>NW_028319483.1:0-300000 GCF_062004578.1 Staurois parvus | reverse complement strand
CTTAGCATACCTTATACTAAACCTCCCTCAACACTTTCCTCTTTTGACCTTGCTACTACCGAAGAGGTCACTAAGGTTCTCTCAGAAGCCCGCCTCACTACCTGCCCCCTGGACCCTATCCCCTCTCGTCTCCTCCGGTCACCCCCCTCTTCCCTCATCTGCTCCCTCACCCACATCTTCAATCTCTCCCTCTCTACCGGCGTATTCCCCTCCCCTCTAAAGCATGCGCACATCACTCCCATACTTAAAAAATCCTCCCTGGACCCCACCAACCTGAACAACTTAAGACCCATCTCCCTGCTCTTGTTTACTTTTAAACTCTTAGAACGCTTAGTCTACAATTGCCTGAGCTCCTCCCACCTCACCGACAACAACCTTCTTGACCCTTTACAGTCTGCCTTTCGCTCACTACACTCCACTGAAACTGCCCTACTAAACCTCACTAATGATCTACTAACTGTTAAAACCAATGGCCACTACTCCGTACTCATCCCAACCAATGGCCACTGCTCCGTACTCATCCCAACCAATGGCCACTGCTCCGTACTCATCCCAACCAATGGCCACTACTCCGTAGTCATCCCAACCAATGGCCACTACTCCGTACTCATCCCAACCAATGGCCACTACTCTGTACTCATCCCAACCAATGGCCACTACTCTGTACTCATCCCAACCAATGGCCACTACTCTGTACTCATCCCAACCAATGGCCACTACTCTGTACTCATCCCAACCAATGGCCACTACTCTGTACTCATCCCAACCAATGGCCACTACTCCGTACTCATTCCAACCCATGGCCACTACTCCGTACTCATCCCAACCAATGATCACTACTCCGTACTCATCCCAACCAATGGCCACTACTCCGTACTCATCCCAGCCAATGATCACTACTCCGTACTCATCCCAGCCAATGATCACTACTCCGTACTCATCCCAGCCAATGATCACTACTCCGTACTCATCCCAGCCAATGATCACTACACTGTACTCATTCCAACCTATGGTCACTACTCCATACTCATCCCAACCAATAGCCACTACTCTGTACTCATCCCAGCCAATGGCCACTACTCCGTACTCATTCCAACCAATGGCCACTACTCCGTACTCATCCCAACCAATGGCCACTACTCCATACTCTTACTACTTGACCTCTCTGCAGCTTTTGATATGGTTGACCAACCCCTTCTCCTCAAAAAACTCCACTCAGTTGGCCTCCAAGACTCTGAACAAGCTCTGCAATAGGTAGGAGAACCAGGAGAGAGCAGAGTTAACTATAACTCTGCCTCCTCCTCTTCACTCCCTCTTTCCATAGGGGTACCTCAAGGTTCCGTTCTTGGACCCCTACTCTTCTACATCTACACCTCCTTCCCCTACTGCCATGGTTTTAAGTACCATCTCTATGCTGATGACACACAAATCTATATTTCTACTACTCACCTCGCCCCTTCAGTCTCCTCTCTCATTACTAACCTACTAAGCGACATATCGGAATGGATGTCACTCCACTTCCTCCAACTCAATCTTAACAAATCTGAGCTCTTAGTATTCCCCCCAGCCTGTGCCCCCTCCCTGACTTCTCCATCAAGACCAATAACACAACCATCAGTCCCTCCCCCCATCAAAAAATGTCAAAAGATAAAATATTCAAATCTCTTCTAGTTGTGTGCTTGATGGACATAAGCACTAAACTCAGTTCATCCGATCATTACATTCCAGTTTGCTCAGATTTTAGTTTGTTTCTTTTAAAGTAACATTTTAACTTTTCCCTTCTTCTCTAGCTTGTGGGATGACATTGGGGATGTGAAACAAACCTGTGACACCTGAAACTTCTTTAATATTCCTTTTCTTCCAGAATTTAATCAATGCAGAAATTTATGAAACCTCCGGTGATAGATTAGACCAGCATTAACTATAAAACTTTGTCACATTGAGAGCATTAAAATGGCTTCTCTCCAGTGTGCCTCCTCTGGTGTTTCATAAGATCTGACTTATATGTAAAAGCTTTGCCACATTCAGAACACTGATATGGCTTCTCTCCAGTGTGCCTCCTCTGGTGTTTCATAAGATCTGACTTATATGTAAAAGCTTTATCACATTCAGAACACTGATATAGCTTCTCTCCAGTGTGAACCCTCTGGTGTCTGATAAGATTTGACTTCTGAGTAAAAGCTTTATCACATTCAGAACACTGATATGGATTCTCTCCAGTGTGTATCTTCTGGTGTCTGATAAGATTTGACTTCACAGTAAAAGCTTTATCACATTCAGAACACTGATATGGCTTCTCTCCAGTGTGAATCCTCTGGTGTTTGATAAGATGTGACTTCAATGTAAAAGCTTTATCACATTCAGAACACTGATATGGCTTCTCTCCAGTGTGAATCCTCTGGTGTGGGATAATATGTGATTTATCTGTAAAAGCTTTATCACATTCAGAACACTGATATAGCTTCTCTCCAGTGTGAATCCTCTGGTGTCTGATAAGATTTGACTTCAATGTAAAAGCTTTATCACATTCAGAACACTGATATGACTTCTCTCCAGTGTGAATCCTCTGGTGTGGGATAAGATGTGACTTCAATGTAAAAGCTTTATCACATTCAGAACACTGATATGACTTCTCTCCAGTGTGAATCCTCTTATGTCTGAAAAAATTTGACTTCTTTATAAAAGCTTTATCACATTCAGGACACTGATATGGCTTCTCTCCAGTGTGAATCTTCTGGTGTCTGGTAAGTTGTGACTTCTGTGTAAAAGCTTTATCACAATCAGAACACTGATATGGCTTCTCTCCAGTATGAATCCTCTGGTGTCTGATAAGATCTGACTTCCGTGTAAAAGCTTTATCACATTCAGAACACCGATATGACTTCTCTCCCTTGTGAACCTTCTGGTGTGTAATATATTTTCTCTCCATTGTAAAATCTCCAAATAAGAAGTAGTTTGAAATGACTACTCTTATTTATACTTAGTTGGACTTTATTGTAAAGCCATTGTCACTTCCAGAACACTGAAATTACTTTTCTCCTGCTGGATCAATGTGGAAGAGGATCCAAAGCATGACTTTTAGAACACAGATATGACTTGTATCCTGTGTGAATCCTCCAGTGAGCTGCAATAAAGACTTTCAGTCAATTAAGACATCCATATGTCTTGTTTTCCATGTGACTCAGCTGTATTTATGAAGATCAACATGACCGAAAACTTGGTTCATCAATCCACCTGTACAAAAAAAAAAAAGAATTTTATATAAAGCTAATGGCCACTATTCAGTGCTCCTACTCCTTGACCTCTCTGCGGCCTTCGACACAGTTGACCACCCCCTCCTCCTCAAAATACTACACTCCCTCGACCTCAGAGATTCTGCTCTCTCCTGGCTCTTATCCTACCTGTCACAACGCTCTTTCAGCGTTACCTATAATGCTACCACCTCCCCCTCACTCCCCCTCTCTGTTGGGGTCCCTCAAGGCTCTGTCCTTGGGCCCCTTCTCTTCTCCATCTACACCTCCTCCCTTGGCCAACTCATACACTCTCACGGCTTCAACTACCACCTCTATGCCGACGACACACAAATCTATCTCTCAACCCCCCACCTCACCCCCTCGGTCTCTGTCCGAATCACACACCTACTGAGCGACATATCAGATTGGATGTCGCTCCACTTCCTTAAACTGAATCTCTCCAAAACCGAGTTTCTTGTCTTTCCCCCAGCCCGAACCTCACCCCCCATTGACTTCTCCATCACATCCAACAACGCCAATATCAAACCCGCCCTGCAGGCCAGAGTACTTGGTGTCATTCTGGACTCCAACCTATCCTTCCAGCCCCAAGTCCAATCTTTAACAAACTCGTGCAGACTCCACCTCCGCAACATGCAGACTCCACCTCCGCAACATGCAGACTCCACCTCCACAACATTGCCAAAATCCACACGTTCCTAACCCCAGAAACCACTAAACAGCTCATCCACTCCCTCATCATATCACGACTTGACTACTGCAACTCCCTCCTCACTGGCCTGCCTCGCCGCTGGCTATCCCCGCTTCAGTCGATCCTGAATACGGCTGCCAGACTCATTCACCTTTCCAACCGCTCCGTTTCCGCCACCCCCCTCTGCCAATCCCTCCACTGACCTCCACCCCCCCCTGCCAATCCCTCCACTGGCTTCCGATTGCGCAACGGATCAAATTTAAAATCCTAACACTAACGTACAAAGCTGTCCACCATACTGCCCCGAACTACATCACTGACCTAATATCCAAGTACCGCCCAACACGCACACTCCGCTCCTCACAAGACCTTCTTCTCTCTAGTTCCCTGGTCTCCTTCTCCCATGCCCGCCTCCAGGACTTCTCCAGGGTGTCACCCATCCTCTGGAACTCACTTCCCCAACCCATCAGATTATCACTCTCCTCTCCTTTAGGCGCACCCTGAAAACCCATCTCTTCATGGAAGCCTACCCCCTGCTATCTTGACCGACCTCCTCCACTCTTCCTACCACTCCATCCTCCACAGCTATCTCCTCCTGTACCACTATCCCGTCCCTTCTAAATTGTAAGCTCGAAAGAGCAGGGCCCTCGATCCCCTCATGTTTTGCATTGTATTGGTATTGTTCTGTCACATGTTCTGTCCCCCTTTGTAATGTACAGCGCTGAGTGAACTATCGGCGCTTTATAAATACTGTATAATAAAAATAATAATAATAATAATAATAATAATAAAAAAGGGCTACATAAAGTTGCTTTCTATTTTTAATGTTCATTACTAAATATATCTTATGAATAGAAAGAATATGTACAGCATTATCTACAGTATTTTTTAATCAAATGCTTTTATTAAGAAAGTTTCTAAGTGCGCACAGTATTCCCAACATTCAGCCCAGACAATGGAGTCATACATTCTCACGTATAGGCAGTTGTGGCACTGTTACAGATCATACAGAACAATAACTTGCTTTGTCTATGGTGTCACTTTTACCTTTTATAAACAAATGAACAGAGAAAAGAAGAAACAACCTAGAACAATTCAGCTGTACACGGCAAGTAACTCCCCCCAGTACATACAGTTGTGTTCAAAATAATAGCAGTGTGATGATAAAAGTGACTAAAGCTGAAAATCCTTCTAATAGCTTTTATTTCCATCCACACAAATGCATTGGGAACACGACACATTCTATTCCAAATCACAACATGAAGAAAATACATCAAATTTGTGTTGTTCCTCTAAAAAAATGGAAGAAAAGTGAATATTAGACGGTTCAAAAAAATCGCAGTGTTTGTATTCTTCTTTACAAACTCAAACATTCACTATATAAACTGAGAAATGTTTGAAGATTTTGCTTTCCTTTGAATGACTTCATGAATATTTGGTTGTAGTCGCACTGTTTCTGAGAACTGCTGTACATGTGTGTTGCATGGAATCACCCAACTTCTGGCCCCTGTGATCAGGTATTCCAGCCCAGGATGATTGGACCACATTCCACAGTTCTTCTCTATTTCTTGGTTTTGCCTCAGAAACTGCATTTTTGATGTCACCCCACAAGTTTTCTATTGGATTAAGATTCGGGGATTGGGCTGGCCACTCCATAACGTCCATCTTGTTGGTCTGGATCCAAGATGTTGCACGTTTACAGGTGTGTTTGGGGTCGTTGTCTTGTTGGAACACCCATTTTAAAGGCATTTCCTCTTCAGCATAAGGCAGCATGACCTCTTCAAGTATTCTGATGGATTCAAACTGATCCATGATCCCTGGTATGCGATAAATAGGCCCAACACCGTAGTATGAGAAACATCCCCATATCATGATGCTTGCACCACCATGCTTCACTGTCTTCACAGTGTACTGTGGCTTGAATTCAGTGTTTGGGGGTCGTCTGACAAACTGTCTCCGCCCACTAGACCCAAAAAGAACAATCTTACTTTCATCAGTCCACAAAATGTTGCGCCATTTCTCTTTAGGCCGGTCAATGTGCTCTTTGGCAGATTGTAACCTCTTCAGCACGTCTTTTTTCCAACAGTGGGACTTTGCGGGGACTTCTTGCAGATAGCTTGGCTTCACATCGGCATCTTCTAATTGTAACAGTCCTCACAGGGAACGTCACACCTTCTTTCATCTTCCTGGAGCTGATTGTTGGCTGAGTCCACCCCATTTTGGCTATTCTTCTATCCATTCCAATGGTAGTTTTTCGCTTTCTTCTACGTCTTTCAGGTTTTGGTTGCCATTTTAAAGCATTTGTGATCATTTTAGCTGAGCAGCCGATCATTTTCTGCACTTCTTTATATGTTTTCCCCTCTCCAATCAACTTTTTAATCAAGGTACGCCGTTCTTCTGAACAATGTCTGGAACGACCCATTTTCCTCAGAATTTCAGAGAGAAATGCACTGTAACCAGCATGTACAACATTTGCTGCCTTCCTTCCTTAAATAAGGGCAATAATTGCCACCTGTTTATCAAAGAATGAATGACCTCACAAATAGAACTCCACACTGCTATTATTTTGAACACGCCCCTTTCAATGAGTGATTCAATGACACAGAATCAGCAGCATGCATGTCATGATTTTTGGGTCTGTTGGATTTCTATTACTCTACTACACCTGCTAGGAAATTATTTGCCATGTAGAAATATAATTTCTACCAAAAACTGTGATTGATCCGGTTAGTGATGTCTGACTGCTATTATTTTGAACACAACTGTACATAGAAAGCTGACACCGTTCAATGAGGCCTGTGTCTACAGGATCATACCCCAAGTATGGGTCTCCAGTGTAGTCACCATTCAGTAGGATACAACTGGCCGTTCTCCTTCTATGGGGCTAAAAGAGCTAAGATTTTAAAAGCCTATGAAGAACTAACTAGGAGTGAGCAAGGAGTATCCAGCCAGTTCTGCCAGACATACATCTCCTGGGGGAATTACAATGTTGGTAAGTTAGTTTTCACATGTTATTGTGGAGTTCACCGGCTCAATCCACTGGTGTCTGCTGGGAGTTTGAGATGATAGCCAAGATCGGGATATTTTTTATGGTCAAGCAGCCTTATTCTGACTCAGATTGTTGTGATAGCGATTTATCCCTTGTGAGACCTCTCTGCCTAGCCTGTATAAGCAGATATAATCACTGTGGGCAATCCTTGTCAGATAGCTGAACTCACCAATACTGTGTTCATCCAGAAGTTGCTTTATTCTGTACATGTGACAACAGGATACAGCAGAATGAATGGTTTCCAGTATTATGCGGTCAAAAGATGATACTTTCTGTAGCGTACTATGCAGAATACATGTGTCCCTGTTACATGTGGTCTGTTAGCTGCATCCATGACACAGGAAGTGCTGAACTCAAGAAGAAGGGAGGAGCTTCATATACAAAGGAACTGTGTCATAGATCTCAGGGAGGCAATATAAAAAACAAATGCATTACCAAATAAGACCACTGGATGGCAGCATTACTAATTATAGAAATGTCCATAGAAAATGGTACAAAGAATAAACTATATGAACTCTCATGTACATTAACCTGAATATTAACTGTGTAACAGCATAAGCCTCACTATTGCTATATGACTTGTAATAGGAGGAGGTGTAAATAATTCCTCCTCTATTGAGACCAAGAGGCACACCCGAGGAATATTGAATACCAACATTACAATACTGGTCATATCGTTCCACTTTTTGAATAATTTTGGACATCTCCAAAACGTGTATCAAATCCCCGACATCACCGCTACAATTGGGGTCATAAGGGGAAATCCCTCCTGTCCTAGCTGAACAATTGAGCTGGAGTCCTGAAAGATCTATGCAAAAGAAATGGCTGAGTTTCTGTGAAGAGGACAGAGAGATGAGAGGTATGGAGGTCACAATCACCTCCCACCACTCTCTATTATTTTCTCTGTTTCCCATTTCTTTCTATAAGTCTTCAGTAAGAGTCAAAAGACTGGAATAAATATATGAGAGATCATGCCTTTCCCACTGGTGTCATCTGAAGCCCATTAACAAGTGTGAGAGTGATGTGAAATCTGTATCTGATGGAAGTAGCAACCGATGGATGGGATCTAATGTGTCTACTAAGTCCCACCTGGTAAGATGTTGAAGTTGGGCCGCTATAATATAAAGTCTAACATTTGGTATTGCTAGGCCTCCTTGGTCTTCACCATACTGTAGAGTAGTGAGTGTGATTCTAGCTGACAGCTTCTTCTAAATGAGTTCCCCAAACTGGGAGTCTATACTGGAGAACCACTTACGAGGTGTCCACATGGGAGAATTGTGGAGTATATAGAGGAATTGTGGGGTCCATATCTTCTCTTGTTCATAGATTTTATTGGAAAGAGACAATAGTTTTACAAGGAGCTGATAACAATGTGATTGCAGGACTCACCAACAGTAAGTCAGAAGGGGTACAACCCTTAGAGGTAACGTACAGGTTGTAATTTGTACAGTACAAATAATATCTTCATACATTAAAGTGGAGTTCCAGTGAAAAATAAAAAAAAATAAAAGTCATCAGCTGCAAAAACAGTAGCTGCTGACTTTTAAAAGACAGATCTTGCCTGTCCCTCGATCTCGTGGTGTCCTCCCCACAGCCCGTTTCACCGGCCGCCCTGTGTTTCCAGTGCCAGCATCTTCAGTGTGGGCACCCAGCTGTGACAGCTTGCGGCTTTACATCCGGGTGCCCACTGAGCATGTGCGAGTATCTCTGTGCTTTGTGAATGGTCCTGTAGTCTTCTAGGACCTTTCATGTGTCCCAGAAGACTACAGGGAGGGAGGGGGGAGGACAACATCTACTTCTGATCACCTAGGTGATTGCAGCAGAGGTGGGAGCGGGTACCTGTCAATATCGGTTATCCCCCCAAAAGGTGCCAGTGGGGTCCTTAACCACTTGCCTACCAGGCACTTATATCCCCTTCCTTACCAGGCCAATTTTCAGCTTTCAGCGTTGTCGCACTTTAAATGACAATTGCGCGGTCATGCAACATTGTACTCATATGAAATTTTTATAATTTTTTTCACACAAATAGAGCTTTCTTTTGGTGGTATTTACTCCCCGTTGGCTGTTTTATTTTTAGTGCTATAAACAAAAAAAGAGCAAAACATTTGAAAAAAAAGTTCTTTGTTTCTATTATAAAATTTTGCAAACAGGTAATTTTTCTCCTTCACTGATGTGCGTTGATGAGGCTGCACTGATGGGCACTGATAGGCGGCACTGATTACACGGATTAGAGACTAACCGTTTTTATATTTCACGTATGCACTTTGAAACGCCAACTTGGGACATTTATCACATCTATACTCCACCATACGCCTCAGTGCGTGTATTTATTTATGTCACTATAATTGATATGGAGATCATAGTTGGTCACTTTTATATTCTCCATTGTATCTACATACATTTCATTCATGATATTTATGATTTTACATTTTTTCATACCTTTAGCGCTGCGTGTGTTTTATTTATTATTGATTAGAGGGTTTTGAGGTTCTTACCTTTCATGTCAGCTGCTCCATTTCTATGTTTATCCAGCGCTCATTTTATCTTATTGAATGAGGCAGCACTGATGAGCTGGCACTGTTAGTGGGTACTGATGATGGGTACTGATGATGGGCACTGATGAGCTGGCACTGTTAGGCGGTACTGATGATGGGTACTGATGATGGGCACTGATGAGCTGGCACTGTTAGGCGGTACTGATGATGGGTACCACATGTGAAGGTGGGTAACTGCTTCATAGCAGCCATGGAAACAAGTCAGGGATTAGGATGGAATGAATGCAGTAATCCGGGCAGGGACCAGGTACCTGAGGGGAGAGGTCTTTGCTATAGGCAGCACTGGTCACACATATATATATTAGGGCATCAACTCTTATCGGCTTCAGCTCTGAGGAAAGGGACACGTCCCTGAAATGCATCAACAGGCTGACAGCACCACCAGTCGGACTCTCTGACATCAGTTTGGGCCATCACTGTGGCTTTTTAGGCTTTTTCATGTACATATTTTGTGAGTAGGTTTTTTGTCTTTTTTATTTATTTTTTATTTTTTTAAATAAAGCTTGGATAATACGCTAGGTGTTTGCACCGCCTGTGTGACTTTTTTCTTTATTACCAGAGCATGAGAGTTTTGTGGTTAGTCTCCATGGCTACTATATTTTGGGGGGAGGATTTCCAAATGTAGATTTAATCCCATTCCCACTTGGATGTATATGGTATGAAGTGTAAGGTGGTGGAGCTGGTAGCTGTGTATATAAGGTGGAAATCAAACCTCTGACATGGGGGTCACATTTACATATGTGTTCAAACCTAGTCATGTCTGGGAGGGAGGGGGTTGGTGTGTAAGTGGGAGGAACAAAAGTGATTGATCTGAAGATATCTAAAACTTTCAGGTCTAGATATTTTGTGGGAGTCACATAGGGTTTGGAAGGGTATAAAGGAGTCTGGTGCTGTGAAATTGTAAGTTTGAACTAGACTAGCTCTAGGACAAGCATGAAAAGAAGATGGAGGCATCCATGCCGGATAAAAGCCTGGATTGAGGAGGTATGCCATGAGTGGGTTATGGGGTGACTGTAAGGTGTATCAGAACTCTAGACTGTCCCAGATAGACAGGTAGTGTTGAGTAATTAGGTCTTGCAGTGAGCGATGGTCTCTGGAGTGTAGCCATAGTAAATTGGCAACTGATAAGGGGTCACAATCTACTGACTCTATAGTGACCCATGGGGGGAGGGGTCACATTTACTGCGTGATATTTAGGGAGTTGAGCAAGATGTGCAGCTTGGAAATATTTTTCAAAGTTTGGAAGCCCCAGACCACTCTAAGTTTCGGTGAGGTATGGATGGACCTGGGCAGATGCAGTTTAATAGTGCCCCATACATAAGTGGTGCCGCGACACAAATATGCAGAGGAAAAGGAAGGTATATATATGGGTAGGACCCAAAAAAGATATAATATTTTTGAAAGAAATGTCATTTTTTACAACTGTGATACAACCCATCCATGAGAGGGGTAGTTTGGACCAGGATGTCATAAGATTAGTAAGGTGTGTTAACATAGGAGGGTAGTTAGCAGAATATAGAATATTGAGGTCTGCCATCAGCTTGGGTCCTAAATCAGGAATATATTGACTGGACCAAGAGAAGGGTGGAGGATGTTGTAGATGTGACACAGTTAAGGAGGGTAGAGAGATATTAAGAGCTGTAGACTTTTTGGGATTCACAACCAGGTCCGAAATCAATGCAAATTGGTCCAGGCATTGGAGAAGGTTGGGTGCTGAGATCAAAGGAGAAGACATGAAGAGGAGATTGTCATCAGAGAAAAAGCATAACTTATGATGATGACCGCCAAGTTCTAATCCTTTAATATTTGTGTTAGTTCTTATCAGCTGTGCTAAAGGTTCATTCGCTAGAAAAGGAAGGGGGGGCAAGGGGCAGCCTTGCCTCATTCCCCTTTGTATGGAAAAAAAGTCTGACTTGTAACCCACGTACCTCAAGTAAGCCCTTGGGGAGGTGTAAAGGGGTGATATCCATTGGAGTCAAAGGCTTTTTTTATGTCTAAGGAAAGGAAACATGCGGCGTATGCAAGCTGCATGTTCTAGCAAAATCACTCTGTGGTCTCGGCTTGGCAGAGGGGGGTTAAAACCCATCTGATCCTTGTGTATCAAGGTGCCTATGATGGAGTTCAGCCATGCAGATAGGATTTTTCTAGGATTTTAACATCCAAGTTAAGAAGGGAGATTGGTGTGTAATGAAGCCATGTGGTGTGATCTGATTGGGGTTCAGGTAGCATAGAAATGACTGCGGTTAGGGAGTCTGAGCAGAAAGAATAACCTTTGAGTAAGGCATTAAATGCATTAACCAATAAAGGTGGAAGGAGGTTAGTAAATATTTGGAATATAGGGCTGTAAGCTGTCTGGGCCATGCCGCTTGTTAGACTTTAGGGACTTGATGGAGTTCGGGACCTCAAGTTCTGTAATAGGTGTTTCCAGGGAAGAACATTGAGAAGCTGAGAGTGTTGGTAGAGATAGGCTTGAGAAAAGTTCAGTGGCCTGCGATTCATCATAGGAGCCGGTCTCAGAGTATAATTCTGCTAGATGTTTGTGGAAGACCTGTAATATTTTATTAGGATGGCTGGTGTGTGAAGTTTTTGTAATCTTTAAATGGACAAGTCTGTGTGTGTGGTCTGAGGTTCGCAGTCCCAGGGCTAGAAAAGTGTCAGGTTTGTTTGTGTTCATATAATGTTCATGCCTGGATTGGCGTAGAACTTTTTCATCTGATTCTGTCAAGAAAACATCTATTTCTAGCCTGGTCTTGTCCAGGACAATCTATGAGAAGGTGAGGGGTCTGATTGGAAGGCTTTGTTGGCCTGATGAAATGAGGTTTCTAAGTGGTGATGGATTGCTCGCTGTCCTTTCTTGAGATGTGAGGCTTGGCTGATACAGGCTCCTCTAATTACAGACTTATGGGCTTCCCAAAAGGTCAGGAGAGAGATGTCATCAGTTGTGTTATGTGTCAGGTATTCTTTCATGGCTAGTTCAATGTCCAGTCTGTGGGATGGGTGGGCCATTTAGACTCCATGTAGTGCTAGTTTGTTGGAGTACTAAGGAGGAGAGGGTCAAGAGGACAGCTTTGTGACCAGTCCAGGGGTGAGGTATGATGATTCAGGATAGGAGGGCTGGGGACATATCTCTAGTCAGAAATATAAAGTCAATGTGGGATAAAGTTTTATGTGGATATGAGTAGTATGTATAGTGTCTTCTAGCTGGGTTAGCTTCTTGCCATGTGTCTATGAGAGAGCGTTGTTGGAGTTGTTGCTGGAAGGAGGATGTGGATGGATAAGAGGTTATGGGGGATTTGTCTAGAAAGGGATAAACTAGCTGATTGGAATTGCCACATAGTAAAAGTGTAATTTATGGGAATCTATTACCTGTAGCAAATGGGAGTTAGGACTGCAATTGGGGCATAGTATGAAGCTATAGTGACCTCTGAGTCAAGGAGGTGACCCACTAGAAAATATAACGGCTCTCTGGGTCCCAGATCTCTGCCTTGGGTGTAAAGGGAGTAGAGCAGTGGAAAGCTTTGAGTACACCTGTGTGTTTAGTTGCGGCAGAAGCCATATAAACCTGTGGGTAGGAAGAGCTGAGATATTTCAGCATATGGCTGGCAGTGAAATGAGTCTCCTGCAGGCACACAACATGTGCTTTGGCAGGGGCAAAGGATTTGGAGGCCTTAATTTTTTTATTCCCCGAACATTTAGGGTAAGTATATTTATTGGAGCCATGATAAAGGACAGATACAAAGCTGATTGTAGGTGTTGCATCATGGTGACATCATCACTCCTGGGACAGGAATAAGAGAAAGAAAGGAGAAAAGTGGGGGAAGCAAGGTTAGTAAAGAGAGAAATGTCTGACAAAACAGGTCAGGAGGCCAAAAGGCCATGATGTGAAAACAGGTAGGTTGTCCATCTGTCTGTGTCACTGGGATATAAATGGACGGGAAAAAAACAGTCCTGGGCAGGCCCAACTCAGGGCTACCAAGGAAAATGTGGGGGAGCAGTGAACATCTTCAGAAGCCACAGAGGCCAAAAACAGGATATTAAATATCTGTTGTATAGAGGAGTCAGGCCAAGGATAGACTATTGGGAATAAGATGTCAGCCTGCAGATATAAGCAGTTGGTAAGTGTATGCATTGTTCAAAGAGGCTATGCTTGGCTGGGTATCATGGGCATTAAACAGCATTAGACCACAGCTGGATGAAAGGGTGATGCGTTTGTTATTTTGTTGTCCAGCTATTGGTAGAAGGTTTAGCTATCAGCATTGAGCTGTTAGTTGCAAAAAAAGTGTAGAATTATACTAAATATATAATCTTTTGTTTTTTAATTTTTTGTTTTTTAAGAAATAGACTTCAAAATGGTATTACAGATTCAAATAGAATATACAAGAGAAACAAAGAACAACTGCAGTATTCATTTCAAAGGTGGAATTATGTAGAATAAAAGGAAAAAGAGAAAAGAAATTTAGTAAATGAGCAATATAGGTAGAGAGGTAGGCAGATTTATAAAACGACCAACAAAGTAACTCAATCAAAGCATAAATGGTCCTTATTGATCTAGTAAATGCCTGTGAGTTCTCCAAAGTTCCCATTTTCTGTCAAATAAATGCATCTTATCCAATAGAGTATAATGAATTCTCTCCATGAGCATCACCGCATCAACTCTGCAGAACTGTGGTCAATGGTACTGTGAGGGATTTCCAATGTAGGGCAATAGCCCATAGGGTGGATATACAAATGCTATGGATTAGCCTCATAACCTCAGTCTGAACTCCCGAGATAGGGGCTCCCAGTAGGCAGGACTGCATAGACAGATGCACCGGAGCACCTGCCACTACAGAGGCAACTTCAGAAATTTTGTGCCACACCAATGAGAGGCTTGGGCAGGCCCAAAATATATGCACTAGAGTACCAGCAAGGCCACAGCCCCGGAAACAAAGGTGGGACATCCCTGGATACATGGCGTGTAGTCTAGATGGGGTATGATACCATCTGGTTATTACTTTGAGGGCCGTCTCACGGACAGAAAGATCTAGAGCTCTTACACACATTATCCACCATGGAATCCCAATCCTCATCAGAAAAAGTGACATCACTATCAGCCTCCCATTTCTGTCTATAAAGAGGGCGTGGGGGAAAGAAAGTAACCAAAAATTGGCGATACAAATCTGAAATAAGACCCCTGCCCCTAGGAGAGTCACGGCTAATACGTTCAAAAAATGAAATCGGAGATGAAGGTGTAAGACCAAAATGTGAATTAAAAAAATGTCTAATCTGTCGATAATGATAATATTCACGAAGCGGAATATCAAAAAGTATGCGTAGCATCTCAAAAGTGATACAAGATCCTCCTCTCTGAAAGTCAGATGACCTGATAAAGGACCTATCATACCACCAACGGAATACCTGTGAAGATGAGAATGCTGTAATAAAATTTGGGTCACCAAAAAATGATGAACCTGGTGAGACAGAGGAGACAAGATTCAATTTAAGTTTATAACGGGACCAAAACATCAATGATTGGGCAACAATGGAATTATAGAGCAATAACGAGTGGGGGGAAATTTTGGACCATAATACACATGGTAAATAGAATGGATGTATAGACTGAGATTCAAATCTGATCCATGGGACCTGGGAAGTAATAGTCACCCATTGTGATAGTTGTGCGAAACGGGCTGACAGGTAGTAAAGCCAGAAATTGGGGAGACCTAGGCCTCCCGCCCATTGTGACCGGTAGAGGACCGATGAAGTAAAACGAGGGCGTTTGTTACGCCAAATAAAATGATTAATAATCCTGTGAAAGAGATCTAAGAACGTTTTTGAGATAGGGATTGGGAGTGATCTAAATAAAGTAATTTAGGGAAGACATTCATTGTTACTGCCGTGACTCTGCCAAGAATGAGATAGGGGATCCATGCCAGATCTTCAATAGAGGTGAGAGGCGTGACACACATGGTGGCCAATTAGCAGCAAATAATTTTGAGTATCTGGGGGTGAGGTTTATACCTAGGTATGAAATCTGATCTGTGGCCCAACGAAATGGAAAAGAATTGCGGAGAGATGCACCCAGGGAATCAGGAACATTAATAGGCAGAACTACTGATTTAGTAAAATTTACAGTAAGACCTGATACTGTTACAAAGTCATTCAATAATGAGCAGAAGTCAGGCAATGACACCAACAGTTTAGTAAGGAAAAGCATAACATCATCTGCATACATACAAATTGTGAAATGTGAACCAATAATGGGGAACCAGAAATGTCTGAGTGTGATTATTGCAATTGCCAAGGGTTCCAAAACAAGCACCAATAATAAGGGTGAAAGAGGACAACCCTGACGGGTACCTCCGCCTAGTGTACAAAATACAGAATTGCAGCCTGGAAGTCTTATTCTTGTTTTGGGGGGAGTCATACAAAGCATGTACACCAGACAGAAATTCATCACTAAAGCCCATCTTCTACAGTAATGAAAACAAGTATGGCCAGAGGACACCATCAAAGGCCTTGTTAATGTCCCGGCTCAGCAACAAAACTTCTTTAGAATGCAAATTGGCGTCCTGAATAACATTTAATGTGAGAGGAATATTGTCCGTGATAAGTCTGCCTGGGATAAATCCGGATTGGTCCAGTGAGACCAAAGAGGAGATAATGGGGCCAACCTATCTGCCAGAATGCGGCTAAATATTTTCAGATCATTGTTCATCACTGAGATTGGTCTATAGTTTTGAGGTAAACGATGGTCTTTCAGGGGTTTAGGTAATAGAGACAGGTTAGCCAAGAGTATCTCCTCAGGAAACCTACCACCCTGCAAAACATCATTGAATAATGACATCAAAGAGGGAGCCAATGTAGGAGCAAAATGTTTATAATTACTGGCCGTGAACCCATCAGGGCCGGTGCTGTGGAAGTTCTGAGTGCGCTAATCACACAGGATATTTCCTTCAAAGTGCATGGGGCATTGAGAGAGGATATCTGAGAGGGTGTGAGAGTGGGGAGGGGTATAGAATCAAGCCATGAGCCATTTGAGGAAGCGGAAGTTGGTCGCGGGGGAGCTAACAGGGTGGAATAAAAATGTTCAAAAATACCCAGGACTTCACGAGGAAGAGAGGAGATACTGCTGGATTTAGTACGTAACGTGTAGATATGTGGGGGTCGTATTGAGAGGTTTAATTTCCGTGCGAACATAGTAGACCCTGAATTACTATGTAATAAAAATCAGGCCTTTGACCAACGTAGAGCTTTTTCAGTTTTTTGGGAAAGTAAAGTATTCAGTTCTAGACGCTTTTGCGATATCATGGTTTTGTTAAGGAGAGATGGATTGCCATCATGAGCCCTATAATGTGATTCTAATTATCGGGTTAGTTTCTGAATTTGTTTCCACCGCTCTCTATTTCTAGAAGAAGCCATGGAAATAAGGTGACCTCGCAGGACCGCCTTATGGGCTACCCACAAGATGGCCGGGGAGATATCGGGAGTTGTGTTTGACTGAAAGTATTCTTGAATGGAAGTAACTACTTCATGGCGGGTGTTAGTATCCGTAAGCATAGAGTCGTTAAGTCTCCAGGAGTAGGGAGTAGGGGCTAGACCTATAAAAGTGATAGACAGCGCGATAATATTATGATCTGACCAGGGGCTTAAATGAATGCAAGCTTTCCTAGAGTTAGCCAGCAGAATGGGGGAGCAATAGATATAATCTAGTCTAGCATAAGACTCATGTGGGTGGGAGTAAAATGAATAATCTCTAGCTCCTACATTATGTGCCCTCCAGGAGTCTACCAGTTGAAGTGTGTCTAATTTTTTGGTAAGGGATTTTGGGAAGGCTTGGGAGGATGGTGAGGATGAGCTTTGGTCTAAAAGGGGGTTAACTACCAAATAAAATCACCTCCCACCAATAAACGAGGGGATAGAAACCTATCAAGAATTTTGAAATAAACGGGAAAAGAAGGATGCTTGTGCAGAATTTGGTGCATAGACATTAGCGATCGTGAGTTCACGACCCGAGAGGGTGCCTTTAATAATGACAAATCTGCCCTCAGGGTCACGTGCCCGAGGGTTTTTTTACTACAAACACATGGGAATAACATCCCGTGCCCTGCTCGTCCCGGGGGAACACTGGTAAGTATCTGCTGATCTACCAGGTCCCCAATTAGGACATGCAGGGCCTGCACCCTTTCCCGATCCTTGGGAAGGTGAGTTACCAGATACCTGGTGGGGGTACTGAAGTTGAACTCCAACCTGTACCCCTTCTTGATCAAGTCCAGGATGTACAGATTCGAGAAGATTGAAGCCTACTGAGGGAGAAAGGTCCCCAGTCTTCTTTCCATTGGGACGTTCAATTCATTGAGATGAGACTTGGTGGGCCTTGAGGAGGATTGAATAAGATTCCTCCTCTTCCCCTATTCTTGTGCCCTGTCCAATGTTTCTTAGGCTGAACCTCCTTAGCCTGCTGGGCATGTGTTTTTCAACAAAAAACCCAACTAGAGTAAAACCTTTTCTTACTCTCTGGGAATGTCCTCTTGTTATGGGCAGTACATTCCAGAGCCTCCTCTAGACCTGGACCAAAAAGATTATCACCAATAAAGGGTAAGGCACAAAGGTGCAGTTTGAATGCTGAGTTCCCTGTCCAGGTTTTTAACCAAAATGCCCTTTTAGCTGAATTCACTAGGGCAGAGGTTCAAGCCGCTAGCTTAACTGATTTGGCCGAGGCATCCACAAGGAAACCAACTGCTTTAAACAGCAAAGGAAATTATTTCAGGATTTGCTGCCTGAAGGTTTCTGCCGAGAGATGTGACTAACTGGGTAAGCCAGCATTCCAGATTTCTGGTGACACAGGTAGCCGATAAAGGTGGCCTAAGGCTAATGGAAGTGGAATCCCAGGCCCTGCGGAGTAAGACTTCATCCCTCTTATACATAGGGTCTTTCAGAGCCCCCATATCTTCAAATGCTAAGTCTGTCCTTTTAGAGACTTTAGATAAGGGGGTGTCTAATTTCTGAACCTTGTTCCATTGCTGGGACCTGTTATCCTAAAAAGGAAACCTCCTTTTAAGGTTACTTGAGAAAAAGGGTTTCCTCTCAGGGCTTTCCCATTCCTGCCTAATGGTATCAACCAGGGAACTATGGACTGGTAAGACACTAGTCTTTCTAGCATACAAACCTTGATACATGAGGTCATGCTTAGATAGGCAAACATCCTCCTCCTCGATCTCTAAGGTTTCGTAGATAGCTTTAAGGAGGTCGTCCACATCTTCCAGGGGCAATTTGTTCCTGGAACCTCTGGAGGAGCAAACTTCACCATCCTCCTCTTACGAGCCTGAATCTACCCGTGAGGAAGCAAGGGACCTAGGATCCTCCTCCGGGTCCTCCCTCCCTCTTAATGCATCTGCTACCTCCAAAACCGCCGATTGGGTCCAAGGATCCAGTGGCAACTGAATTTTCAACAGGGATCTAAAGGAGTGAAATGTAGACAACATGTCATCCTTAATGGAGGTGAGCACTTTATGGCAGGCTGTAAATGACTTATCCTTAATTAGGCTAGCCACACAATTGCAGCATAAGGGTTTTTCCCAAGCTGAACCCAATTTATCTGCACAAACTGCACACTTCTTCTTGGGTGTCTGACTCTGCACCCTGTCCTGGACTTTAACATACAATAAGCAAGAAAAAACACAATACAGAAAATAATCAGCCCAGGGCCCCTCATACAAAACCACTATGCTGGGGGAGCAAGAAAAGGAAGTGTGCCCACCAGGGTCAGCAAGAGGGATCAGAGTCCCCAAGCTTACCTTAGAGGAGCCAGTGCCTGAAGGACCAGGGTCTGCCTGAGAAGTGCCAGCGCCTTCCATCCATCCCTCTTGGTGTAGAGCCACAGGCTCTGCTGGATCTGTACACCAGACTGGCTGCCTACCCAGATGCTAGTGTCGCTATGGAGACTGGGACCACGAGTCTTCGGCGCCCATCGATGATGTCACTGCAGCCAGAACTTCCAGTTCCTGGACAGCACCCAGAAGTTGCGGCTAAGCGCACGCCCGCTTGGCAGTCACGGCCTCACTGTGCATCGGATGCTGGAGCCCCCCCCCCCCCGCACGGGAAGGAGAACGACAGGCATCAAAGGTCCTGGACCCCCCAGGACACCCCCGATGGTCATCATCCACTGAGGCATGGAAGGACATCAGGAGCGCAGCCCCACTTTTCCTGAAGGGATTGCGTTGGGCAGGAGGAAGTAAGCCAGACCAGGAGCCAACAGAAACCTCTAGGGCCCAGGACTTCCAGACAATCAGTTCCTTGATGACTGCACCCATCCTTGCAGAGGAAACACTAAAAACACAGGAGGGAGGCCTGGTGGTCCGCCATTTATAGTACTGTGCTTACGTGTTTCCTGTCCCAGAGGGAGGAGCTCTGTCTCAGGAAGGATGTCCTGGAGGACGTTTGGAGAAATGAACATTAGAGTGTCTGAGAGACAAAAGCCAGAAATAGATCAGTGGCTGCATGCACGCCTCATTGTTAGGCTGCAGGTAGAGAGGCAGAGATGAGGCAGGATTTATCATGAAATACAAATTAAAGTGTATTATTATCAAAACAGCCAAGAATATTTCACAAGGTCTGAAAAGTATGTAAGTCATCGAGTTATTCCACAATTTAAGAAGAAGAGCATAACTGCAGGTAGTAAATGTAAGAGAGGAGTTGCAGATGATACGATGGTGGGCAGTATGTACAGGAAAGGAGTACGGAGGTATGACAGTGATGGGTATGTACAGGAGAGGAGTGTGGGGGGTATGACAGTGATGGGTATGTACAGGAGAGGAGTGTGGGAGGTATGACAGTGATCGGTATGTACAGGAGAGGATTTGTGGGAGGAATGACAGTGATGGGTATGTACAGGAGAGGAGTGTGGGAGGTATGACAGTGATGGGTATGTACAGGAGAGGAGTGCGGAGGTATGACAGTGATGGGTATGTACAGGAGAGGAGTGTGGGAGGTATGACAGTGATGGGTATGTACAGGAGAGGAGTACGGAGGTATGACAGTAATCGGTATGTACAGGAGAGGACTACGGAGGTATGACAGTGATGGGTATGTACAGGAGAGGAGTACGGAGGTATGACAGTGATGGGTATGTACAGGAGAGGAGTACGGAGGTATGACAGTGATGGGTATGTACAGGAGAGGAGTACGGAGGTATGACAGTGATGGGTATGTACAGGAGAGGAGTACGGAGGTATGACAGTGATGGGTATGTACAGGAGAGGAGTACGGAGGTATGACAGTGATGGGTATGTACAGGAGAGGAGTACGGAGGTATGACAGTGATGGGTATGTACAGGAGAGGAGTACGGAGGGATGACAGTGATGGGTATGTACAGGAGAGGAGTACGGAGGTATGACAGTGATAGGTATGTACAGGAGAGGAGTACGGAGGTATGACAGTGATGGGTATGTACAGGAGAGGAGTACGGAGGTATGACAGTGATGGGTATGTACAGGAGAGGAGTACGGAGGTATGACCGTTCCCAGGGAGGAGTATCTCAGGAAGGGTCTATACTCCACCATAACTCTGGTTCTCGGAGTGTCAGGTCCCAGCGGGTTCTCCTGGTGTCTCTCCTGTTATTCTGTCTCGGACACATCAGAGGAACATGGTGGGAGATCGGCCTGAATGTCCTTCCTAGGAGGGAATACCGGAGCCATTCTGAGGCCCATTTAATGGCCGGCAATGAGGAGGAAACCAACACTGAGAAGTAGATGCTGAGATATATACAGCACGGGGCAGCACAGTGGCTGAGTGGTTAGCACTTCCACCTGGCAGTACTCGGGTTGTTGGTTCAAATCCCAACCATGGCACCACCTGCCTGGAGTTTGCATGTTCTCCCTGTGTGGGTTTCCTCCGGGTACTCTGGTTTCCTCCCACACTACAAAGACATGCTGAGAGGTGAATTGTCTCCTAAGTTGTCCCTAGTATGTGTATGTATGAATGTGAGTTAGGGCCCTTAGATTGTACGCTCCTCGGGGGCGGGGACTGATGGGAATGTACAATATAGATGTAAACTACGGCGCGATATAAGTACCTGGAATAAATAATAATAATACACCCAGATCATCGATGACGAGGAGGAAGGTTCGGTCACAGATGATTGGTCCGTCTATAGCAGGGACAGGAGCCGGGACCAGGAATAGGAGATCCACCTGACTTACCCGTGTGCTCTGACATGGAGAAGATCCCATGCTGGCCCTATGGTGGCCGTGTGTTCAGGATGGAGACCGACAATCACAGGACCTTCTGGAAACCGATCCAAAATGGCTGAAAGGAGGAAAGTGTTCCCGGGACAGGAAGTGACACAAACAGGAAGTGACACAAATAGGAAGTGACTCCAGACAGATTTATACAGAGGCTGCAGTATGCAGAGCAGACACTAGATGGTGCTGGTCCAAAAAAAGCTGAATAGCATAAAACAACAGAGAAAAAAAACTGAAAAACAAAAGATGATGGCGGCTCGTAAACTTCTATTATCACAGTTATCACATTACAGTGGATTAGATCATCCTTCATTTTGCTGTAGCCCGCCTGTCCCTCCTCCGGTGGCCATTTTCCCTTAGTCTGATATCAATGTTCGCACAGTTATCACATTACAGTGGATTAGATCTCCCTCCTCCATTTTGTTGTAGCCTGCCTGTCCCTCCTCCGGCAGCCATTTTGCCTTAGTCTGATATGAATGCTGGCACATTTTGTCCCCTGATATTAGACATTAGCCGGGTGATTGTATACACACAGCGGGCAGATCTCAATCAATGTCACCCACTAGTCTATACTGTCACGGGGTTGGCCAGCCAATCATGTGGCTCCTATTCTGTCCTTCCAATGACCATTCCTAGTACATAGGACTCATCTTCCATACTACATTCATGATACAACAAGATGGAAACTCCCAATATACAGAGAAAATCTCCCATAAAATACATAGAAATCACATCTGCCCTAAAGGGCCATAAACATAAGAAGATTGCCCCCGACGCCCCCAGATTCATCTACAATACTAGCCAAGGTGTCATTGGTCCCCCTAATACACGGACAGTACCCCAATCCTGCATTCATACATGTGACAATACACCATGGATTCCTCCCGCTCTATATTATGTCTCCATACAAATCAGTCGCCATCCAATCCATCCATCTCACAAAAGCTCCAATACCCAGCAAATGTTTCCGTCTCCTCCTAGTAATAACCATGTGATCTCCATGAGAATAAAGCGCCAATTTGTGTCCTTATCCCCTCCCCCTACGCAGGATGTACACCCCTTCATGGCCACGCCTCTTTATGTAACTGACAATTGTGCGGTCGTGCAACGCTGCACCCAAACTAAATATCCGTCCTTTCTTCACACAAATAGAGCTTTCTGTCGGGGGGATGTCATCACCTGCACGCTTTTTATTTTTCACACCATAAACAAAAAAAGACCAAAATTTTTAAGAAAAACAATATTTTGTACTTTCAGCTATAAAATATATAAAGTAACCTCAAAGTTAGTTATAAATTTCACCAAAATGTCTCCCGCTCCATGTTTATGGGAAAAGGACCCCAATAAGTGGATATTGATTGCTGTGTGTGACCGTTATATCGTCTGCAGACTATGGGGAGATCATGGAATTTATGACTTTTTTTTTGCTATACAGCACTGCACTAGTTTAACTGACAATTGCGCGGTCGTGCAATACGATACATAAATGAAATTTATGCACTTTTTTCACACAAATAAAGCTTTTTTTTGGTATTTGATCTCCTGTGCGCTTCTTATTTTTGGTGCTATAAACAAAAACAGTTATGAAATTAAAAGAAACAAAACAATTTGTGATGGGAGTCACTTTGGGTGGGGGGCCCACGGAAAGGTGGGGATGTCTTGGAAATTCGCTTTAACGAATTTCTCCTTACCGTGAGTACTCGCAGTTGGATGCGCAGAAATCCCCCATAAAGCTGTGCGAATCTCGCTTACCACGACTGCAGCCAAACTACACGATTCCTGCCCATCCAAATACTTTGGTTCTGTTGAATTTGTGGGTGATTGGAGCTCCGTTACCCTAGAATGATCACACGACACTCTAAGGCTGGTTGCAACTCACATAAGGGCCGGCTTTAGGCTCAGCTCTCTGTTTTTATTAAAAATACACACATGCCCCCCACATGAATAAAGTCAAACCCTCCCACCGAACAATACAATGGGGATTGCCTATACAGAGGATATACATTCCAATTGGAGCATAGCCTTTGCTATTATCTATCACTGGTCCTCCCCCATGAGTCTTCTGAGGTCAGCAGACTTCCTCCCCTTCCCCCCTATGAGCCATCTGAGGTCATATTTCCTGTCCTACTAGCTTCTATTGGTATGTAAAATTCTCTGCACAAGCACTCCCTAAAAATATCAGTCTGTACCTGGATGGGCCCGATACGATCTTTATTAAAACACATCCATCCAAGATACAGTTTCAAGTTGGTAATGGGTTGTAAGATATGCATAAGCCTACACGTGGAGTTCACACCGCTTGCGCATTGCGTTATGAAGCCCATGCGGTACCATGCTGCTGATATGTGGATACAGGCCCACGGTCTACTGACAGCAGCATTCGCATGGAATGCCGTGGTGGTATACACGCCGGTCTATAAGCGCAGATCTGCCATCTCATCCACTACCAAGCTGAGTACTGTAATACATACATTGTACATGCGCATGGCCCAATTGCAGCCTTCAGAGCTTTAATTAAGCCACACGAGAGACATATGAATAACACGAATATATGACACATTTAAAGTTCGACCAACAATACAAAATTTCCATGACATTCCCTCCTGTTTTATCATATTCTCCTCGTGTCCCTTCTTGATCTTCTTCAGCTTGATGGGTGTAGTCTCAAACTTCAAAGAGTTCCTGTAGTTGTCCCTGAGAATAAAGCTCCACGGGGTACCTGAAACAACAAGACCCGACGCAGACTCGACGCAAACAGGCTTGATTGAAGCGATGATCCTCAAGAGCGTTGGAACCTTCACTACAGGAAGGCTCTTGCAAAAACCACAAACAGACTTGTGGTATGAATAAAGCTTGTGATCCCACGGTGGTCTGGGGAGATCCAGCAATAGATTCTCAAATTGCCCCTGCAGACGGGGCCACACAAGGCTGGTCTCGACCCAGACAGTTTTCCAAATCGCAGACACAAACAATGATGAGGCTTGAAGCTTGCTTGAAGGTCTTGGAGAATGTGGTCTTCAGAGAGATAAATTAGAGGGAAGCCAGGACGTAATCTGTAGAGAAGGTGGTTGGTTGGTGAGGTCTTCCCCCGATCAGTGGTTGGAGTGGGATCCCCGGAGCGGGCATGGAGATGTGGTCGTCTGCCCGAGCTTGGCTTACACGGTCGATGAGGCAACAGGAACATCTCACCGCGGCATATAAAAGGCAGATGAAAAAGAGAAGCATCAGGATATACACTCCCACTTCCTTCAACCAAGATCCGATGGAGAACAGGAAATCTCCCAATCCTCCCAAACCCTTGAACGGATTCCAACCCTCACTAGCTATAGCTCTAGCTTTTCCCTGTAGTTCACTAACTTTGTCCATATGGGCCTGGACCTTGTCATCGGTGTCTTCTATCCAAGTACAACAATCCTCTCCGATGAACTCACAGAACCCCCCTTTGGCGGCTAAAAGATAATCAAGGGCCATCTTCTCCTGAAGCACTAAAATTCCCATCTGCCGTTGTTCTTGGGCAATTTCTCTGACAGCCTCTACGGTCTCGTTAAACATACTATCCACGATGACAGAAAAATTGTTCAGGCGCTTCATAAGTTCTATTCCCCATCCTGTCCATGAGGGGAACCAAGCCCATGCCTGGTCGCCCTCAGAGAACAGTTCCCTGCGAACTCTGCCTGCCATCCTTACCTTCTTGTGGACCATCAACTCTTCATGGTCCATCACTACATAGGATGCGGGGACTAGCTTTATGAGGGCACACGAACCTTTTGCGTTCTGGGGAAATGTTCTATAGGCTGCCGAACCACACAGAAAATAGTATGGACCTGTCAGAGCAGAGCAGGAGGAGTTCCTCGTTCGGCCTCTGGTACTGAGCAACAGTTGCACAGACTGGGGGATTGCTCCCTCAGTCTGCACATCACATCCGTCCTTCCAACACACGTGGTCTGGTCGGTCAGTGTGGTTACTCAGAAAGGAAGTCTGGTTAGTCAGATTGACAGTTATACCTCCCTCGCAGGTGGTAATCCCAACAAACTTGTTACCTGTGCCAAAGCTGATGTTAAAGCACACCTGAGGGCTGCCTAGCTGCCCAGTTACCCATAATGGACTGGTGAGGGCCCTACAGGAGCTAGAGCTAATATTGGTGCTGAAACTGATGTTACCTGCTAAAAATGTGTCATTAAGTTCTACCGACAAATGTCTACGTGGGGGCTGACCAGGGGTCCCTTGCTTTTTCATGCCGACGCGGATGTCATATAGGGCATGAACAGCGGCCATTGCGGACATGTGATGACTGGGTGGGGGCTTAGAGCATACCCAACAGTTGGTTTTGTTGGCGGTTCTGGCTAAACGTAGGTGCATTTTAAATAAAAGGTTGGGGTATCTGCCATCTTTTCCTCCGTTCACACACATGTATGACATACAAACAAAAAGAAAAAGGAAAATGACACCCCTCATTCTCTGGTGTAGCTGAAAAGCTTCTTGCAGTGGCTTGCGTGCACCCAGTTGTCTCGTCCCTCGAGCTTGAGTGAGGTAGGTGTCGTCAGCTGGACTTGGTATGGTCCGGTGAACCGTGGCTCGAGTCCGGTTCTTTGATGTTTCTTTAGGACGACCCAATCACCTGGCTCAATAGGAAGAACACCTGTTATTGCATTTGGATCGGGGAGCGATTCGCGAACCCGATGGTGTATCTTCTGCAGCTCCCGTTGCAGAGATTGCACATAACCTGTAAGCTGTGAATGCAAAGACGACAACTGTTGAGGAAAGTACAACCCTGTTTTGGGAGGTCCCCCAAACAACACCTCGTAGGGTGACAGCCCATGTGGTTGCCGAGGGGCATTCCGGATGGAATAGGGGGCAATGGGGAGACACTCAGGCCAAGGTTTTTGGGTATCGGAAGACGTTCAACCTTACCGCTACTCTCGGGGTGATATGGGGTGTGTCGCCGCTGACTCCAGTTCCACCAAAGAGATGCAGTCGTGTCCTTTGGAAGAGAGATTAGTAGTGGACAAAGAAGACATGTTAGCAGAAGAGGTGTTAGTATTGTTAGTCGTGTTGCAAAATTCAGCACTGTCATTGCTGTCCTCCCCCCCCTTCTCATCTTCCGACACAGGAAGAAGAGAAGCTGGGTTAAGAATAGTGCATCATTTGATAATGAGGTTAGTAGGGGTTAGGAGGGTTTTCCCCTGAGAGGGGTACCTTGCCTTGGATGTCCTGTTTTCGCAGGACCGTTCTTGCTGCACTGGTGTCGGTGAGGCAAGGGAGGGGATATTTTAATTCCTCTAGAAAAAGATGGATCTGGGCCGACACCGATTTGTCAACTTCCTATGAGAATTCATAGGAGTTACTTACCATGGTGGTCATAGGGGCGGAGGACTCATCAGGAATGAACTGCCACCGACCTTTAGGTAATTGGGGACAGCTCCTCCTCATGTGCCCCGTTTGGTGGCACTGGAAGCACCTGGGTGGGGGCCTATCCTTCCTGTGACCCAGATCCCTTGGTTTTTCGTGTGGGGTCTGGGACATAAGAACTTTGGCCTTGTCTTGTTTTCTTCTATCCATTTCCCTCTCTATTGCCGCAAGAGTGGAAAGGATAGCAGGGATAGACATCTCATTATATTCGGGTCGGGCCAGAACCAGCCTTTCCCGAATTTTAGTATCGATGCCTTCCAAAAATTTGGCCCGCAACAGAATGTGCGTCGCGGTCACCTTTACCCCTTCAGTTGGAGCATCAGGTCCAACTTCCAGATCCGCATCCAGTGCCGTCTGCTTGAGACGGCGCCAGAAGCAGGCGCTTTCCTCATTAGGACCCTGGGTGAGCTTCATCATGTCCGTAGTAGAGGTAGCACCATACATTTCTGGAAGCTTTGCCTTTAGCTGTGTACAGAACTCTTTGCCCCCTGAAGTCATCTCCTCATGCGTGGTTATAGAGCACCCTGCAATCACTGTACTGGCCACTTCCATGCCCACCTTTGCCCGTAGGATCTGTGCACAATCTGACCCGCTCATACCATAGCTGAACTGGTTTTGTCCAAACATTCGAGCAAATCCTCTCGGATTGACTCGATAGTCCGGGAGCTCAGCCAGAATAGTGCGGATCTCTGCCGGGGTGAAGGGGACATGCCAAACTACCCGTTCCCCTAAAGTCCGTTCCCCCTGTGCATTGGGAGGACCTTCAAATTGCTGCACCCTGACTGGATAGGCCTCGGTCCGGGAAGAGTGCAAGGGCTGACCCAGCATCATCGGTGGGCTTAGATTAACCACCTCGCTTACTGCACCTTCAGGTTTGAGGTCCCTCAGATCAGGGTATAGCTGGGGGGGCAGGGGTCTGATCAGTGGTTCGTAGCGCTTTGATGCAATCCGCCCTGTTTTTTAACCGGGTGTCTATTCCCCTTGATTCACAGATAGTCTGCAAATCGGTTGTTGAGTAGGCTTCATAGTTGGAAACAGAAGGAGCTGGGGTGAAGCAGGGAGAAGGGAGAGGTAGAGGCAGAGGCTGAGGCATAGAGACAGAAGACACAGAAGGTATGTCAAGAGTGACGTCACTAACAGAAGAGACAGGTGCAGTTATACTTATCTCAGCCACTGTTGGTTGTTGGGGGACCCCAGCAGACCCTGATCCTGCCTGCCTTAGTAGAGTCAGCCTTGAAAGAGCTTCTTCCACCTCTGACACTGGATCCTCCTGTTTTATTCCCTCTGGAGGCCAGGTATACATCACCAGGTTCTTCCGGACAGACACCAGTTTATGTATGCCTTGCTTCCCTAATCGGATTGACCTGTGAAGCCATAGCTGTGCGATCTCTAGTTCTGACGCCTGCATCCGTGGTCCAAATTCAGAGATGAATTTTTCCCACCTCCATGCGTCAAATGTACCTTCCCGGGGAATTTCCCATCTGGTACCCTTCGACCATTTATTCCACCTTTTGAGGGGTTCTGTAGACTTCCCCCCCAAACTCACCTTCATCAGTTGTGCAGCTGTCCTTACCCTGAAGAGGGCTGGTTCCCCCTCTCTCTTCATGGACTGACTACTGCCCATCGTGACTAGTCACTGGTATATATCCCGCGTCCGGGTACCTGTTTACCCCCTGGAGCACTCGGTGGGATCCTACCGAGAGGCCTGATTCCACCACTTTCCCAGCACAGCGTAATTTATGTGATACTTATCGATCACCCGAAGCGCATCAAGTGGCGGTCAGACTGAGAGCACACCTCCCACTCCCACAGCGCAATTTGTGTGATCCTGACCACCCGAAGTGTTTGTGGTAACCAGGATTTCCCTGGACCGCCCACTCACACAGCGTAATTTATGTGGCTCTCATCACCCACTGTGTTTGGCAGGCCACACCGCACAATGATGAAAGTGGCTTTTCTCTCCCTGCACACAGTAGCTAACACAAGTCAAAACAAAAAGAGGGGTTCTTGGATGTTACTTAGGGGTCACTGGTTGGGCAGAAACCTGCTAACTGACCTTTAGGAAATTTGTGTAAAGAAAAAAACTTTCCTAATACACACAGAAAAACCCTTTTTCAACCTGAAAAACTGTTAAAAAGGACAAAGTGGATCCTTATGAAAAACACGGGACGTTTCACAGTAAAACAATTACACAGAGGTAAACCGAAAAACTGCGCCAAAAGTAACCTTGTTGCTGACGCAAAAATCACTCCTATCAGCACCGCTAAACGATCCACATTATACACGCAATCTTTACTGCAACCACCTAGAACCGTTTA
Organism: Staurois parvus; assembly: GCF_062004578.1. Classification (NCBI taxonomy): domain Eukaryota; kingdom Metazoa; phylum Chordata; class Amphibia; order Anura; family Ranidae; genus Staurois; species Staurois parvus. The sequence goes on along the minus strand of NW_028319483.1, from coordinate 270,505 downwards.
CACAAAAAGTCTGCTGGACGTGAAACACGCGACACAGCAGCTTAAAACAAACCCGCTTTACAATAAGGAACTACTTTTAACAGGAAAAACACAAGAAAAACATAATCACTATACAAGAAATCTATGTGCAAAAACCCAGACTTCACCGCGCTCATTAAATGTGGAACACGTGAAGGGAAAACTCGCTTAATACACTTTAAATTGGCTGGCAATACGCAAATTTAAAGCTAAAAGCAAACAAATGAAACTGTAAAAAATTTGGATTAAAAACACAATATGGGTCAAATGCATATAGGAAACTTCATGCACATTGCATAGAGATTACTGCACATTTGGTAGCCAACAAAATGGCCACCAAACAAAAGGAGTCCATGTGGTTTAGTCAAGAAAATGACCCCCCACAGGGGAGCACATGGTAGACTCTAGCCTCAAAATTGCCTCTTACATAAAACAGACTTTTAGACAGAACATACACTGGACAATTACACAACAATATGAAGTACACATACAACACAATTTGGGCACAATCACAGAACGGACATAAAACACCAACATATCACACTAACATGCACATGTAACAGAAAGGACCCCCTGCTGCATGCTTGCTGGGAGCAGTAGTACCACAAAACATTGTACAGACTACATACACACAGAGATCTTACAACAGTTAACAATTAACCTAAGCCTTTCAGCACTGTAATAATTACCTCACGTGGAGGGGGTAAAGCAATCACCACAGTACCTACAGCCCACAAATACTTACCTAACACTATGCAACAACTTTTACCCACTAAAACATATACCCGTTTAATTTTTGGTTGGAAGATTTTTAAACTTGACCAAATCCAGCCAACCAAACCCACCCCCCCTGCTGCTCTCAGCAGAGACAAACCCTCGTCTTTTCACCCACAAATCAAGAGTTTAGGACAAAAAATGAGGTCCTTGCCAAGCGGTATTTCTTGTTAGCTAACAGAGAGCGAAATCAGCCACACAAACACGCAAAAAGCGATCCTCTTAATGGCAGAGAGACCTGAAATGTGCCGGCATACTTTTTGCTAGTTCATGATGGCCATTCCCCCCTCGTTCTAGGTTAGCTACGCAAGAATACGCGTTAGTATCCACCAGGCTCGCCAAACTGTCTTGGAAATTCGCTTTAACGAATTTCTCCTTACCGTGAGTACTCGCAGTTGGATGCGCAGAAATCCCCCATAAAGCTGTGCGAATCTCGCTTACCACGACTGCAGCCAAACTACACGATTCCTGCCCATCCAAATACTTTGGTTCTGTTGAATTTGTGGGTGATTGGAGCTCCGTTACCCTAGAATGATCACACGACACTCTAAGGCTGGTTGCAACTCACATAAGGGCCGGCTTTAGGCTCAGCTCTCTGTTTTTATTAAAAATACACACATGCCCCCCACATGAATAAAGTCAAACCCTCCCACCGAACAATACAATGGGGATTGCCTATACAGAGGATATACATTCCAATTGGAGCATAGCCTTTGCTATTATCTATCACTGGTCCTCCCCCATGAGTCTTCTGAGGTCAGCAGACTTCCTCCCCTTCCCCCCTATGAGCCATCTGAGGTCATATTTCCTGTCCTACTAGCTTCTATTGGTATGTAAAATTCTCTGCACAAGCACTCCCTAAAAATATCAGTCTGTACCTGGATGGGCCCGATACGATCTTTATTAAAACACATCCATCCAAGATACAGTTTCAAGTTGGTAATGGGTTGTAAGATATGCATAAGCCTACACGTGGAGTTCACACCGCTTGCGCCTTGCGTTATGAAGCCCACGCGGTACCATGCTGCTGATATGTGGATACAGGCCCACGGTCTACTGACAGCAGCATTCGCATGGAATGCCGTGGTGGTATACACGCCGGTCTATAAGCGCAGATCTGCCATCTCATCCATTACCAAGCTGAGTACTGTAATACATACATTGTACATGCGCATGGCCCAATTGCAGCCTTCAGAGCTTTAATTAAGCCACACGAGAGACATATGAATAACACGAATACATGACACATTTAAAGTTCGACCAACAATACAAAATTTCCATGACAGTATAGTGTGTGTTCCTTTGTCTAGGCCACATGGCTGTCCATTGTCTGTTTGACATGTGCTACCCCCCATTGTGCTGTGTCTTCCTGTCCAGCCAACTATTATGGGATGTACTGTTTGTGTATTGGTGTGGGGGTTGGTCAATGTCCTTTACCATGTGTTTCATCCCATTGTTCTGTGTCTTGGTGGGATGGGGCAGGCTGATAATGTATTTCCTGTTCCTGGTTGTCTTTCCCCACCTTCTGTATAAAACATGTTATTTGTGTAAAATAAAGTTGAGTTGGCTTTCTGTTTTAAGAGCTGGGTGCTGTCTTTTTCCTGAGGGATTTCAAGGGCGTGGTCCGTGGATGGTGTTCGGACAGGGGAAGTTGTGCTATAACGGAAAAACTCAGTGCGGTCTGGGTTCCGGTTCCGTTACACCACCAGACTCCTAGAACTGGAAGAGGACATTTTTGGGGGGATCTGTTGTAGAAGAACCCAGACCACGGTATTGTGCGGTGAAAATATCATCCAACTTTATTCATCATATAAATGTGACACTTTAACAACGGAAGAAAAGAGATAGATTGTTTACATTTCAAGGATCTAGTTATACAATTTATATCATCTATGCTAAGAAACTGATTAACATGTGACACCCCCCTCATTAATACCAGCCCCACCCACTTATGTAACCCTCTAAACATCCAAATCCCTGTAACTTCCTAGAAGACACTTTCATCTTTTATCCATAACAAGCTGATTGAGTACAAGAGAACCCCGAGCCCCTCCTGCTCATTCCCACACAACAAGTCCATGTCACCATCTACAAGGTGAGAGGACCTGAAGGAGAACAAGACCATGACCACCAGGACCATCGCCTGACTGAAGCCATGCTCACATTTCTTTCTAATGCTGCTTCTATGGTCTACTCAGATACAGATTTGGCAGATGTACATTTGTGTCTTCAAGGAGCTGATCAAACATGATCTGTGCTTGACCATCTTTTTTGGGGACCAGAGGTGACATTAGGGGTCTGATAGACCTCTTGTGTTTCTTTAAAGAGGATCTGTGACCAGCAATATGTTATCACATGCGAGGCTATTAACCCCCTATATGGCAATAATAAAGTTCAGAGAAAGAAAAGTGTAAAGTAACACACTGTAAATGAAAAAACACACAAAACACATTTTAAAGCCCCCAGGTCTCATATACATGAGCAATTGCAAGGGTTGGGTGCGGTTATGTAGGAAAACATCAATCACACTACACATTGTACATATCTCTGCACACACCAGAGGGAGAGGAATAACTCTAGGGCCATCATTCATGGTTCACTATATAAACTGATGACTGTAAAGGCTTTTAAAGCGTCACCTATGGACAATTTCTGGTACTGAAGTTTGTCACCATTTCACAAATATGCATAATTTTTTAAGTTTTACATGTTTGGTATCTATATACTTGATGCCAACCCAATATTTTATATTTTACCAAACAAATTGGGTCATATATTTTGTATTAAAATGATCTTAATGGGTTTTTTTACAGAAAATATGCATTTGACAAACAGTTGAGCTAATATCCTGTTACATAGAAAATGGCAACCACCACCATTATATTCTCCAGGGTCTCTGCTTCAGAAAACAAAACGTTTGTGGGTTTCAAGTAATCTTCTGTTCTAAAATGTGAATGTAATCATTTGCATAAAAAAGCAAAATCAACTCAGCAAAACACACAACAGCAACAATGTATACAATTATCATCAAATCTATAGTAGCAACTAATGGCCTAAGAAGCAAAGCCGCCATATTACTCAACCAAGTTCCAACTAAACCCATCCAAGAAAATGGATCCCACTTCCCCCCACCCAGGTGACTGTTGGAACTCCTTTACCTTGTGTAGATATCCCCTTCTGAGATCCTCATGATGTAATATAAATGTACAACACTCTCTGACACCAGTTTGTAGACTCTGCTTGAGCTTCCGAGAGATAGTCAGCCGCCATGCAGTTCTGTGACACCACCTTAGGTGATGGAGCCACGTCTGCTATACCATCAATGGTGTCATTGGTTATCTGATCCATGACTCCAGTACACCGGTTCATCTTACTTATCTTAGATTACTTAGATTCCCCATCCCATCTATGAAGGGCTCACTGCATAAAACATCTCCACTCCAGAGAAAATGTTTCCTCTCACAGGAAGGCCAGGGGAGTATTGGGAGAAATTGAGGCTTTCCCTTACAGATATGGGGGAGGGGCAACATTACCTAAAGTACAGTTATAGGTGGAATTGAAGGGAAGCCATTTTAGGGCGCTCCTTCCACACAAGAAGCAATATCATCTGGAAGGACTAGGAATCCATTGGACCAATGGGAATTAAACATTCTGCAATACATTGAGACACCATGAAATGTTACTGGCCTGTGATTGGCTCTCCTATTGTTAGTGAAGTGAGACTCCCCTTGTCGGTGTCATTAATGGAAAGAAACTATGTGAAATGTTTCTTCCAAATTCAAAAAGGTGACACCCTTGGTTAGGTACCCATCCTACTATTCCTGATATGAGTTTGTAGTCCCTGCTACTACAGGAAACATGCGGGCGATCATTTACACCTTTTACAGCAGGACAGTAAATATCAGAACACAATTCAAACATCAGACCAACAGCAGGAAGTCTGCTAACTGAATGTGTAATGTAATCTGTCATTAGCATTCCCAGAGTTCCCTCTGCAACATAGTTGTATCAGCTGTTGGTCCTGTCTGTAGATCTGTTATTTTCCCACCTTCTGTAACAGGGTGACAACCCTGATCATTCTGCAGGAACATTACACAGCAGCGTTGTCACCCTGTACAGGGAAGTCTTAGATAGATTATAAGTAAGACACACAACAAGTAAAGTCCAACTTCAGCTAACGCTTCTACAGCAGTTACAGCAACAGGTTCTCTATAAGGTCCAACCCCCCATATGAGTGACAACTGACAGTTGTGAGCACCACCAGCAGTGTTATAGGATTTGCCCCAACCCCTCCAACTGCCATTTTCCCCAAAAGACTTGGCCTTCTACCGGAATTAGACAAAAAATATCTACTGGGAGGGACAACAAAAAAATAATACAATAGGAGACTCGGAAAAACAAAACCTTCTCTGCTAATGACAGATTTCATTATTAATGTCATTAGTGATTTTGCCCATAGTTACACTTTGGTGCCAACGTTGTAATATTTCCAGGGAGAAGAAGTTTTCTTTACAAACTCTACACCAAAAAGAGATGTGTGCACTCAGAGTGATTATTGTGAACCCCAATCAGAGGAATGTCAGTCCCCCGGAAGAAGTGGTAGGAATATGACCGCACACTCAGCACTTTGTAAGTTCAGATCTCTGGCAGTTGTATTGTGTGATTAGTCTATGGAGAGGAGTAATAGCTGGAAAGAGAAAACATGGAACAAGGATTTCTGATCTTCACCTGATGGAATCCCATTTGGCAGAACCACATGGAACACAAGTGGCCAGCTGGGCTTACGTTTTACTGCTGAATACATCCTCTAAATCAGCAGTAACTCAGTATTGGAAGGCCTGCATCAGCTTGGGATGTTGTTTTCTCACTGAACAGAGACTTCTTTCTAGCTGGTGTCACAGACATAGACCTGCCTGAAAGGTTGTCACCCATGAGATGATATCCTACAACCTCACAAACACCCCCTTTCCTCTCTCTGATCACAATCTCATCACCTTCACAGTCTTCTCATCTTAAAACACTTATCCCTCCAAGCAGCAATTACCTGCAGAAACCTTCACAACTTGAACCCTTCTCCTTTCCACTCTGCAACTGACCAACTCTATGACAGAATCTCTCCCCTGTCCTGCCCTGACCTGGCCACTGCTGTCTACAACAGTTCACTTTCATCCACATTAGACTCACTTGCTCCTCTAACATGAAGCATCAGGCCCCGACCATTACAACCTTGGCAGACTGACAACACCAGAGATCTTAAACGATATAGTCGTGTGCTGGAGCGAATGTGACGTAAAACCAAATCTCACCAAGCATTCACCTGATATAAATCTGCTTTCTTCACATACAATTCCTCCCTCCATGCTGCCAAACAAGCCTACTTTGTCACTCTCATCAATAGCTTGTCATCCAGTCCTCGTCGTCTCTTCTCTACTTCTAACTCTCAACTTTCTCCACCTCCACCCAGTACCTCACTCACTGCTCACGAGATTGCAAATCATTTTAAAAACAAGACTGATGCAATTCATAGGGGCATCTCCACTGCACAGACATCCATCCCACTTAGCATACCTTATACTAAACCTCCCTCAACACTTTCCTCTTTTGACCTTGTTACTACTAAAGAGGTCACTAAGGTTTCCTCAGAAGCCCGTCTCACTACCTGCCCCCTGGATCCTGTCCCCTCACAACTACTACGGTCACCCTCTTCTTCCATCCTATGCTCCCTCACTCACATCTTCAATCTCTCCCTCTTTACTGGTGCCTTCCCCTCCCCTCTAAAGCATGCGCACATCACTCCCATACTTAAAAAGCTCTCGCTGGACACCACCAACCTAAACAACTTAAGACCCATCTCCCTACTGCCATTTACCTCTAAACTCCTAGAACGCTTAGTCTACAATCGCCTGAGCTCCTCCCACCTCACTGACAACAACCTTCTTGACCCTTTACAGTCTGGCTTTCGCTCACTACACTCCACTGACACTGCCCTACTAAAACTCACTAATGATCTAGTAACTGCTAAAACCAATGGCCACTACTCCATACTCATCCCAACCAATGGCCACTGCTCCGTACTCATCCCAACCAATGGCCACGACTCCGTACTAATCCCCAACCAATGGCCACTACTCCGTACTCATCCCAACCAATGGCCACTGCTCCGTACTCATCCCAACCAATGGCCACTGCTCCGTACTCATCCCAACCAATGGCCACTGCTCCGTACTCATCCCAACCAATGGCCACTGCTCCGTACTCATCCCAACCAATGGCCACTGCTCCGTACTCATCCCAACCAATGGCCACTGCTCCGTACTCATCCCAACCAATGGTCACTGCTCCGTACTCATCCCAACCAATGGCCACTGCTCCGTACTCATCCCAACCAATGGCCACTGCTCCGTACTCATCCCAACCAATGGCCACTGCTCCGTACTCATCCCAACCAATGGCCACTGCTCCGTACTCATCCCAACCAATGGCCACTGCTCCATACTCATCCCAACCAATGGCCACTACTCCATACTCATCCCAACCAATGGCCACTACTCAGTACTCATCCCAACCAATGGCCACTACACCGTACTCATCCCAACCAATGGCCACTACTCAGTACTCTTACTGCTTGACCTCTCTGCAGCTTTTGATACAGTTGACCATCCCCTCCTCCTCAAAAAACTCAACTCTTTTGGCCTCCAAGACTCTGCTCTCTCCTGGTTCTCCTCCTACCTATCGCAGCGCTCCATCAGAGTTACCTATAACTCTGCCTCCTCCTCTCCACTCCCTATTTCTGTAGGGGTTCCTCAAGGTTCTGTCCTTGGACCCCTACTCTTCTCCATCTACACCTCCTCCCTTGGTCACTTGATAAACTCCCATGGCTTTAAGTACCATCTCTATGCTTATGACACACAAATCTATCTTTCTACCCCTCATCTCTTCAGTCTCCTCTCACATTACTAACCTACTAAGTGACATATCGGTATGGATGTCACTCCACTTCCTCAAACTCAATCTTTCCAAAACTGAGCTCTTAGTATTCCATCCAGCCTGTGCCCCCTCCCCCGACTTCTCCATCAAGATCAATAACAAAATCATCAGTCCCTCCCCTAATGCCAGGGTACTAGGTGTAATCCTAGACTCCCATCTGTCTTTTCAGTCCCAAATCCAATCACTGTCCAAATCTTGCAGACTTCACCTCCACAACAGTTCCAAGATATGCCCGTTCCTAACCTCGGAAACCACTAAGCAACTTATTCACTCCCTTGTTATATTTTGCCTTGACTATTGTAACTCCCTCCTCATTGGCCGACCACATTGCAGGCTATCCCCTCTTCAGTCTATCATGAATGCTGCTGCCAGACTCATCCACCTTACTAACCATTCTGTATCAGCCACCCCTCGCTGCCAATCCCTCCACTGGCCTCCATTCAGTGTCCTCCACCCCTCTCATCCAATCCCTCCACTGGCTTCCCATTGCCCAACGGATAAAATGCAAAACATTAACAATAACATATAAAGTCATTTATAACTCCGCCCCAAATTACATCACCAATATTGTCTCCAAATATCACCCAAACCATACTCTCCGCTCCTCGCACGACCTCCTGCTCTCTAGCTCCCTTGTCTCCTCCTCCCATGCTCATCTCCAGGACTTCTCCAGAGCTTTCCCCATCCTCTGGAACGCTCTACCCCAATTTATCAGATTATCGCCTACTCTGCTCACTTTTAGGCGATCTCTGAAAACCTATCTCTTCAGGGAAGCCTATCCTGCCCTCAGCTAATAATGGAATCTTCTACTCTTCCAACCAGTCCATCCCCCACAGTTACTACCTTTTGTACCACTAGCCCCTCCCTCCTAGATTGTAAGCTCCAAGGAGCAGGGCCCTCCTATCCCTCTTGTATTTAACTTTATTGTTGCTGTATTGTCTCCCGTTATATTGTAAAGTGCTGAGCAAACTATTGGCGCTATATGAATCCTGTATAATAATAATAATATTAATGAGAGATGAAATATGGAAAGAAGGCATTGATAATGGGAGAGGAGATGAACATGTATTGGGAGGAGTGGACAAGGTGGGCTTAGCTGGAGACCTCAAGCCTGGCTGATCATGTATCAATAGTCAGAAGAACCTGGAATGGACTCTCCCACTGAGACTTCAGAGACTTGGTAAGATGACAATAGACCCCATCCTAGTCTCTGGTACTGAGGCAGTGTTGGTCATGTATTACCTCAGGATCCAGAAATGAGGAAAATGCTTAGAAACACAACTCAGTTGGTGTATCATGAAAATGCATTGCATGTTCATTCAAAGCTCCATAAAAAAGATAAAGATGAGAACCATGAGGGAAGCTGTTCAGTTATTGATGCTTATCTTAAAAAAAATGTCAAAAGATAAAATATTCAAATCCCTTCTAGTTGTGTATTGATGGACATAAGCACTAAACTCAGTTCATCCAACCATTACATTCCAGTTTACTCAGATTTTAGTTTGTTTCTTTTAAGGTAACATTTTATCTTCTCCCTTCTTCTCTAGCTTGTGGGATGACATTGGGGATGTGAAACTAACTTGTGACACCTGAAACTTCTTTAATATCTCTTTTCTTCCAGAATATAATCTATGCTGAAATTTGTGAATCCTCCGGTGATAGATTAGACCGGCATTAACTGTAAAAGTTTTGTCACATGGAGAGCATTAAAATGACTTCTCTCCAGTGTGAATCCTCTGGTGTCTGATAAGATTTGACTTCACTGTAAAAGCTTTATCACATTCAGAACACTGATAGGACTTCTCTCCAGTGTGAATCCTCTGGTGTGTAATAAGATTTGACTTCTGTGTAAAAGCTTTATCACATTCAGAACACTGATAGGACTTCTCTCCAGTGTGAATCCTCTGGTGTCTGATAAGATCTGACTTCTCTGTAAAAGCTTTATCACATTCAGAACACTGATAGGACTTCTCTCCAGTGTGAATCCTCTGGTGTCTGATAAAATGTGACTTCACTGTAAAAGCTTTATCACATTCAGAACACTGATATATCTCTCCAGTGTGAATCCTCTGGTGTGTGATAAGATCTGACTTCCGTGTAAAAGCTTTATCACATTCAGAACACTGATATATCTCTCCAGTGTGAACACTCTGGTGTGTGATAAGACTTGACTTCACTGTAAAAGCTTTATCACATTCAGAACACTGATATATCTCTCCAGTGTGAATCCTCTGGTGTCTGAAAAGACTTGACTTCACTGTAAAAGCTTTATCACATTCAGAACACTGATATGACTTCTCTCCAGAGTGAACCCTCTGGTGTGTGATAAGACTTGACTTCACTGTAAATGCTTTATCACATTCAGAACACTGATATGGCGTCTCTCCAGTGTGAATCCTCTGGTGTCTGATAAGATTTGACTTCACTGTAAAAGCTTTATCACATTCAGAACACTGATATGGCTTCTCTCCAGTGTGAACAATCTGGTGTGTGAGAAGATCTGACTTCTGAGTAAAAGCTTTATCACATTCAGAACACTGATATGGCTTCTCTCCAGTGTGAATCCTCTGGTGTGTGATAAGACTTGACTTCAATGTAAAAGCTTTATCACATTCAGAACACTGATATGACTTCTCTCCAGTGTGAATCCTCTGGTGTGTGATAAGATGTGACTTCCGTGTAAAAGCTTTATCACATTCAGAACACTGATATGACTTCTCTCCAGTGTGAATCCTCTGGTGTGTGATAAGATGTGACTTCTGTGTAAAAGCTTTATCACATTCAGAACACTGATATGGCTTCTCTCCAGTGTGAACTCTTTGGTGTACTGTAAGCTCGCTCTTGTGTGTAAAAGGTTTGTCACATTCAGAACAATGATATGACTTCCCTCCATTGTGAACCTTCTGTTGTGTGATATATTTTCTCTCCATTGTAATATCTCCAAACAAGAAGTAGTTTGAAATGACTCCTCTTATGTATACTTGGGTTGGACTTTTCTCCTGCTGGATCAATGTGGAAGAGGATCCAAACCATGACTTTTAGAACACAGATATGACTTGTATCCCGTGTGAATCCTCCAGTGAACTGCAGTAAAGACTTTCAGTCAATTAAGACATCCATATGTCTTGTTTTCCATGTGACTCAGCTGTATTCATGAAGATCAACATGACCGAAAACTTGGTTCATCAATCTACCTGTAGAGAAAGAAAAAAAAGGTAGAATTCTATATAAAGGGCTACATAAAGTTGCTTTCTATTTTTAATGTTCATTACTAAATATATCTTATGAATAGAAAGAATATGTACAGCATTATCTACAGTATTTTTTTCATCAAATATATTTTATTAAGAAAGTTTATAAGTGCGCACAGTATTCCCAACATTCAGCCCAGACAATGGAGTCATACATTCTCACGTATAGGCGGTTGTGGCACTGTTACAGATCATACAGAACAATAACTTGCTTTGTCTATGGTGTCACTTTTACCTTTTATAAACAAATGAACAGAGAAAAGAAGGAACAACCTAGAACAATTCAGCTGTACACGGCAAGTAACTCCCCCCAGTACATACATAGATAGCTGACACCGATCAATGAGGCCCGTGTCTCCAGGATCATACCCCAAGTATGGTTCTCCAATGTAGTCACCATTCAGTAGGATACAACTGGCCGTTCTCCTTCTATGGGGCTAAAAGAGATAAGATTTTAAAAGCCTATGAAGAACTAACTAGGAGTGAGCAAGGAGTATCCATCCAGTTCTGCCAGACATACATCTCCTGGGGGAATTACAATGTTGGTAAATTTGTTTTTCACATGTTAATGTGGAGTTCACCTGCTCAATTCACTGTTGTCTGCTGGGAGTTTGAGATGATAGCCAAGAACAGAATATTTTTATGGTCAAGCAGCCTCACTATTGCTATATGACTTGTAATAGGAGGAGGTGTAAATAATTCCTCCTCTATTGAGACCAAGAGGCACACCCGAGGAATATTGAACACCAACATTACAATACTGGTCATATCGTTCCACTTTTTGAATAATTTTGGACATCTTCAAAACATGTGTATCAAATCCCCGACAACACCGCTACAATTGGGGTCATAAGGGGAAATCCCTCCTGTCCTAGCTGAACAATTGTGCCGGAGTCCTGAAAGATCTATGCAAAAGAAATGACTGAGTTTCTGTGAAGAGGACAGAGAGATGAGAGGTATGGAGGTCACAATCACCTCCCACCACTCTGTCTTATTTTCTCTGTCTCCCATTTCCTTCTACAAGTTGAGTAAGAGTCAAAAGACTGGAATAAATACAGTCATGGCCGAAATTGTTGGCATCCTTGATATTTCTCCAGGAAATCATGTATTTCTCACGAAACGTATTGCATTAACACATGTTTTGCTATACACATGTTTATTCCCTTTGTGTGTATTGGGACAAAACAAAAAAAGGGAGGAAAGAAAGCAAATTCGACATAATGTCACACAAACCTCCAAAAATGGGCTGGACAAAAGTATTGGCACCCTTTCACAACTGCGGATAAATAAGAATGTTACAAGCATGTGATGCTCCTGTAAACTCACCTGGGGCAAGTAACAGGTGTGGGCAATATAGAAATCACACCTGAAAGCAGATAAAAAGGAGAGACGTTCACTTAACCTTTGCATTGTGTGTCTGTCTGTGCCACACTAAGCATGGACAACAGAAAGAGGAGACGAGAACTGTCTGAGGACCTGAGAACCAAAATTGTGGCAAAATATCAACAATCTCAAGGTTACAAGTCCATCTCCAGAGAACTAGATTTGCCTTTGTCCACAGTGCGCAACATTATCAAGAAGTTTGCAACCCATGGCACTGTAGCTAATCTCCCTGGTCGTGGACGGATGAGGAAAATTGATGAAAGATTGCAACGCAGAATAGTCCGGATGGTGGATAAGCAGCCCCAAACATGTTCCAAAGACATTCAAGCTGTCCTGCAGGCTCAGGGAGCATCAGTGTCAGCGCGAACTATCCGTCGACATTTAAATGAAATGAAACGCTATGGCAGGAGACCCAGGAGGACCCCACTGCTGACACAGAGACATAAAAAAGCAAGACTACAGTTTGCCAAAATGTACTTGAGTAAGCCAAAAGCCTTCTGGGAAAACGTCTTGTGGACAGATGAGACCAAGATAGAGCTTTTCGGTAAAGCACATCATTCTACTGTTTACCGAAAACGGAATGAGGCCTACAAAGAACAAAACACAGTACCTACGGTAAAATATGGTGGAGGTTCAATGATGTTTTGGGGTTGTTTTGCTGCCTCTGGCACTGGGTGCCTTGACTGTGTGCAAGGCATCATGAAATCTGAGGATTACCAAAGGATTTTGGGTCGCACTGTAGGGCCCAGTGTCAGAAAGCTGGGTTTGCGTCCAAGATCCTGGGTCTTCCAGCAGGACAATGACCCCAAACATACGTCAAAAAGCACTCAGAAATGGATGGCAAAGAAGCGCTGGAGAGTTCTGAAGTGGCCAGCAATGAGCCCAGATCTAAATCCCATTGAACACCTGTGGAGAGATCTTAAAATTGCTGTTGGGAAAAGGTGTCCTTCCAATAAGAGAGACCTGGAGCTGTTTGCAAAGGAAGAGTGGTCCAAAATTCCGGGTGAGAGGTGTCAGAAGCTTATTGATGGTTATAGGAAGCGACTGATTTCAGTTATGTTTTCCAAAGGGTGTGCAACCAAATATTAAGTTAAGGGTGCCAATACTTTTGTCCAGCCCATTTTTGGGGTTTTGTGTGACATTATGTCATATTTGCTTTTCTGCCTCTGTTTTATATTTGTTCCAATACATACAAAGGGAATAAACATGTGTATAGCAAAACATGTGTTAATGCAATACCTTTTTTGTGTGAAATACTTGATTTTCAGGAAAAATATCAAGGGTGCCAACAATTTCGGCCATGACTGTATATGAGAGATCATGCCTTTCCCACTGGTGCCATCTGAAGCCCATTAACAAGTGTGAGAGTGATGTGAAATCTGTATCTGATGGAAGTAGCAACCGATGGATGGGATCTAATGTGTCTACTAAGTCCCACCTGGTAAGATGTTGAAGTTGGGCAGCTATAATATAAAGTCTAACATTTGGTATTGCTAGGCCTCCTTGGTCTTCACCATACTGTAGAGTAGTGAGTTTGATTCTAGCTGGCGGCTTCTTCTAAATGAGTTCTCCAAACTGGGAGTCTATACTGGAGAACCACTTACGAGGTGTCCACATGGGAGAATTGTGGAGTATATAGAGGAATTGTGGGGTCCATATCTTCTCTTGTTCATAGATTTTATTGGAAAGAGATAATAGTTTTACAAGGAGCTCATAACAATGTGATTGCAGGACTCACCAACAGTAAGTCAGAAGGGGTACAACCCTTAGAGGTAACGTACAGGTTGTAATTTGTACAGTACAAATAATATCTTCATACATTAAAGTGGAGTTCCAGTGAAAATAAAAAAAAAAAAATAAAAGTCAGCAGCTGCAAAAACAATAGCTGCTGACTTTTAAAAGACGGGCACTTACCTGTCCCTCGATCTCGTGGTGTCCTCCCCACAGCCCGTTTCACAGGCCGTCCTGTGTTTTCAGTGCGGGCACCCAGCTGTGACAGCTTGCGGCTTCACATCCGGGTGCCCACTGAGCATGTGCGAGTATCTCTGTGCTTTGTGAATGGTCCTGTACTCTTCTAGGACCATTCATGTGTCCCAGAAGACTACAGGGTGGGAGGGGGGAGGACAACTTCAGCTTCTGATCACCTAGGTGATTGCAGTAGAAGTGGGAGCGGGTACCTGTCAATTTCGGTTATCCTCCCAAAAGGTGCCAGTGGGGTCCTTAATCACTTGCCTACCAGGCACTTATATCCCCTTCCTTACCAGGCCAATTTTCAGCTTTCAGCATTGTCGCAGTTTAAATGGCAATTGCGCGGTCATGCAACATTGCACTCATATGAAATTTTTATCATTTTTTTGACACAAATAGAGATTTCTTTTGGTGGTATTTACTCCCCGCTGAGTGTTTTATTTTTTGCGCTATAAACAAAAAAATATCAAAAAAACTTGAAAAAAAAAAGTTTCTTTGTTTCTATTATAAAATTTTGCAAACATGTAATTTTTCTCCTTCACTGATGTATGTTGATGAGGCTGCACTGATAGGCGGCACTGATGGGTGGCACTAATGAGACGGCACTGATAGGTGACACTGATGAGCTGGCACTGATAGGCAGCACTGCTGGGCACTGACTGGTGGCACTGCTGGGCACTGACTGGAAGCACTGCTGGGTGTCACTGGTGGGCTCTGACTGGCAGCACTGCTGGGCAAAGGTAGGTGGCACTGCTGGGCACTTGTGGGCAGAACTGGTGGGTGGCACTGCTGGGCACCTGATGATTGGTGCCAATCCCTCCTCTGACAACTGCCGGCAGTACGTTCCTCATGCTCTGACAGCGTGAGGAAAGTGCAGTCAAGAACCGGCAATTGCATTTCGCAGTGACCAGTGTCATAGGACACAGCAATCACAGAGATCGCCGGGGGCATGCAGGAGAGCGTGTTCTGGGAGGACGTCATATGACGGCCTCCCAGAACTGACCGGCTGCAGTGCAGTCATCATTTGGCTACCTGCGGTCATCAACTAGTTAAAGCAACACTTCCCCTTTTGGGTGGAGCTCTGCTTCAACTTAAGCAAGAGATAACAGTGCTATAGTATCAAGGGGGGAGTGAATGTAGGGACAGAAACATGTTATATACTCTATAGTATCATTTCTGGTACTCTCACAGTGGGAGTATAGATTTAGTACTTCAACCTGTATGCAGATATCAGTGGCAGACGAGTGGGTGACCTGTCCGCCTCACTGAAAATTCAAACTGATAGTGTAGGTTCCCCCAATTGGGAAAACCCCCATAGGGGATAAAGAGCTAATGAGAGGAAAGGTGAAAAGGAAGAGAGCAATGGAGAGATAAGAGCAAGAGTAGTGAAGAAAGGGGTACAGATAAGGGGGGAGGAGAGGAGGTCCCCAGGGGGGGAGGGTGTGTGCCTGTATAGAGCAGCAACTGAGTAGTGGGTTACCTAATGGACTCAGGACTACAAAGAGAGTAAGGTTTCATCAGAGTTTGAGGGTAGGAAATGGTCAACCCATGGTTGCCATAGTTGTTCATTTTTATGCACTCTGTCTAATAGGACGGCTTCTACTTTGACATGTATCGTGGCTCGAGTGACACTATTCTTAGTTTCAGTGGTATTGAGGTGGGGGGATTTCCAGGCCTTCGCTATGGTTTGCTAAGCCGTGGTGGTGACCTACAGGAGTAGTTTGAATTGCCAGTGTGTCACTTCTTGGGCCTTATGCAAGTAAAGGAATGGACGCTGGTCAACTGACCCCAGTCCAGTGTTGAGGAATGGCCTCAGCTGCCATTCTTGCCACACCCTTTGATGCATTTCACCACACCCACTAGGGCTTGGTCACACTGCATCCATCCCTTTACTTGTATTGGCCGACACTGGAATCACTCTGACTCATGCTCCCCTCTTCTCACTTGCCGGTGGGGTGATCCCTTTCCTTCCATCCATAGCTTGGAGACACACCATAAGGTATACTTCTTGGGGCTTGTTATTAAATGAGGCAGTGGCCGGATGGATATATATACTGTAACTTCTTCATAAAGAACTGTAGGCATATGGAATATTTTGCACCAATACATTTGAACAACTGGGCAGGTCCACCAAATGTGGATACCTGCTTCAGAGCAGTCACATAAACAGGTCAGGGATTAGGGACGGATTTAGCGATCCGGGCAGGGACCAGGTACCAGTGCATGAGAGTGCTGTGGTTAGTCACCATAGCAACTATATTTTGGGAGGAGGATTTTGCAGCAGACCATATGTCTGCCCAATCGCTTTCAAATGAAGATTTAAATCCCATTCCCACTTGGATGTATATGGTAAGGAAGTGTAAAGTGGTGGAGCTGGTAACTGTGGAAATCAAAAGTCTGGCATGGGGGGTCACGTTTACATATGTGTCCAAACCTAGTCATGTCTAGGACAGAGGTGTTCATGTTTAAGTGGGAGCAATACAAGTGTTTGATCTGAAGATATCTAAACATTTCAGATGTAGAGATTTTGTTGTGGAGTCACATAGGGTTTGGAAGGGTATAAAGGAGTCTGGTGTTGAACTAGACTAGCTCTAGGACAAGCATGAAAAGAAGATGGAGGCATCCATGTTGGATAAAGGCCTGGATTGAGGAGGTATGCCATGAGTGGGTTATGGGGTGACTGTAAGGTGTATCAGAACTTTAGACTGTTCCAGATAGATAGGTAGTGTTGGGTAATTGGGTGTTGGAGTGAGCGATGGTCTCTTGGGTGTAGCCATAGAAAATTGGCAACTCATGAGGGGTTACAATCTACTGACTCTATAGTGACCCATAGGAGGGGGTCACTTTTACTGCATGACATTTAGGGAGTTGAGCAAGATGTGCACTCAATGGGGGATTGCAAGGGGGGTGGCAGTGCCCACTATGGGAAATAGCAAGGAGAGTTCCCAAAATAATTGTAGTCCAGCCCCAGGGGCAAAGTTAAAGTCTCTACAGCAGTTTGTAATCCAAACAGGGAGGAGGAGAGGGAGTACAAGAACAGTTCAGGGAAAACAGGGGAGCATGCACTCACAGATCCGACAGGGGTGCCCGGGTCCACAGGGGAGCAAGGTAGTATGACATCAAGTACTTGCCCTGAAACCGGAGTATGCGTGGCATAGTCCGTGATAATAATCCCCCCGAGTCCTGGATGCCTGCAGAGGGCAGCTGGTGTAGTTCTCCCCCTGTCCTTGGGGCTTGCAGTGGGCAGCTTGTGTGGTGCTCCCGCTTACCCTTGGGGCTTGCAGAGTGGCAGCTTGTGGAGGTCCCCCCCTTCTCTGTGGCTTGCGGTGGGCAGCTGGTGTAGTTCTCCCCCTTAGCTTGGGGCTTGCAGTGGGCAACTTGTGTGGTTCTCCCTCTTATCCTTGGGGCTTGCAGAGTGGCAGCTTGTGGAGGTTTCCCCTTTCTCTGGGGCTTGCGATGAGCAGCTGGAGTGGTTCTCCCCCTTAGCTTTGGGGTGTGCAGAGCGGCAGATTGTGGAGGCTCCCCTTATCCTTTGGGGGTCTATGCAGAGTGGCCACGAGGGTCCCGCCTCATCTGGGATCCCTCGGTGGCTTGGCAGCGAAATGGATGACCAGGAAGAGCCCAGCATCAATCTCTTAAACCAATGCAGGACGCTTCCCGGTCATCCTGGCAATGGTGGGCGGTGAGCCAGTTGCTCGGCAATGAGGCACGCCCCCCTGGACACGGGTCGTGCTCTCGTGATCATGGCCTTTGTCCGGTGGCATCCGCAAGCACAGGAACTCCCCGTGCATGCGGTGCGGATGCCGGGACCGTGCGGCGTCATTCTGACATCGCGGTCCAGAACCTCTCCGCAGAGAGGTGTGAACCTCGCTATCTTTTCCCCTAAGGCCTCGCAGAATGGGGAGAAGATAGTGGCGAAGGTGAGAGGAGCCACACCTCTTGTCCTGCATGGCTTAGCTTCAAAGAGCCGCGGCAGGACGAGAGGCAGCAGGGGGGGGGGAAGGTCATCCTGACGGGGGAAACAACTACTGAAATGGGAGCCGAGCTTTATTTTTTTGTTTACAAACGATTTTATTGAGTATAAGTAGACAATAAAATAACAGCACATTTTCAAATATTAACAGCAAAAACAAGGCACTTTGGAAAAGTACAATTCAGAAAAGGATATCATAATAATGAAGAGAAAAAACAGAAGAAAAGCAGATTGCAAGTACATGAAATACGTTAATGATAAGAGGAATTGAAGAATACGTCTGTCAACAGCATCTGTCAGTCATTGTTCACTGAAAACGTTATCAATCATGCAATAAATGTCTATAATCCCTCCATGACTCCCATTTTTTATCAAATAAGTGCATCTTATCCAGCAAAGTATAATGAATGCGTTCCATGAGCATTACAGCATCAATTCTGTGCAGGATGGAGGCCAAAGGTACAGCATTGGATCTCCAGTGTAAGGCAATAGACCATAAAGTGGCAATACAAATAGTATGTATCAATCTCATAATGGCATCAGGGACCCCTGGGATGTGAGCCCCCAATAGGCAAGTTTGAATAGATAAGCATACTGGGGTACCCGCCAGTGAGGTGGCCACCTCGGATATCCTGCGCCAAATCAGAGATATGGACGGGCAATCCCAAAATATATGCACCAAAGTGCCTGTAAAACCACAGTCACGAAAACATAGAGGGGACGTTTGTGGGTACAATCTATGTAGTCTTGATGGGGTATAATACCATCTAGTTAAAACCTTAAGGGCCGTTTCACGAACCGAAAGAGATCGAGAGCTTTTACAGATATTATCCACCATGGAATCCCAATCCTCATCAGAAAAAGTGGTACCACTATCCTCCTCCCACCTCTGTCGGTACAACGGAGGCGTATGAAAAAGACAAAGTAAAGATTGGTGATAAAAATTGGAAATAAGACCCCTACCCCTGGGAGAGTCACGGCTGGTACGTTCAAAAAAGGAAACCAGAGAAGACGGTGTAAGGCCAGAATGTGATTCAAAAAAGTGTCTAATCTGTCGGTAACGATGGTACTCGCGAAGGGGAATATCAAAAAGCGCGCGTAGCATATCAAAGGTAATGTAAGATCCTCCTCTTTGAAAATCAGATAATCTGATAAGAGATTGATCATACCACCAACGAAACAGTTGAGGAGAAGAAAAAGCTGGTGTAAAAGTTGGATCACCAAAAAATGAAATACCGGGGGGAGTAGGAGAGACCAAATTTAATTTAAATTTGTATGTGGACCAAAGTGTCATTGAATGGGTCACTATGGAGTTATAAAATGTAAGTGAACGTGGAGAGACCCTGGACCACAAGATGCTCGGTAAGTAGAATGGGCGTATGGACTGAGATTCAAATTTGACCCATGGGATCTGAGAGTTAATAGTTGCCCACTGTGATAGCTGCGCAAAACGAGCCGAAAGATAATATATCCAAAAATTGGGAAGACCGAGGCCTCCAGTCCGTTGTGAGCGGTATAAAATCGCTGAGGCAAAACGTGCACGCTTATTACCCCAGATAAAATTATTAATGGTCCGCTGAAATTGGCTCAGAAACGTTTTTGAGACTGGAACTGGAAGAGCTCTAAAAAGATAAAGAAGTTTAGGCAAAATATTCATTTTAACAGCCGTGACTCTACCCAAGAAGGAAATAGGGTAACCATGCCAAATCCTCAGTAGAGTAGATAGACGTGATATACACGG
Source organism: Staurois parvus (assembly GCF_062004578.1). Taxonomy (NCBI): domain Eukaryota; kingdom Metazoa; phylum Chordata; class Amphibia; order Anura; family Ranidae; genus Staurois; species Staurois parvus. Next base: position 250,410 of record NW_028319483.1, on the reverse strand, counting down.
TGGATAATTAGCAGCAAATATATCTGAATAACTGGGAGTGAGATTAACACCTAAATAGGATATCCGGTCTGTAGACCAGCGGAATGGGAAGGAGCTGCGGAGAGAGGCACTTAGGGAATCGGGAATATTAATCGGCATAACTACCGATTTGGTAAAATTAACAGTAAGACCTGACGTTATAGCAAAATCATTCAGTATAACACATAAATTAGGCAATGAAGTCAACGGGTTAGTAAGAAAAAGCATAACATCATCAGCATACATGCTCATTTTAAATTGTGAGACTAACAACGGGTAACCTGAAATATCCGGGTGTGATCTGATCGCTACTGCCAAGGGTTCCAACACCAGTGCAAATAAAAGGGGTGAAAGGGGACAGCCCTGACGGGTACCTCTACCCAATGTGAAAAAGTCTGAATTGCAGCCAGGGAGCCGTATTCTTGTCTTCGGAGAGTCATATAAGGCGTGTATACCGGCTAAAAATTCGTTATTAAAGCCCATTTTTCGTAGCAAGGAAAACATATAGGGCCAAAGAACACTGTCAAAGGCCTTGTTTATATCCAGACTCATCAGCAAGACCTCTTTAGAATGTAAATTAGCATCTTGAATAACGTTGAGCGTGAGGCGAATATTATCAGTGATAAATCTGTCTGGGATAAATCCAGATTGGTCCGGAGAGACCAAAGAGGAGATAATAGGGGCCAACCTGTCCGCCAAGATGCGGCTAAATATTTTCAGATCATTATTCATTACTGAGATTGGTCTATAGTTTTGTGGTAAGCTGTGATCTTTCTGTGGTTTGGGTATTAAAGACATGTTAGCCAACAGCATCTCCTCCGGGAACCTACCCCCCTGCAAAACATCATTAAATAAAGTTATCAGATAGGGAGCCAAAGTAGAGGCAAAATGTTTGTAATAACTAGCAGTGAACCCGTCTGGACCTGGCGCAGTAGAGCTTTTCTGGGTGCTAATTGCACGAGTTATCTCCTCCAGAGTGCAAGGGGCATTAAGGGAAGCAACTTGAGAAGGTGTGAGAGCAGGGAGGGGTATAGAATCCAGCCATGAGGCCGCTGGTGAAACAGAATCCGACCGTGGAGGGGCTAATAGGTCAGAATAAAAGTTTTCAAAAATGCCCAGAACCTCCTGAGGCAGAGATGAAATAGCACCCGAGTTAGTACGCAATTTATAAATATGTGGGGGGCGCATGGAGTGATTCAGTTTCCTTGCAAACATAGAGGAAGCCGAGTTGCTATGTAACAAAAATGTGGCTTTTGACCAGCGGAGAGCTTTTTCAGTTTTTTGGGATAGCAGAGTATTCAATTCTAAGCGCTTTTGAGATAGTAACTGTTTATTAAGAAAAGATGGGTTAGCAATATGACTTCGGTAATGTGCTTCCAATTCTCGGGTAAGAAGCAGAATTTGCTGCCATCGTTTTCTATTTTTGGATGAAGCCATAGAAATAAGGCGGCCTCGTAAGACCGCCTTATGGGCTACCCATAATGTGGCTGGAGAAATATCAGGAGTCGAATTAGATTGAAAATATTCCAAAATAGATGCAGCTACTTCATGGCGGGAGTCAACATCCGTAAGCATAGAATCATTGAGTCTCCATGAGAAGGGAGTGGGTGCAAGTCCCATACATGTGATAGACAAGGCTATAATATTGTGATCCGACCAAGGACTCAAGTGGATGTTCGCTATCCTAGAGTTTGCTAATAAAATAGGGGTGCAATAAATATAGTCTAATCTAGCATAAGAGTCATGTGGGTGAGAATAAAATGAATATTCTCTAGCTCCTACATTATGCGCCCTCCAGGCATCTACTAATTGGAAGGCCTCTAGTCTTTTAGTAAGTGATTTTGGGAAGGCGTGGGAAGAGTGCAAGAGTGAGCTACGGTCCAAAAGAGGATTTGCTACCAGGTTGAAATCACCACCCACCAATAGATGGGGTGACAAAAATCTATCAAGAACATCAAAAAATTTTGAGAAAAAGGTAGCTTGTGCCGAATTCGGTGCATAGACATTTGCTATTGTAAGTTCTCGGCCTGAAAGGGTGCCCTTAAGAATAATAAACCTACTGTCTGGATCACGGTACACATGTTGAACCTCAAAGGGGATTGAATTATGCAGAAAAATGGCCACCCCTCTACTCTTGGAGGAGTGTAAAGTATAATACCCTTGTCTATAGGATTTGTGAAAATATGTCGGGTGTTTTGCGGCTGCAAAATGTGTTTCCTGCAATAAAATAATTTTAGCCCCTAATCGCCTATACTGAAGAAAGGCTGTTTTGCGCTTGTTTGGCGAGTTGAAACCCTGGACATTATGCGAGATACATTGAATTGCCATAGTATGCAAAAATAATTACCATCAGCAAAAAAATATACATTGACAAGACATATACGCAAATTATTTGGCTAGATGTAAGGACCTTCAAGTCCATAGCAAATAGATTTACGGATAGCATCACCAGTCTGGGGGACATCCAGACCCCAAAATGGGGGACGTGACGTCCACACACCGGTATCAAGTCAATATCATGTACGAAATTTTTGAGGAAAAAAAAGACAAAAAACAGTAAAAGTGAAGCAATGATAGCTGCGACAATGAAAAGAGTAACTGAGAAACATGGATCAGGTATGCAATTAGCTGTACCTGAAAAAACAAAAAATTTCAACATCAAAGGGCCAATCGGGCCCAAACCCTGTCTCCATAACACATGAGAAACGGAGCCTTCACCCCCACAATCGGGCGGTGAGTCCCCCGGTCATGTCAGGAGGCAGGGTGGGGTAACGTGTCCAAGAGTTGAGAGGCCATGAATCAGTGGGCGATATTCAGAGGGCCCGAAGACCCTTGTTAGACTTAAACACATCCAGTTATCAACGAGAGAGCATATATAGTCTATATAAACACAGAAACAGCTCAACCGCGTCCACAAAAACACATATATATATCCCCAAGGTGTAGGGGGTGCTGAACAATAGACATCCCGTGGGTTGCCTCCTATCCCAATCAAGGGAAATCGCTGACCAGGAACATCGATGCAAGTAATAATAGGCAGGAAGGCATGGTCCCATCAGCCCAGTTCTTGTCGGGCCCTCCTCCTTTCCCTCCGTGGAGATGGAGTGTGCCAGATAGGAGAGACACGAGGTGTAGGGGGGGGACGTCGAGGTGTTGGGGCATCCGCCAGGCCCAACTTGGTCAGGATCTCTCTGCCCTCAGGAAGGGATGTAGCAATATATGTGCTCCCATTATGTGGAACTATCAACTTAAAAGGGAAGCCCCATTTATAACGGATACGAGCTGAAAAAAGAGCCGTTGTAACCTCCTTCATTTTCCTGCGCTTCTCCAATGTAGCCGGAGAAACATCTGGAAAAATTTGTAAAACCGAGCCTTCAAAGGAGATCGTTGAAGTGTTGCGAGCAGCTCTGAGTATGTCTTCTTTGGTCAGGAAATCCTTTAGACACAGAACAATGTCCCTAGGCGGTTTATCACCAGGGGGTTTAGGGCGCAGGGCTCTATGGATGCGGTCATAGGCGAAGGACCCGGGGCTGCGATCCGGAAGGAGTGATTTGAATAGCTTGGTAACGGTTTGTGAGAGATCAGAAACAGATTCCGGAATTCCCCTGACTCGCAGATTATTTCTGCGGTTGCGATTATCAAGGTCTTCAACCTGTGCCTGCAATTGTAAAAAGGCCGTGTGTAGATGATCATGTTCTCTGGAAAGGTCCCCATAGGCTAGGCTAAGTTCATCATGTTTAGTTTCCAAGCGATCGGTTCTAGAGCCCAATGTGGCTATTTCCTGAGAGAGAACATTAGTGCTTTTGTGTAATTCTGATTGGAATTTGGCGGCCAATTTGGTGTACATGGTTTCCAAGCAAGATTCCAGGTCACCCTTTGTAAGTTGCTGTGCATCTTCACTGACCAGAGTTAATGAAGGAGTTGTGATATCACGCAAGGGTTCGGATGGGGATGCTCGTTCTGCGTCACCTAGAGACATGTTGCAAATCTCGTGTGTCTTAAGTAGATATGTAGTGAGGGACTTTTGAGCTTGTCCCTTCTTTTTTTTGGTGGACGGCATACAGAGAGTCTCCCGGGGGTGATCAACTGGAAATTGGATAATAAAAGGAGATAATGACCCCAGGGGACCTATAACGCCCGAATCAGGTTTAGGGTTGTATTTACATAAACGCTGTCAAGCCTATCCGAAAAAACTTTATATTGTAAGTACAGTTAGCAAGCCATGAGGATGTGGAGTGGACATAGGCCGTGGTGCACCCCATTAATAGCTCCAGGGTCTGGGATGAACAGGGGGGCAAGTATAGGATAAAGGATCCCTTATGATGGCCTAATAATCCTCCAGAGCAAGCATAGTCTGTCCATACATCCCTCCAGGGCAGTATACAGGCCTCAGGGGGTTTCTGGGCCCAGCAAAGGCCCCAATCACAGAGGAACGGGGTCCCTGGAGTGGTGAGCGGGAGCCCCGTCCCCCGAGACGTCAAAGGGGGATAGGATGGTCAGTGTCTACCAGCCTCCTGCACTCACCGTAGCTCGGATGTGAGGAGGAGGAGGTCCGGGCCGGATGCAGTAGGCCGCAGCCACGGGGAACGGCAATATGCTGCTCCGTCTCCTCCCCAGGTCCAAGGGATGCAGAGGATGTCACCAACGTCACAGGGGGGTCCGCCGCCGCCCGGATGATAGCGGATGCAGGCAGAAACCTCCGGAGTCACGGACCATGCGGCCGCGCTAGGCCGCGCGCATCCACCGCCACAGATGGCGGAGATATCCCCCAGGGCTTCTCTCCCAGGCACAGGGGAAGCACCCAAGGAGCCAGCCGCTCCGCCGTGGTCCGCAGCAGCACGGATGGCGGTGGATTGTGTAGGTCGGCGACGGAGCTCCGGATTATGCGGCCGCTCCGGTCGCCATCTTGGACACGCCCCGGAGCCGAGCTTTATTAATTAAATTTCAATGTGCTAAGTGAATTGGGGTAAACTGGCTAATGAAATTGGGACCGGAATGCACTTTATTTGAGGGGCTGAAATGTACTATATTTGGGAGGGAGATATAACAGATTTGGGCACCCTGGCAGCACCTATATTGTGACATTATATATATATATATATATGTAGGACCCAATAAAGGTATAATATTTTGGGCAGAATTGTCATTTTTTACAACCGTGATACAACCCATCCATGAGAGGGGTAGTCTGGACCAGGATGTCATAAGATTGGTAAGGTGTGTTAACATAGGAGGGTAGTTAGCAGAATATAGAATATTGAGGTCTGCCATCAGCTTGGGTCCTTGTCACGGTGTGCCAGGCTTGTCTTCTCCATCACTGCAGCTTCCCCACCTCTCTTCCCTCTCATCCTGTGATAGGTGGGACTCAGTGTCACGTGCGCCCGGCTCACTCTCTTTCCACCCGCAGCACACAGCCGTGAAGCAGGATGAGAGGAGGGGACCACTGTGACCCCCCCCTCACCAGGAAATCCCGGCGGGGGGCCGCTGGGAGGTCTCTGCGTGCCCTCGGCAGGCGCAGGGCTTCCCGCGCTCGGCGCTCCACCAGAGACAAAAGCCGCGCTCCCTGCGCATGGCTGGAGTGAGGGGGGACGTGTCTCGTTACCCCGGCAACGTGGTGCTGAGCCGGCCATTGCAACAAGGAAGTGTCGCGCGCAGCTTTTAAAAAGGCCAGCGTGAGACCAGGCTTGCTCTCTCTCTCCCTTCCTCCTAATGCCGTCCGGACGTTCTCCCTTGGCCCGCCACCACTGCTGTCCTGGGAGGTGCGGGTGGGGACCGGGCCTCCGCAGGCATCCCCGCTGAGCGCTCTGCATGAGCCCCCCTGTTCTAAGGTCAGACCCCGTGGCCATGCTATCCCCGCTGCTGTTCCTGGCCGCTGCAAGGTCCCCTGCTGCTGATTGCTGGGCCCCTGGTAGAGCTGGCCACTGTGAGGGCCCCTGCTGCTGATTGCTAGGCCCCTGGAGAAGCTGGCCGCTGTGAGGGCCCCTGCCTGCTGGTTTCTGGGCCCCCGGAGGAGCTGGCCGCTGTGAGGGCCCCTGCCTGCTGGTTTCTGGGCCCCTGGAGGAGCTGGCCACTGTGAGGGCCCCTGCCTGCTGATCGCTGGGCCCCTGGAGGAGCTGGCCACTGTGAGGGCCCCTGCTGCTGATCGCTGGGCCCCTGGAGGAGCTGGCCACTGTGAGGGCCCCTGCTGCTGATCGCTAGGCCCCTGGAGAAGCTGGCCACTGTGAGGGCCCCTGCCTGCTGATTGCTGGGCCCCTGGAGGAGCTGGCCACTGTGAGGGCCCCTGCTGCTGATCGCTAGCCTTCCTGCTGAACGCTGCTTTCCCTTGAGAAGCTGGCCGCTGTGAGGGCCGCCGTCCGTTGCTGAGGGTCCCTGGAAGCTGCCTGCTGTCAAGCGCAGACTACCCATGTCCTGAACTGTCCCTGTTGCGTGCACAGACTACCCGTGTCCTGAACTGTCCCTGTTGTGCACACCAACCCCCTCCGTGTCCTGAACGGTCCCTGTTATGCGCACTGACCTTCCCCATGTCCTGAACTGTCCCTGTTGTGCACACTGATGACCCTAGAAAGCTGGGTGGGAGCTGTGCAAGGCCAGACTCCACAGCTAGAGTCCCGTTGAGTCCCCGTGAGCCCACTTACTGTGGTTGACCCTACGAGCCGCATGTCGCGGAGTGCCATGAACTGTTCTGATTGAATGTCTTTCAGAGTTCAATAAAGTTTTGTGTGTTCCCCATCTTCTTCGTGTGTTCTGTCCTGCCTACGCTTTCGTTACAGTCCTAAATCAGGAATATATTGACTGGACCAAGAGAAGACGTTGTAGTTGTGACACAGTTAAGGAGGGTAGAGAGATATTAAGAGCTGTAGACTTTTTGGGATTCACAACCAGGTCCAAAATAACTGCAAATTGGTCCAGGCATTGGAGAAGGTTGGGTGCTGAGATCAAAGGAGAAGACATGAAGAGGAGATTGTCATCAGAGAAAAAGCATAACTTATGATGATGACCGCCAAGTTCTAATCCTTTAATATTTGTGTTAGTTCTTATCAGCTGTGCTAAAGGTTCATTCGCTAGAAAAGGAGGGGGGGGGGGAGGGGGAGGGGGGCAGCCTTGCCTCATTCCCCTTTGTATGGAAAAAAAAGTCTGACTTGTAACCCACGTACCTCAAGTAAGCCCTTGGGGAGGTGTAAAGGGGTGATATCCATTGGAGTCAAAGGCTTTTTTTATCTCCAAGGAAAGGAAACAGCCGGGTATGCGGCGTATGCAAGCTGCATGTTCTAGCAAAACCACTCTGTGGTCTCGGCTTGGCAGAGGGGGGTTAAAACCCATCTGATCCTTGTGTATCAAGGTGCCTATGATGGAGTTCAGCCATGCAGATAGGATTTTTTGAGGATTTTAACATCCAAGTTAAGAAGGGAGATTGGTGTGTAATGAAGCCATGTGGTGTGATCTGATTGGGGTTCAGGTAGCATAGAAATGACTGCTGTTAGGGAGTCTGAGCAGAAAGAATAACCTTTGAGTAAGGCATTAAATGCATTAACCAATAAAGGTGGAAGGAGGTTAGTAAATATTTGGAATATAGGGCTGTAAGCTGTCTGGGCCAGGCCGCTTATTAGACTTTAGGGACTTGATGGAGTTCGGGACCTCAAGTTCTGTAATAGGTGTTTCCAGGGAAGAACATTGAGAAGCTGAGAGTGTTGGTAGAGATAGGCTTGAGAAAAGTTCAGTGGCCTGCGATTCATCATAGGAGCCGGTCTCAGAGTATAATTCTGCTAGATGTTTGTGGAAGACCTGTAATATTTTATTAGGATGGCTGGTGTGTGAAGTTTTTGTAATCTTTAAATGGACAAGTCTGTGTGTGTGGTCTGAGGTTCGCAGTCCCAGGGCTAGAAAAGTGTCAGGTTTGTTTGCGTTCATATAATGTTCATGCCTGGATTGGCGTAGAACTTTATCATCTGATTCTGTCAAGAAAACATCTATTTCTAGCCTGGTCTTGTCCAGGACAATCTATGAGAAGGTGAGGGGTCTGATTGGAAGGCTTTGTTGGCCTGATGAAATGAGATTTCTAAGTGGTGATGGATTGCTCGCTGTCCTTTCTTGAGATGTGAGGCTTGGCTGATACAGGCTCCTCTAATTACAGACTTATGGGCTTCCCAAAAGGTCAGGAGAGAGATGTCATCAGTTGTGTTATGTGTCAGGTATTCTTTGATGGCTAGTTCAATGTCCAGTCTGTGGGATGGGTGGGCCATTTAGACTCCATGTAGTGCTAGTTTGTTGGGGAAGTAAGGAGGAGAGGGTCAAGAGGACAGCTTTGTGACCAGTCCAGGGGTGAGGTATGATGATTCAGGATAGGAGGGCTGGGGACATACCTCTAGTCAGAAATATATAGTCAATGTGGGAGAAAGTTTTCTGTGGATATGAGTAGTATGTATAGTGTCTTCTAGCTGGGTTAGCTTCTTGCCATGTGTCTATGAGAGAGCGTTGTTGGAGTTGTTGCTGGAAGGAGGATGTGGATGGATAAGAGGTTATGGGGGATTTGTCTAAAAAGGGATAAACTAGCTGATTGGAATTGCCACATAGTAAAAGTGTACCTAATTTATGGGAATCTACTACTTGTAGCAAATGGGAGTTAGGATTGGGATTGGGGCATAGTATGAAGGATAGTGACCTCTGAGTCAAGGAGGTGACCCACTAGAAAATATAACAGCTCTCTGGGTCCCAGATCCTTGCCTTGGGTGTAAAGGGAGTAGAGCAGTGGAAAAAAACAGTCCTGGGCAGACCCAACTCGGGCTACCAAGGAAAATGTGGGGGAGCAGTGAACATCTTCAGAAGCCACAGAGGCCAAAAACAGGATATTAAATATCCGTTTTATAAGAGTCAGGCCAAGGATAGACTATTGGGAATAAGATGTCAGCCTGCAGATATAAGCAGTTGGTAAGTGTATGCATTGTTCAAAGAGGCTATGCTTGGCTGGGTATCATGGGCATTAAACAGCATTAGACCACAGCTGGATGAAAGGGTGATCCGTTTGTTATTTTGTTGTCCAGCTATTGGTAGGAGGTTTAGCTAACAGCATTGAGCTGTTAGTTGCAAAAATTGTAGAATTATACTAAATATATAATTTTTTGTTTACAAACATTTTTATTTTTTAAGAAATAGACTTCAAATTGGCATTATAGCTTCAAATAGAATACATAACAGAAACAAGGAACAACTGCAGTATTCATTTCAAAGGTGAAATTATGTAGAATAAAGGGAAAAAAGAGAAAAAAAATAAATAAAAAAGAGAAAAGCAATTAAGTACATGAGCAATATAGGTAGAGAGGGAGGCAGAGTTATAAAACGACCAACAAAGTAACTCAATCAATCAAAGCATAAATGGTCCTTATTGATCTAGTAAATGCCTGTGAGTTCTCCAAAGTTCCCTTTTCTGTCAAATAAATGCATCTTATCCAATAGAGTATAATGAATTCTCTCCATGAGCATCACCGCATCAACTCTGCAGAACTGTGGTCAATGGTACTGTGAGGGATTTCCAATGTAGGGCAATAGCCCATAGGGTGGATATACAAATGCTATGGATTAGCCTCATAACCTCAGTCTGAACTCCCGAGATAGGGGCTCCCAGTAGGCAGGACTGCATAGACAGATGCACCGGAGCACCTGCCACTGCAGAGGCAACTTCAGAAATTTTGTGCCACACCAATGAGAGGCTTGGGCAGGCCCAAAATATATGCACTAGAGTACCAGCAAAACCACAGCCCCGGAAACAAAGGTGGGACGTCCCTGGATACATGGCGTGTAGTCTAGATGGGGTATGATACCATCTGGTTATTACTTTGAGGGCCGTCTCATGGACAGAAAGATCTAGAGCTCTTACACACATTATCCACCATGGAATCCCAATCCTCATCAGCAAAAGTGACATCACTATCAGCCTCCCATTTCTGTCTATAAAGAGGGGGTGAGGGAAAGAAAGTAACCAAAAATTGGCGATACAAATCTGAAATAAGACCCCTGCCCCTAGGAGAGTCACGGCTAATACATTCAAAAAATGAAATCGGAGATGAAGGTGTAAGACCAAAACGTGAATTAAAAAATGTCTAATCTGTCGATAATGATAATATTCACGAAGCGGAATATCAAAAAGTATTCGTAGCATCTCAAAAGTGATTCAAGATCCTCCTCTCTGAAAGTCAGATGACCTAATAAAGGACCTATCATACCACCAACGGAATACCTGTGAAGATGAGAATGCTGTAATAAAATTTGGGTCACCAAAAAATGATGAATCTGGTGAGACAGAGGAGACAAGATTCAATTTAAGTTTATAACGGGACCAAAACATCAATGATTGGGCAACAATGGAATTATAGAGCAATAACGAGGGAGGGGAATTTTGGACCATAATACACCTGGTAAATAGAACGGATGTATAGACAGATTCAAATCTGATCCATGGGACCTGGGAAGTAATAGTCACCCATTGTGATAGCTGTGCGAAATGGGCTGACAAGTAGTAAAGCCAGAAATTGGGGAGACCTAGGCCTCCCGCCCATTGTGACCGGTAGAGGACCGATGAAGTAAAACGAGGGCGTTTGTTACGCCAAATAAAATTATTAATAATCCATTGAAAGTGATCTAAGAACGTTTTCGAGACAGGGATTGGGAGTGATCTAAATAAAGTAATTTAGGGAAGACATTCATTGTTACTGCCGTGACTCTGCCAAGAATGAGATAGGGGATCCATGCCAGATCTTCAATAGAGGTGAGAGGCGTGACACACATGGTGGCCAATTAGCAGCAAATAATTTTGAGTATCTGGGGGTGAGGTTTATACCTAGGTATGAAATCTGATCTGTGGCCCAACGAAATGGAAAAGAATTGCGGAGAGATGCACCCAGGGAATCAGGAACATTAATAGGCAGAACTACTGATTTAGTAACATTTACAGTAAGACCTGATACTGTTACAAAGTCATTCAATAATGAGCAGAAGTCAGGCAATGACACCAACAGTTTAGTAAGGAAAAGCATAACATCATCTGCATACATACAAATTGTGAAATGTGAACCAATAATGGGGAACCAGAAATGTCTGCGTGTGATTATTGCAATTGCCAAGGGTTCCAAAACAAGCGCCAATAATAAGGGTGAAAGAGGACAACCCTGACGGGTACCTCCGCTTAGTGTACAAAATACAGAATTGCAGCCTGGAAGTCTTATTCTTGTTTTGGGGGGAGTCATACAAAGCATGTACACCAGACAGAAATTCATCACTAAAGCCCATCTTCTGCAGTAATGAAAACAAGTATGGCCAGAGGACACTATCAAAGGCCTTGTTAATGTCCCGGCTCAGCAACAAAACTGCTTTAGAATGCAAATTGGCGTCCTGAATAACATTTAATGTGAGAGGAATATTGTCCGTGATAAGTCTGCCTGGGATAAATCCCGATTGGTCCAGTGAGACCAAAGAGGAGATAATGGGGCCAACCTATCTGCCAGAATGCGGCTAAATATTTTCAGATCGTTGTTCATCACTGAGATTGGTCTATAGTTTTGAGGTAAATGATGGTCTTTCAGGGGTTTAGGTAATAGAGACAGGTTAGCCAAGAGTATCTCCTCAGGAAACCTACCGCCCATCAAAACATCATTGAATAATGACATCAAAGAGGGAGCCAATGTAGGAGTAAAATGTTTATAATAACTGGCAGTGAACCCATCAGGGCCGGAGCTGTGGAAGTTTTTAGTGTGCTAATCACACAGGATATTTCCTTCAAAGTGCATGGGGCATTGAGAGAGGATATCTGAGAGGGTGAGAGAACAGGGAGGGGTATAGAATCAAGCCACGAGCCATTTGAGGAAGCAGAAGTTGGTTGCAGGGGAGCTAATAGGGTGGAATAAAAATTTTCAAAAATACCCAGGACTTCACGAGGAAGAGAGGAGATACTGCCGGATTTAGTACGTAACTTGTAGATATGTGGGGGTCGTATTTAAAGGTTTAATTTCTGTGCCAACATAGTAGACCCTGAATTACTATGTAATAAAAAGGAGGCCTTTGACCAGCGTAGAGCTTTTTTAGTTTTCTGGGAAAGTAAAGTATTCAGTTCTAGACGGTTTTGCGATATCATGGTTTTGTTAAGGAGAGATGGATTGCCAACATGAGCCCTATAATGTGATTCTAATTCTCGGGTAAGTTTCTGAATTTGTTTCCACCGCTCTCTATTTCTAGAAGAAGCCATAGAAATAAGGTGGCCTCGCAGGACCGCCTTATGGGCTACCCACAAGATGGCCGGGGAGATATCAGGAGTTGTGTTTGACTGAAAGTATTCTTGAATGGAAGTAACTACTTCATGGCGGGTGTTAGTATCCTAAGCATAGAGTCGTTAAGTCTCCAGGAGTAGGGAGTAGGGGCTAGACCTATAAAAGTGATAGACAGCACGATAATATTATGATCTGACCAGGGACTTAAATGAATGCAAGCTTTCCTAGAGTTAGCCAGCAGAATGGGGGAGCAATAGATATAATCTAGTCTAGCATAAGAGTCATGTGGGTGGGAGTAAAATGAATAATCTCTAGCTCCTACATTATGTGCCCTCCAGGAGTCTACCAATTGAAGTGTGTCTAATTTTTTGGTAAGGGATTTTGGGAAGGCCTGGGAGGATGGTGAGGATGAGCTTTGGTCTAAACGGGGGTTAGCTACCAAATAAAATCACCTCCCACCAATAAACGAGGGGATAGAAACCTATCAAGAATTTTGAAATAAACGGGAAAAGAAGGATGCTTGCGCCGAATTTGGTGCATAGACATTAGCGATCGTGAGTTCACGACCCGAGGGGGTGCCGTTAATAATGATAAATCTGCTCTCAGGGTCACATGCCCAAGGATTTTTTTTACTACAAACACATGGGAATAACATCCCCTGCCCTGCTCGTCCTGGGGAACACTGGTAAGTATCTGCTGATCTACCAGGTCCCCAATTAGGACACGCAGGGCCTGCACCCTTTCCCGATCCTTGGGAAGGTGGGTTACCAGATATCTGGCGGGGGGACTTAAGTTGAACTCCAACCTGTACCCCTTCTTGATCAAGTCCAGGATGTACAGTTTAGAGAAGATTGAAGCCTACTGAGGGAGAAAGGTCCCCAGTCTTCTTTCCATTGGGACGTTCAATTCATTGAGATGAGACTTGGTGGGCCTTGAGGAGGATTGAATAAGATTCCTCCTCTTCCCCTATTCCTGTGCCCTGTCCAATATTTCTTAGGCTGAACCTCCTTAGCCTGCTGGGCATGTGTTTTTTGACAAAAAACCCTACTAGAGTAAAACCTTTTCTTACTCTCTGGGAATGTCCTCTTGTTATGGGCTGTACATTCCAGAGCCTCCTCGAGACCTGGACCAAAAAGATTATCGCCAATAAAGGGTAAGGCACAAAGGTGCAGTTTGAATGCTGAGCTCCCTGCCCAGGTTTTTAACCAAAATGCCCTTTAAGCTGAATTCACTAGGGCAGAGGTTCAAGCCGCTAGCTTAACGGATTTGGCCGAGGCATCCGCAAGGAAACCAACTGCTTTAAACAGCAAAGGAAATTATTTCAGGATTTGCTGCCTGGAGGTCCCTGCTGAGAGATGTGACTGTAAGCCAGCATTCCAGATTTCTGGTGACACAGGTAGCCGATAAAGCTGGCCTAAAGCTGATGGAAGTGGAATCGCAGGCCCTACGGAGTAAGACTTCATCCCTCTTATCCATAGGGTCTTTCAGAGCCCCCATATCTTCAAATGCTAAGTCTGTCCTTTTAGAGACTTTAGATAAGGGGGTGTCTAATTTCTGAACCTTGTTCCATTGCTGGGACCTGTTATCCTCAAATGGAAACCTCCTTTTAAGGTTACTTGAGAAAAAGGGTTTCCTCTCAGGGCTTTCCCATTCCTGCCTAATGGTATCAACCAGGGAACTATGGACTGGAAAGACACTAGTCTTTCTAGCATACAAACCTTGATACATGAGGTCATGCTTAGATAGGCAAACATCCTCCTCCTCGATCTCTAAGGTTTCATAGATAGCTTTAAGGAGGTCGTCCACATCTTCCAGGGGCAATTTGTTCCTGGAACCTCTAGAGGAGCAAACTTCACCATCCTCCTCTTATGAGCCTGAATCTACACGGGTCCTAGGATCCTCCTCCGGGTCCTCCCCCCCTCTTAATGCATCTGCTACCTCCGAACCCGCAGATTGGGTCCAAGGATCCAGTGGCGGCTGCATTTTTCCAATAGGGATCTAAAGGAGTGAAATGTAGACAACATGTCATCCTTAATGGAGGTGAGCACTTTATGGCAGGCTGTAAATGACTTATCCTTAATTAGGCTAGCCACACAATTGCAGCATAAGGGTTTTTCCCAAGCTGAACCCAATTTAGCTGCACAAACTGCACACTTCTTCTTGGGGGTCTGACTCTGCACCTTGTCCTGGGCTTTAACCTACAATAAGCAAGAAAAAATACAATACAGAAAATTATCAGCCCAGGGCCCCTCATACAAAACCACTGTGCTGGGGGAGCAAGAAAAGGAAGTGTGCCCATCAGGGTCAGCAAGAGGGATCAGAGTCCCCAAGCTTACCTTAGAGGAGCCAGTGCCTGAAGGACGAGGGTATGCCTGAGAAGTGCCAGCGCCTTCCATCCATCCCTCTTGGTGTAGAGCCACAGGCTCTGCTGGGTATGTACACCAGACTGGCTGCCTAACCAGATGTTAGTGTCGCTATGGAGACTGGGACCACGAGTCTTCGGCACCCATCAATGACGTCACTGCAGCCAGAACTTTCAGTTCCTGGACAGCACCCAGAAGTTGCGGCTAAGCGCACGCCCGCTTGGCAGTCAGGGCCCCACTGTGCATCGGATGCTGGAGCCCCCCCCCCCCCGCACGGGAAGGAGAACGACAGGCATCAAAGGTCCTGGACCCCCCAGGACATCCCCGATGGTCATCATCCACTGAGGCATGGAAAGATATCAGGGGCGCAGCCCCACTCCCCCTGAAGGGATCACGTCGGGCAGGAGGAAGTAAGACAGACCAGGAGCCACCAGCAACCTCTAGGGCCCAGGACTTCAACAAAATCAGTTCCTTGATGACTGCACCCATCCTTGCAGAGGAAACACTAAAAACTCAAGAGGGAGGCCTCGTGGTCCGCCTTTTATAGTACTGTGCTTACGTGTTTCCTGTCCCAGAGGGAGGAGCTCTGTCTCAGGAAGGATGTCCTGGAGGACGTTTGGAGAAATGAACATTAGAATGTCTGAGAGACAAAAGCCAGAAATAGATCAGTGGCTGCATGCACACCTCATTGTTAGGCTGCAGGTAGAGAGGCAGAGATGAGGCAGGATTTATCATGAAATACAAATTAAAGTGTATTATTTTCAGAACAGCCAAGAATATTTCACAAGGTCTGAAAAGTATGTAAGTCATCGAGTTATTCCCCAATTTAAGAAGAAGAGCATAACTGCAGGTAGTAAATGTAAGAGAGGAGTTGCAGATGATACGATGGTGGGTGATATGTACAGGAAAGGAGTGTGGAGGTATGACAGTGATCGGGAAGTACAGGAGAGGAGTACGGAGGTATGACAGTGATGGGTATGTACAGGAGAGGAGTACGGAGGTATGACAGTGATGGGTATGTACAGGAGAGGAGTACGGAGGTATGACAGTGATGGGTATGTACAGGAGAGGAGTACGGAGGTATGACAGTGATGGGTATGTACAGGAGAGGAGTACGGAGGTATGACAGTGATGGGTACGTACAGGAGAGGAGTAGGGAGGTATGACAGTGATGGGTATGTACAGGAGAGGAGTGTGGGGGGTATGACAGTGATCGGTATGTACAGGAGAGGAGTACGGAGGTATGACAGTGATGGGTATGTACAGGGGAGGAGTACGGAGGTATGACAGTGATCGGTATGTACAGGAGAGGAGTACGGAGGTATGACAGTGATGGGTATGTACAGGAGAGGAGTACGGAGGTATGACCGTTCCCAGGGAGGAGTATCTCAGGAAGGATCTATACTCCACCATAACTCTGGTTCTCGGAGTGTCAGGTCCCAGCGGGTTCTCCTGGTGTCTCTCCTGTTATTCTGTCTCGGACACATCAGAGGAACATGGTGGGAGATCGGCCTGAATGTCCTTCCTAGGAGGGAATACCGGAGCCATTCTGAGGCCCATTTAATGGCCGGCAATGAGGAGGAAACCAACACTGAGAAGTAGATGCTGAGATATATACAGCACGGGGCAGCACAGTGGCTGAGTGGTTAGCACTTCCGCCTGGCAGTACTCGGGTTGTTGGTTCAAATCCCAACCATGGCACCACCTGCCTGGAGTTTGCATGTTCTCCCTGTGCCTGCGTGGGTTTCCTCCGGGTACTCTGGTTTCCTCCCACACTACAAAGACATGCTGGGAGGTGAATTGGCTCCTAAGTTGTCCCTAGTATGTGTATGTATGAATGTGAGTTAGGGCCTTTAGATTGTACGCTCCTCGGGGGCGGGGACTGATGGGAATGTACAATATAGATGTAAACTGACGGCGCTATATAAGTACCTGGAATAAATAATAATAATACACCCAGATCATCGATGACGAGGAGGAAGGTTCGGTCACAGATGATTGGTCCGTCTATAGCAGGGACAGGAGGCGGGACCAGGAATAGGAGATCCACCTGACTTACCCGTGTGCTCTGACATGGAGAAGATCCCATGCTGGCCCTATGGTGGCCATGTGTTCAGGATGGAGGCCGACAATCACAGGACCCTCCAGAGTCTTCCAGAAACCGATCTAAAATGGCTGACAGGAGAAAAGTGTTCCCGGGACAGGAAGTGAAACAGACAAAAAGTGACACCAGACAGGAAGTGACTCCAGACAGGAAGTGACTTCAGAAAGATTTATACAGAGGCTGCAGTATGGAGAGCAGACACTAGATGGTGCTGGTCCAACAAAAAGCTAAATAGCATAAAACAACAGGGAAAAAACCTGAAAAGCAAAAGACGATGGCGGCTCCTAAACTTCCTATTTAGCAGTTTGACGTCATTGTCCCACTCTACATGTTACATCACATCACGTGACTTCCTCAGGAGTTGGCCATCGGACGTACAGCTCCTATATATACCATTATAATCCTTAATAGACTAATCGGGCGCCATTATGTTGTAGCCTGTCTGTCCCTTATTTGGCAGCCATTTTCCCTTGGTCTAATATAGTGTTTTTACATTACAGTGGATTAGATCTTCCTCCTCCATTTTGTTGTAGCCCGCCTGTCCCTCCTCCGGCGGCCATTTTCCCTTAGTCTGATATGAATGCTGGCACATTTTGTCCCCTGATATTAGACATTAGCCGGGTGATTGTATACACACAGCGGGCAGATCTCAATCAATGTCACCCACTAGTCTATACTGTCACGGGGTTGGCCAGCCAATCATGTGGCTCCTATTCTGTCCTTCCAATGACCATTCCTAGTACATAGGACTCATCTTCCATACTACATTCATGATACAACAAGATGGAAACTGTTATAGAGTCATTGTACAAATCCTGTGACCCGACTTGTATCCGGGAATATTGCATGGCCTTCTACTTCCTGCTTCCTGTTCTATGCTGACCTGGATGCAGTTCTGTTGTACAACATGATTCCTCACACCAGCAGCTTGTGTTGTCTTCATTCCTCTACATGAAACATGGTGTCAGAAGTGACTGGAATCAGGACTGAGCCTCTTGTTTGGAGCGCAGCAGCTTTGGGAAACACAGGTTTGTGAACTACAGCCTGAGACTGAGGATTGTCTGAGATTTGATAGCTCAGAGGCTTCCTGACAATATGGCTGCCATGAATGGCATACCTCCCCCAGAGGGGATGACAATGAGTGGGGATTGGAGCAGCAATTGGGAATCTTTCAGAGCTGAATGTGAAGATTATTGTCTGGCTACAGGCTGGAATGAGAAATGTGCAGGAGTGCCGGCAGCAACTCTGAGAAGAGTCATGGGCAGTGAATGCAGGCATGTGTATAAACACAATGTGACCCTCACAGCAGATCAGCAACACAATGTTACAGCCATTGTAAATGTACTGGAAGATGATCTCATACCT
This sequence comes from Staurois parvus, assembly GCF_062004578.1. Taxonomy (NCBI): domain Eukaryota; kingdom Metazoa; phylum Chordata; class Amphibia; order Anura; family Ranidae; genus Staurois; species Staurois parvus. The sequence continues at coordinate 232,306 of NW_028319483.1, read as the reverse complement.
GCTACAAATGTCATTTATGAAAGGGATGTGTTTGGATGCTGCAAACAAGAAGAGGGACAATCTTTGGATCACTTTGTTACACACTGGAGAGAAAAGGCAGCAACTTGTGAATATGGCACTCAGAGACCAATTGATAAGGGACACAATTGTTGTTGGTATAGCTAGCGAGAGAGCACACGCAGGCGCCTCCTAAGAGAACATGAGTTCACTCTACACACAGCCATTGAGACGTGCCGTACAGCAGAGCTCACTGACAGATGTCTGAAAGTTATGGAACAGGACAGACAGCAGACCGACAGCATAAACATTGCAATGCAGCATGGCAACAGGAACAAACTGCAGCAACGCTGCCTGATGAGCACAAATACTGCCAACCCTACAGCTTGCAAATACTGTGGGACTGTGCATGAAAGAATTAAAGAGCCGTGTCCAGCTTATGGGAAGTCTTGGAAGTCTTGTGGAAGAACAAACCATTTTACTAACGTTTGTTTGTCAAGTAAACGACGGCCATCAATAGGCAAATGACACAACGTGGAGAACACATCCGCATATGAGGAAGAGACACACCATTGAAGTTATATACAGCAGTGATGGGCCTACCTCCCCCCACACAGATCACCTACCTCCCCCCACACAGATCACCTACCTCCCCCACACAGATCACCTACCTCCCCCACACAGATCACCTACCTCCCCCCACACAGATCACCTACCTCCCCCCACACAGATCACCTACCTCTCCCCCTCACACACAGATCACCTACCTCCCCCACACAGATCACCTACCTCCCCCCACACACACCACTGAAGTTATATACAGAAGTGAATTGATCGGCGCTGTGCAATCCAGAGGAAAGAAATAGTTTGTCACTTTACATGTCAATAATAAGCCCCAATCCTGTCACCTCCATTCAGGAACAACGTGGGATGTAATGTGCTTAAGAGACAAAATGGTGTCAGCACCAGAAGCACGTCTACTGCCAAGTGACACCAGATTAAAGTTACACTCCGGTGCGATGATGAAATCTCTGGGGCTCTTCAAGACAGAATGTGCCATACGTGGACTAACACACAAGCTGGAGTGTGAAATTGTGGAAGCAGCCAAAAGCCACTGTTGTCTGGCTCATCCTGTGAGCGTCTAGGGCTGATACGTTTCTCCGTCCCTGCAGAGTGCAATGTGATGGACAATCTATCCAAGGGGCCCTTGACAAAACAACTGCTGATAAAGGAATTTAGTGATGTGTTTACTGGGCCAGTAGAATCTGTACCAGGGGAAGTTCATTTCCACCTTGATGTGAGTGTCCCTCCAGTCCAATGTGCACCACGCAATGTGCCGGTGGCATTAAAACAGGCAGTTCAGGCCCAGCTTGACCAGTATGAGGCCAATGGACACTTGGCACCGGTGACTGACCCAACTGGCTGGATAAGTAACATGGTGATTGTAAGGAAGCCAAATAAGCTATGAATATGCATAGATCCCAGATTCTTAAATATGGCACTGAGACGATCTCACTACATCATGCCAACTCTCGAGGATGTTTTGTACAAGCTGCCTAAGGCACGTCTGTTCACGCTTGTTGATGCCGGGGATGCATTTTTACAGTGTAAGTTGGATGATGCAAGTAGTTACATGACAACCTTCTGGACTCAGTGGGGCAGGAAAAGATTGGTCAAACTGCCTTTTGGAATATCAGTTGCACCAGACGTGTATCAACATAAACAACATGAACTATTGGCTGGACTCAATGGTATTGAACCAATAGCTGATGACATCCTTGTGGTTGGCTGTGGGGACACAGATGAGGAAGCAGAGCAAGATCATGATGGCAAACTGCTGGAACTGATGAATCGTTGTAGGCAGGTAAAATTGAGACTTGGCATGAAAAAGCTGCAATTCAAGGTCAAAGAAGTCCGCTTTCATGGACACATTCTAACCTGGGAGGGTTTGAAGGCTGACCCAGAAAAAATCAGAGCCATACTGGATATGCCGCAGCCAGCAAATGTGAAATCCCAGCAGCGCTTCATTGGATTTGTTACCTACCTAGCAAAATTCCTACCACACCTCTCAGAGGTCTGTGAGCCATTGAGGAGGCTTCTGGACAAGGACGCTGTTTGGCATTGGCTTCCTAAGCATGATAATGCAGTGCAGGACATCAAACGCTTGGTCACGGACACACCTGTCCTGAAGTACTATGACGTTACAAAACCTGTAACTATTCAAAGTGATGCAAGCAAAACTGGACTTGGGTGTTGTCTATTGCAAGCTGGCCAGCCTATCGCTTTTACTTCAAGGGCACTGACTATACCGAGCAAAACTACGCACAAATAGAAGAGGAATGTCTGAGTATAGTGTTTGCCTGCCAGCGCTTTCACCACTACCTCTATGGGCGCGACAAGATCACGGCAGAAACTCACCATAAACCTCTGATTTCTATTTTCCAGAAACCACTTTTGTGTGCACCCAAACGTCTACAGAGCATGTTGTCACGTTACAAAACTATTGCCTAAATGTTGTCTATAAACCTGGTCCTGAAATGTACATTAGTGACACTCTTAGCAGAGCTACAGCAGCAGGTGGTACACCTGAGTATGCACAACACACAGTTTGCAATGTTCAGCGGGACCTGGAGGTCCTGTCACAGATTAATCATTCAGACTATTTATACGTCACGGACCAACGATTACTTCAGATAAAACAGCACACTGAAACCGATGAGAGTTTGCAGGCTCTTAAATATGTTGTTCTGAACGGTTGGCCTGATTCCAAGTTGGAAGCCCCATTACTTGTGAGAGAATATTGGACTTTCAGAGATGAAATCGCCATCCAAGATGGTATACTGTACAAGGGGCCAAAGGTCATCATTCCTAAATCTTTAAGATGGGAGATGCTGACTCGTATTCATGCCAGTCACATTGGTGGAGAAGCATGCTATAGGCAAGCACGTGATACCCTATACTGGCCCAACATGCAGAACGAGATTAGAGACTTTGTTAGCTTTTGCTCGGCATGCAATGAATATGCGTAGGCACAACAGAAAGGACCTATGATATGGCATGTGCTTCCGACCCGGCCTTGGCAAATTGTAAGCATGGACTTACTGAATTATGCTGGGCAGGATTTTCTACTAATTGTTGATCACTATTCTGACTTTTGGGAGATTGAGCGACTTCCTGACCTGTCTGCTGATACTACCATCAAGCGTTGTAAAGCACAGTTTGCATGTTATGGCCAGCCGGATAGAGTCATCTCGGATAATGGACCTCAATTTGCATGTGAGCAATTCAGACGTTTCTCTACAGATTGGGGATTTGATCATGTTACCTCATCTGTGAGGCACCCGCAAGCCAATGGTAAAGCGGAATCGGCTGTCAAGATATTGAAGAATCTTTGTAAGAAGGCCAAGTTTGATGGTACTGATCCGTGGAAGGCCATTCTACATTGGAGGAACACCCCATCTGAAGGCATGGACAGTAGTCCTGCACAGCGCTTGATGTCTAGAAGACTGAAGACTTCATTGCCTGTGGCCAACATATTACTTGATCCTTGTGTGGTTACAGGTGTCCCAGCAAAACTGCAGAGGGGGAAACAGATTGCCAAACTGTCATACGATGTGTCTGCTAAAGACTTACCTGAACTAAGCATTGGAGAGCCAATCCGTATGAAGCCGCTTCCAGGTGACAGGACCGGTTGCTGGAGACTGGGTTCCTGTGTTCAGAGGGTTGCTCCTCGATCATATCTTGTGGATGTAGAAGGCAGTCTTTACCACCTCAATCGAGTGGACCTGTGAAGGGCAGAACGATTCACCGCACAAGCCTATGAGCATCCTGCACGTGATCCTCCTGAGGTGCTCAATGCCCCAAGTCCTACTGGACCATATACTCAAAGCAGAGAGAACTCCGCTGTCATATCGGGATACAATGAGGATGACATAATGCAGCCACATATCCCGACAAGTTCTTCTCTGCCAAACCCACCAACCAGGAAAGAGGGTCGCTCCTTATCAACACCTTCTGGAGCTGAACAGATTTCCCCAGGAAAATCCCTGTGGCCTTGCGTAGTGGTCGAGTTTCCAGACCACCAGATAGACTCAATCTGTAGTGTATCTACCAGTCACACAGCATGCCATGTTCAAGACTGTTCAGGATCTGTTTTAGTTTCATTGTTTACAAGGTTTGAATGGAATGTAAAAAAGGGAGACGTTATAGAGTCATTGTACAAATCCTGTGACCCGACTTGTATCCGGGAATATTGCATGGCCTTATACTTCCTGCTTCCTGTTCTATGCTGACCTGGATGCAGTTCTGTTGTACAACATGATTCCTCACACCAGCAGCTTGTGTTGTCTTCATTCCTGTACATGAAACATGTACTGTCCGTGTATTAGGGGGACCAATGACACCTTGGCTAGTATTGTAGATGAATCTGGGGGCGTCGGGGGCAATCTTCTTATTTTTATGGCCCTTTAGGGCAGATGTGATTTCTATGTATTTTATGGGAGATTTTCTCTGTATATTGGGAGTTTCCATCTTGTTGTATCATGAATGTAGTATGGAAGATGAGTCCTATGTACTAGGAATGGTCATTGGAAGGACAGAATAGGAGCCACATGATTGGCTGGCACACCCCGTGACAGTATAGACTAGTGGGTGACATTGATTGAGATCTGCCCGCTGTGTGTATACAATCACCCGGCTAATGTCTAATATCAGGGGACAAAATGTGCCAGCATTCATATCAGACTAAGGGAAAATGGCCGCCGGAGGAGGGACAGGCGGGCTACAATAAAATGGAGGAGGAAGATCTAATGCACTGCACTGTAATGTAAAAAAACTATATTAGACCAAGGGAAAATGGCCGCCAAATAAGGGACAGACAGGCTACAACATAATGGCGCCCAATTAGTCTATTAAGGATTATAATGGTATATATAGGCAGCTGTACGTCCGATGGCCAACTCCTGAGGAAGTCACGTGGAAGTAAATAGGAATTTTACGAGCCGCCATCGTCTTTTGCTTTTTAGGTTTTTTTTCCCTGTTATTTCATGCTATTCAGCTTTTTTTGTACCAGCACCATCTAGTGTCTGCTCTCCATAATGCAGCCTCTGGATAAATTTGTCTGGACTCACTTCCTGTCTGTGTCACTTCCTGTCTGGTGTCACTTCCTGTCCCGGGAACACTTTCTTCCTTTCAGCCATTTTAGATTGGCTTCCAGAATTGGAACTGCTTCCTGTGATTGTCGGTCTCCATCCTGAACACACGGCCACCATAGGGCCAGCATGGGATCTTCTCCATGTCAGAGCACACGGGTAAGTCAGGTGGATCTCCTATTCCTGGTCCCGGCTCCTGTCCCTGCTATAGACGGACCAATCATCTGTGACCGAACCTTCCTCCTCGTCATCGATGATCTGGGTGTATTATTATTATTTATTCCAGGTACTTATATAGCGCCGTCAGTTTACATCTATATTGTACATTCCCATCAGTCCCCGCCCCCGAGGAGCGTACAATCTAAGGGCCCTAACTCACATTCATACATACACATACTAGGGACAACTTAGGAGACAATTCACCTCCCAGCATGTCTTTGTAGTGTGGGAGAAAACAGGAGTACCCGGAGGAAACCCACACAGGCACAGGGAGAACATGCAAACTCCAGGCAGGTGGTGCTATGGTTGGGATTTGAACCAACAACCCGAGTTCTGCCAGGTGGAAGTGCTAACCACTCAGCCACTGTGCTGCCCCGTGCTGTATATATCTCAGCATCTACTTCTCAGTGTTGGTTTCCTCCTCATTGCCGGCCATTAAATGGGCCTCAGAATGGCTCCGGTATTCCCTCCTAGGAAGGACATTCAGGCCGATCTCCCACCATGTTCCTCTGATGTGTCCGAGACAGAATAACAGGAGAGACACCAGGAGAACCCGCTGGGACCTGACACTCCGAGAACCAGAGTTATGGTGGAGTATAGACCCTTCCTGAGATACTCCTCCCTGGGAACGGTCATACCTCCGTACTCCTCTCCTGTACATACCCATCACTGTCATACCTCCGTACTCCTTTCCTGTACATACCGATCACTGTCATACCTCCACACTCCTCTCCTGTACATACCCATCACTGTCATACCTCCGTACTCCTCTCCTGTACATACCCATCACTGTCATACCTCCGTACTCCTCTCCTGTACATACCCATCACTGTCATACCTCCGTACTCCTCTCCTGTACGTACCCATCACTGTCATACCTCCGTACTCCTCTCCTGTTACCATCACTGTCATACCTCCGTACTCCTCTCCTGTACATACCCATCACTGTCATACCTCCGTACTCCTCTCCTGTACATACCCATCACTGTCATACCTCCGTACTCCTCTCCTATACATACCCATCACTGTCATACCTCCGTACTCCTCTCCTATACATACCCATCACTGTCATACCTCCGTACTCCTCTCCTGTACATACCCATCACTGTCATACCTCCGTACTCCTCTCCTGTACATACCCATCACTGTCATACCTCCGTACTCCTCTCCTGTACATACCCATCACTGTCATACCTCCGTACTCCTCTCCTGTACATACCCATCACTGTCATACCTCCGTACTCATCTCCTGTACATACCCATCACTGTCATACCCCCAGCACTGCTCTCCTGTACATACCCATCACTGTCATACCCCCCACACTCCTCTCCTGTACGTTCTAATCACTGTCATACCTCCGTACTCCTCTCCTGTACAAACCGATCACTGTCATACCTCCGTACTCCTCTCCTGTATGTACCGATCACTGTCATACCTCCGTACTCCTCTCCTGTACATACCCATCACTGTCATACCTCCGTACTCCTCTCCTGTACATACCCATCACTGTCATACCTCCGTACTCCTCTCCTGTACATACCCATCACTGTCATACCTCCGTACTCCTCTCCTGTACATACCCATCACTGTCATACCTCCGTACTCCTCTCCTGTACGTACCCATCACTGTCATACCTCCGTACTCCTCTCCTGTTACCATCACTGTCATACCTCCGTACTCCTCTCCTGTACATACCCATCACTGTCATACCTCCGTACTCCTCTCCTGTACAAACCGATCACTGTCATACCTCCGTACTCCTCTCCTGTATGTACCGATCACTGTCATACCCTCCGTACTCCTCTCCTGTACGTACCGATCACTGTCATACCTCCACACTCCTCTCCTGTACGTACCGATCACTGTCATACCTCCGCACTCCTCTCCTGTACGTACCGATCACTGTCATACCTCCACACTCCTCTCCTGTACATACCCATCACTGTCATACCTCCGTACTCCTCTCCTGTACGTACCCATCACTGTCATACCTCCGTACTCCTCTTCTGTTACCATCACTGTCATACCTCCGTACTCCTCTCCTGTACATACCCATCACTGTCATACCTCCGTACTCCTCTCCTGTACATACCCATCACTGTCATACCTCCGTACTCCTCTCCTATACATACCCATCACTGTCATACCTCCGTACTCCTCTCCTATACATACCCATCACTGTCATACCTCCGTACTCCTCTCCTGTACATACCCATCACTGTCATACCTCCGTACTCCTCTCCTGTACATACCCATCACTGTCATACCTCCGTACTCCTCTCCTGTACATACCCATCACTGTCATACCTCCGTACTCATCTCCTGTACATACCCATCACTGTCATACCCCCAGCACTGCTCTCCTGTACATACCCATCACTGTCATACCCCCCACACTCCTCTCCTGTACGTTCTAATCACTGTCATACCTCCGTACTCCTCTCCTGTACAAACCGATCACTGTCATACCTCCGTACTCCTCTCCTGTATGTACCGATCACTGTCATACCCTCCGTACTCCTCTCCTGTACGTACCAATCACTGTCATACCTCCACACTCCTCTCCTGTACGTACCGATCACTGTCATACCTCCGCACTCCTCTCCTGTACGTACCGATCACTGTCATACCTCCACACTCCTCTCCTGTACATACCCATCACTGTCATACCCCCACACTCCTCTCCTGTACGTACCCATCACTGTCATACCCCCCACACTCCTCTCCTGTACATACCGATCACTGTCATACCTCCCACACTCCTCTCCTGTACATACCGATCACTGTCATACCTCCCACACTCCTCTCCTGCACATACCAATCACTGTCATACCTCCGCACTCCTCTCCTGTACATACCCATCACTGTCATACCCCCCACACTCCTCTCCTGTACATACCGATTACTGTCATACCTCCGTACTCCTCTCCTGTACATACCGATCACTGTCATACCTCCGTACTCCTCTCCTGTACATACCGATCACTGTCATACCTCCACACTCCTCTCCTGTACATACCCATCACTGTCATACCCCCCACACTCCTCTCCTGTACATACCGATCACTGTCATACCTTCATACTCCTCTCCTGTACATACCCATCACTGTCATACCTCCGTACTCCTCTCCTGTACATACCGATCACTGTCATACCCCCATACTCCTCTCCTGTACATACTACCCACCATCGTATCATCATCAACTCCTCTCTTACATTTACTACCTGCAGTTATGCTCTTCTTCTTAAATTGGGGAATAACTCGATGACTTACATACTTTTCAGACCTTGTGAAATATTCTTGGCTGTTTTGAAAATAATACACTTTAATTTGTATTTCATGATAAATCCTGCCTCATCTCTGCCTCTCTACCTGCAGCCTAACAATGAGGCGTGCATGCAGCCACTGATCTATTTCTGGCTTTTGTCTCTCAGACACTCTAATGTTCATTTCTCCAAACGTCCTCCAGGACAGCCTTCCTGAGACAGAGCTCCTCCCTCTGGGACAGGAAACACGTAAGCACAGTTCTATAAAAGGCGGACCACCAGGCCTCCCTCTTGAGTTTTTAGTGTTTCCTCTGCAAGGATGGGTGCAGTCATCAAGGAACTGATTGTCGAAGTCCTGGGCCCTAGAGGTTTCTGTTGGCTCCTGGTCTGGTTCACTTCCTGCTGCCTGACGCGTTTCCTTACGGGGGGAGTGGGGCTGCACTCCTGATATCTTTCCATGCCTCAGTGGATGATGACCATTGGGGGTGTCCTGGGTGGTCCAGGACCTTTTATGCCTATTGCATTCCTTTCCTTGCGGGTGGGCTCCAGCATCCGATGCACAGTGGGGCAGAATGACTGCCAAGCAGGCGTGCGAGTAGCCGCAACTTCTGGGTGCTGTCCAGGAACCGGAAGTTTTGGCTGCAGTGACATCATCGAGGGATGCTGGAGACTCGTGGTTCCAGTCTCCATAGCAGCACAGGCATCTGGTTAAGCAGCCAGTCTGGTGTACAGACCCAGCAGAGCCTGTGGCTCTACACCAAGAGGGATGGATGGAAGGTGCTGGCACTTCTCAGGCAGACCCTGGTCCTTCAGGCACTGGCTCCTCTAAGGTGAGCTTGGGGACTCTGATCCCTCTTGCTGACCCTGGTTAGCACACTTCCTTTTCTTGCTCCCCCAGCACAGCGTTTTTTGTATGAGGGACCCTGGGCTGATTATTTTCTTTATTGTTTTTTTTCTTGCTCATTGTATGTTAAAGTCCAGGACAAGGTGCAGAGTGAGACCCCCAAGAAGAAGTGTGCAGTTTGTGCAGCTAAATTGGGTTCAGCTGGGAAAAACCCTTATGCTGCAATTGTGTGGCTAGCCTAATTAAGGATAAGTCATTTACAGCCTGCCATAAAGTGCTCACCTCCATTAAGGATGACATGTTGTCTACATTTCAATCCTTTTGATCCCTGTTGGAAAAATGCAGTCGCCACTGGATCCTTGGACCCAATTGGCTGGTTTGTAGGTAGCAGATGCATTAAGAGCGGAGGAGGATCCTAGGACCCGTGTAGATTCAGGCTCATAAGAGGAGGATGGTGAAGTTTGCTCCTCTAGAGGTTCCAGGAACAAATTGCCCCTGGAAGATGTGGACAACCCCCTTTAAGCTATCTACGAAACCTTAGAGATCGAGGAGGAGGACGTTTGCCTATGTAAGCATGACCTCATGTATCAAGGTTTGCATGCTAGAAAGACTAGTGTCTTTCCAGTCCATAGTTCCCTGGTTGATACCATTAGGCAGGAATGGGAAAGCCCCGAGAGGAAACCCTTTTTCTCAAGTAATCTTAAAAGAGGTTTCCTTTTTAGGATAACGGACCCCAGCAATGGAACAAGGTTCAGAAATTAGACACCCCCTTATCTAAAGTCTCTAAAAGGACAGACTTGGCATTTGAAGATATGGGGGCTCTGAAAGACCCTATGGATAAAAGGGATGAAGTCTTACTCCGCAGGGCCTGGAAATCTGGAATGCTGGCTTACCGAGTTATAGTCGCATCTCTCAGCAGGGACCTTTAGGCTGCAAATCCTGAAATAATTTCCTTTGCTGTTTAAAGCAGTTGGTTTCCTTGTGGATGCCTCGGCCAAATCAATTAAGCTAGCGGCTTGAACCTCTGCCCTAGTGAATTTGCAAAAAGGGCATTTTGGTTAAAAACCTGGGCAGGGAACTCAGCATTCAAACTGCACCTTTGTGCCTTACCCTTTATTGGCGATAATCTTTTTGGTCCAGGTCTCGAGGAGGCTCTGGAATGTACGGCCCATAACAAGAGGACATTCCCAGAGAGTAAGAAAAGGTTTTACTCTAGTAGGGTTTTTTGTCGAAAAACACATGCCCAGCAGGCTAAGGAGGTTCAGCCTAAGAAACATTGGACAGGGCACAGGAATAGGGGAAGAGGAGGAATCTTATTCAATCCTCCTCAAGACCCACCAAGTCTCATCTCAATGACTTGAACGTCCCAATGGAAAGAAGACTGGGAACCTTTCTCCCTCAGTAGGCTTCAATCTTCTCTAAACTGTACATCCTGGACTTGATCAAGAAGGGGTACAGGTTGGAGTTCAACTTCAGTCCCCCCGCCAGGTATCTGGTAACCCACCTTCCCAAGGATCGGGAAAGGGTGCAGGCCCTGCGTGTCCTAATTGGGGACCTAGAAGGTCAGCAGGTACTTACCAGAGTTCCCCGGGACGAGCAGGGCACGGGATGTTATTCTCATGTGTTTATAGTACAAAAACCCTCAGGCACGTGACCCTGAGAGCAGATTTATTATTATTAAAGGCACCCCCTCGGGTCGTGAACTCACGATCGCTAATGTCTATGCACCAAATTCGGCACAAGCATCCTTCTTTTCCCGTTTATTTCAAAATTCTTTATAGGTTTCTATTCCCTCGTTTATTAGTGGGAGGTGATTTTATTTGGTAGCTAACCCCCGTTTAGACCAAAGCTCGTCCTCACCATCCTCCCAGGCCTTCCCAAAATCCCTTACCAAAAAAGACACCCTTCAACTGGTAGACTCCTGGAGGGCACATAATGTAGGAGCTAGAGATTATTCATTTTACTCCCACCCACATGACTCTTATGCTGGACTAGATTATATCTATTGCTCCCCCATTCTGCTGGCTAACTCTAGGAAAGCTTGCATTCATTTAAGCCCCCAGTCAGATCATAATATTATCGCGCTGTCTATCACTTTTATAGGTCTAGCCCCTACTCCCTACTCCTGGAGACTTAACGACTCTATGCTTACGGATACTAACACCCGCCATGAAGTAGTTACTTCCTGTCAGGGATCTCCTCGATCCCTGCCGCGATGGTCCCGGCGCAGGCGCACTGCTCCACCCAGTACACGGGCACTAGGTCCGGGCCGGCCGCGGCGTTCGAGTTCGCACATGCGCAGTAGAAGCCGCGGCCGCCCGCTGGGCACCAATGGCAGCGCAGGGCGGGATATTTAAAGGTCCCTGAGCTGTCATTTCGTTGCCTTCTGGTCTTACCTGCTTCCTGTGTTCCTGTACCTGTGCCTAGTAAGTTATTGACCCGGATTACTCTTGACCTTGCTGATTTCTCCTGCCCAGACCCTTGCTTGCCTGACCTCTCTCCCTGGATGCCCCTCATTAGATCTGACCTCCTGTTGCTGACCTGGCGTGTGACCCGACGATTCTCTGCCTGCTCCCTTGTACCTTACCGTCCTCTACATTACCGACTCGGCCTGTCTGACTACGCACTTGCTCAGCCATCCATCCATCCATCCCATCGGGGTCACCTGACCTCCTCACATCTGGCTCTCCCTGGTTGGAACCCCTGGCGAACACCCCTACCACTGACAGGTGTGCTCAGTAGAGGCGACCTGGTCTCGGGGTACTACAAGTCCATCCCCACCATCAGGGGCCCTGGTGAACAAGTACCCTGGGGCTTAGACTCCGCGCTCTGGGCACGCCTGACCAGTGGAGTGCTAGTGGTGCCGCTCGGCGGTCCCTCACACTTCCATTCAAGAATACTTTCAGTCAAACACAACTCCTGATATCTCCCCGGCCATCTTGTGGGTAGCCCATAAGGCGGTCCTGCGAGGTCACCTTATTTCTATGGCTTCTTCTAGAAATAGAGAGCGATGGAAACAAATTCAGAAACTTACCCGAGAATTAGAATCACATTATAGGGCTCATGATGGCAATCCATCTCTCCTTAACAAAACGATGATATCACAAAAGCATCTAGAACTGAATACTTTACTATCCCAAAAAACTGAAAAAGCTCTACGCTGGCTGAAGGCCTCCTTTTTATTACATAGTAATTCAGCGTCTACTATGTTCGCACAGAAATTAAACCTTTCAATACGCCCCCCACATATCTACAAGTTACGTACTAAATCCGGCAGTATCTCCTCTCTTCCTCGTGAAGTCCTGGGTATTTTTGAACATTTTTATTCCACCCTGTTAGCTCACCCGCAACCAACTTCTGCTTCCTCAAACGGCTCATGGCTTGATTCTATACCCCTCCCCACTCTCACACCCTCTCAGATATCCTCTCCCAATGCCCCCATGCACTTTGAAGGAAATATCCTGTGTGATTAGCACACTAAGAACTTCCACAGCACCGGCCCTGATGGGTTCACGGCCAGTTATTATAAACATTTTGCTCCTACATTGGCTCCCTCTTTGATGTCATTATTCAATGATGTTTTGCAGGGCGGTAGGTTTCCTGAGGAGATACTCTTGGCTAACCTGTCTCTATTACCTAAACCCCTGAAAGACCATCATTTACCTCAAAACTATAGACCAATCTCAGTGATGAACAATGATCTGAAAATATTTAGCCGCATTCTGGCAGATAGGCTGGCCCCTATTATCTCCTCTTTGGTCTCACCGGAGGAATCGGGATTTATCCCAGGCAGACTTATCACGGACAATATTTGTCTCACATTAACTGTTATTTAGGACGCCAATTTGCATTCTAAAGAAGTTTTGTTGCTGAGCCGGGACATTAACAAGGCCTTTGATGGTGTCCTCTGGCCATACTTGTTTTCATTACTGCAGTAGATGGGCTTTAGTGATGAATTTCTGTCTGGTGTACATGCTTTGTATGACTCCCCCCAAAACAAGAATAAGACGTCCAGGCTGCAATTCTGTATTTTGTACACTAGGCGGAGGTACCCGTCAGGGTTGTCCTCTTTCGCCCTTATTATTGGCGCTTGTTTTGGAACCCTTGGCAGTTGCAATAATCACACTCAGATATTTCTGGTTCCCCATTATTGGTTCACATTTCACAATTTGTATGTATGCAGATGATGTTATGCTTTTCCTTACTAAACTGTTGGTGTCATTGCCTGACTTCTGCTCATTATTGAATGACTTTGTAACAGTATCAGGTCTTACTGTAAATTTTACTAAATCAGTAGTTCTGCCTATTAATGTTCCTGATTCCCTGGGTGCATCTCTCCGCAATTCTTTTCCATTTCGTTGGGCCACAGATCAGATTTCATACCTAGGTATAAACCTCACCCCCAGATACTCAAAATTATTTGCTGCTAATTGGCCACCATGTGTGTCACGCCTCTCAGCTCTATTGAAGATCTGGCATGGATCCCCTATCTCATTCTTGGCAGAGTCACGGCAGTAACAATGAATGTCTTCCCTAAATTACTTTATTTAGATCACTCCCAATCCCAGTCTATACATCCATTCTATTTACCAGGTGTATTATGGTCCAAAATTCCCCCCCCCCCTCGTTATTGCTCTATAACTCCATTGTTGCACAATCATTGATGTTTTGGTCCCATTATAAGCTTAAATTGAATCTTGTCTCCTCTGTCTCACCAGGTTCATCATTTTTTGGTGACCCAAATTTTATTGCAGCATTCTCATCTTCACAGGTATTCCGTTGGTGATATGATAGGTCCTTTATTAGGTTATCTGACTTTCAGAGAGGAGGATCTTGTATCACTTTTGAGATGCTACACATACTTTTTGATATTCTGCTTCGTGAATATTATCATTAGAGATGAGCGAAGAAATGAAAAATTCGATTCGGCTGATTCGGCGAATTCCAGTGTGAAATTCGATTCGATGCGAATTTCTCCGCTACGAAGATGACTTATAAAAAGGGTTTCTAGGCTTCAGAGAGCCTTTAAATTAGTGCAGAACACTGTACCTTTAATTTAAATGCCCTTGGAGATGAGGAAGGAGAAGGAGAAGGATGAGAAGTAGGAGAAGGAGAAGGAGAAGGATGAGAAGAAGGAGAAGGAGAAGGATGAGAAGAAGGAGAAGGATGAGAAGGATGAGAAGAAGGAGAAGGAGAAGGATGAGAAGGATGAGAAGAAGGAGAAGGAGAAGGATGAGAAGAAGGAGAAGGATGAGAAGAAGGAGAAGGAGAAGGATGAGAAGAAGGAGAAGGATGAGAAGAAGGAGAAGGAGAAGGATGAGAAGAAGGAGAAGGATGAGAAGAAGGAGAAGGAGAAGGATGAGAAGAAGGAGAAGAAGGATGAGAAGAAGGAGAAGGATGAGAAGAAGGAGAAGGATGAGAAGAAGGAGAAGGAGAAGGATGAGAAGGAGAAGGATGAGAAGAAGGAGAAGGATGAGAAGAAGGAGAAGGAGAAGGATGAGAAGAAGAAGGATGAGAAGAAGGAGAAGGAGAAGGATGAGAAGAAGAAGGATGAGAAGAAGGAGAAGGAGAAGGATGAGAAGAAGGAGAAGGATGAGAAGAAGGAGAAGGAGAAGGAGAAGGATGAGAAGAAGGAGAAGGAGAAGGATGAGAAGAAGGAGAAGAAGAAGGATGAGAAGAAGGAGAAGGATGAGAAGAAGGAGAAGGAGAAGGATGAGAAGAAGAAGGATGAGAAGAAGGAGAAGGAGAAGGATGAGAAGAAGGAGAAGGAGAAGGATGAGAAGAAGGAGAAGGAGAAGGATCAGAAGAGGGAGAAGGAGAAGGATGAGAAGGAGAAGGATGAGAAGAAAGAGAAGGAGAAGGATGAGAAGAAGGAGAAGGATGAGAAGAAGGAGAAGGATGAGAAGAAGGAGAAGGATGAGAAGAAGGAGAAGGAGAAGGATGAGAAGAAGGAGAAGGATGAGGAGAAGGAGAAGGATGAGAAGAAGGAGAAGGATGAGAAGAAGGAGAAGGAGAAGGATGAGAAGAAGGAGAAGGATGAGAAGAAGGAGAAGGATGAGAAGAAGGAGAAGGAGAAGGATGAGAAGAAGGAGAAGGATGAGAAGAAGGAGAAGGATGAGAAGGAGAAGGAGAAGGAGAAGGATGAGAAGAAGGAGAAGGAGAAGAAGGAGAAGGATGAGAAGAAGGAGAAGGATGAGGAGAAGGATGAGAAGAAGGAGAAGGATGAGAAGAAGGAGAAGGAGAAGGATGAGAAGAAGGAGAAGGATGAAGGATGAGGAGAAGGATGAGAAGAAGGAGAAGGAGAAGGATGAGAAGAAGGAGAAGGATGAGAAGAAGGAGAAGGATGAGAAGAAGGAGAAGGATGAGAAGAAGGAGAAGGATGAGAAGAAGGAGAAGGATGAGAAGAAGAAGGATGAGAAGAAGGAGAAGGAGAAGGATGAGAAGAAGAAGGATGAGAAGAAGGAGAAGGAGAAGGATGAGAAGAAGGAGAAGGATGAGACGAAGGAGAAGGAGAAGGATGAGAAGAAGGAGAAGAAGAAGGATGAGAAGAAGGAGAAGGATGAGAAGAAGGAGAAGGATGAGAAGAAGGAGAAGGATGAGAAGAAGGAGAAGGATGAGAAGAAGGAGAAGGAGAAGGATGAGAAGAAGGAGAAGGAGAAGGATCAGAAGAAGGAGAAGGAGAAGGATGAGAAGAAGGAGAAGGATGAGAAGAAGGAGAAGGAGAAGGATGAGAAGAAGGAGAAGGAGAAGGATGAGAAGAAGGAGAAGGAGAAGGATGAGAAGAAGGAGAAGGATGAGAAGAAGGAGAAGGATGAGGAGAAGGAGAAGGATGAGAAGAAGAAGGATGAGAAGAAGGAGAAGGAGAAGGATGAGAAGAAGGAGAAGGATGAGAAGAAGGAGAAGGATGAGAAGAAGGAGAAGGATGAGAAGAAGGAGAAGGATGAGAAGAAGGAGAAGAAGGAGAAGGATGAGAAGAAGGAGAAGAAGGAGAAGGATGAGAAGAAGGAGAAGGATGAGAAGAAGGAGAAGGAGAAGCAGAAGGAGACGGATGAGAAGAAGGAGAAGGATGAGGAGAAGGAGAAGGATGAGAAGAAGGATGAGAAGAATGAGAAGAAGGAGAAGGATGAGAAGAAGGAGAAGGATGAGAAGAAGGATGAGAAGAAGGAGAAGGATGAGAAGATGGACAGTTCTGTGACAGTTTCTGTCTATTACTGACAGATCTGGGACATTCACTCCATACAGCTGTTTCAACCGCTGTATGGAGGGAATGTCATAGAACTGTCAGAAATAGACTATTTCTGACAGTTCTGGGACTGTCCTTCCATACAGCGGTTGAAACATTGTATGTATTTGTTTCCATAAATGGATCCATTTATGGAAACAAATACATACAATGTTTCAACCGCTGTATGGAAGGACAGTCCCAGAACTGTCATTAATAGTCTATTTCTGACAGTTCTGGGACATTCCCTCCATACAGCGGTTTCCGGCAAAAAGTGTATGTGCAGAGTTCCTCTATTCTGCAGATACACTTAGAGGAGCTCTGCAGATACACTTAGAGGAGCTCTGCACATACACTTTTTTCCGGCTTGGAATTATTCTTATTTTCATCCTACTTCTTCTTCTTCTTCTTCTTCTTCATCCTCATCCTCTTCTTCTTCTGAGGATGAGGAGGAAGAAGAAGAAGAAGAAGTAGGATGAAAATAAGATTAATTCCAAGCCGGCAAAAAGTGTATGTGCAGAGCTCCTCTAAGTGTATCTGCAGAGCTCCTCTAAGTGTATCTGCAGAATAGAGGAACTCTGCACATACACTTTTTGCCGGCTTGGAATTATTCTTATTTTCATCCTACTTCTTCTTCTTCTTCTTCATCCTCATCCTCATCCTCAGTAGAAGAGGATGAGGATGAAGAAGAAGAAGAAGAAGAAGAAGTAGGATGAAAAGAAGAATAATTCCATGCCGGCAAAAAGTGTATGTGCAGAGTTCCTCTATTTCTGACAGTTCTCTCACAGCTTCTTCACATGTACAGCGGTTGAAACATCTGTATCCTAAATGGAAACTAATAGATACAATGTTTCAACCGCTAAACATGTGTTCCTTCTGTCAGAGAACTGTCAGAAATAGCGGAGCTCACTGCAGGGACACTTTTGCCGGCTGACCGGGAAATGTTCGATTCGCGCACCCGAAGTAGGCAAAATTTCGGTTTCGACGCGAATCGAATATTTCCTGAAATTCGACTCGAATTCCGGTTCGCCTGGTTCGATTCGCTCATCTCTAATTATCATTATCGACAGATTAGACTTTTTTTTAATTCACATTTCGGTCTTACACCTTCATCTCCGATTTCATTTTTTGAAGTATTAGCCGTGACTCTCCTAGGGGCAGGGGTCTTATTTCAGATTTGTATCGCCAATTTTTGGTTACTTTTTTTCCCTCACCCCCTCTTTATAGACAGAAATGGGAGGCTGATAGTGATGTCACTTTTTCTGATGAGGATTGGGATTCCATGGTGGATAATGTGTGTAAGAGCTCTAGATCTTTCTGTCCGTGAGACGGCCCTCAGAGTAATAACCAGATGGTATCATTCCCCATCTAGACTACACGCCATGTATCCAGGGACGTCCCACCTTTGTTTCCGGGGCTGTGGCCTTGATGGTACTCTAGTGCATATATTTTGGGCCTGCCCAAGCCTCTCATTGGTGTGGCGCAACATTTCTGGAGTTGCCTCTGCAGTGGCAGGTGCTCCGGTGCATCTGTCTATGCAGTCCTGCCTACTGGGAGCCCCTATCTCGGGAGTTCAGACTGAGGTTATGAGGCTAATCCATAGCATTTGTATATCCACCCTATGGGCTATTGCCCTCCATTGGAAATCCCTCACAGTACCATTGACCACAGTTCTGCAGAGTTGATGCGGTGATGCTCATGGAGAGAATTCATTATACTCTATTGGATAAGATGCATTTATTTGACAGAAAATGGGAACTTTGGAGAACTCACAGGCATTTACTAGATCAATAAGGACCATTTATGCTTTGATTGATTGAGTTACTTTGTTGGTCGTTTTATAACTCTGCCTCCCTCTCTACCATCATACCACATCATCTGTACATCCAAGATGGCGACCGGAGCACCCGCACAGCCCTGAGCTCTGGTCGCCTACATCGCCACCCACCTCCACCTGCTCCTCCACCAGCACCAGCCGCCACCAGCGACCCCCCCCTCCCCCCCCCCAGCCGCCCCCCGACCCTCCGCGCTCCTGGAGGGGGAGGGAGCCCCCACCTGCCGCAGTCCGGAGCTCAGCCGCAACCCAGAGATCAGCCGGAGCTTGGTCTCAGCGTCTGGCCAGGCGGGGTGGGGCCTCACGCGTGGCCTACTACATGGCATGGGCCACCAGGCCAGCAGGTGGACGGCAGCCACGGGGATGCCCCCGACCCTCCATGCTCCTGAAGGGGGGAGCGGTGCCGCTGTAGCCCCCTCTGCGCTGCCTGGTGCCAAGCCACTACAGCGCCAGGTGGGGCGGGGCCTTCAGCGCAGCCTAGGACACCGCAAGCCGCGGGGCTGTGGCCTGCACTAACCTCCACTGCCCACACACCAGAAGGGAGGAGGCCACCATCAGGCCCCACAAGCCTCCCTGGACCTCACACCAGAAGGGAGGAGGCCACCATCAGGCCCCACAAGCCTGCCTGGACCTCACACCAGAAGGGAGGAGGCCACAATCGGGCACCACAAGCCTCCCTGGACCTCACACCAGAAGGGAGGAGGCCACCATTAGGCCCCACAAGCCACACGGCCTACAGTGCAATATCCGGGCGCCCGCCGGTCTCCTGCCACCCCAATCGACAGTGGGACCAAAGTGAGCCTACTTCCACGCCGCCGAGCCCAGTAGACGACCCCAGCCTGGTGAGGCCTACCATTGCCCTCCACGTCGCAACCCTGCCCGGACCTACCGAGCCCAATGGACGATCTCGACCTGGTGAGATCTACCTTCGCCCTCCATGTCGCAACCCTACTTCCACATTGCCGAACCCAACAGATGACCCCAGCCTGGTAAGGCCTACCATCGCCCCCCACGTCGCAAACCCGGAAGCCCATCCGTTGACAACTTGCCAAACTGAACATTACCCATCCTGACCCTAACCACGAGAACTCTTGCCACGGAAAGGTACAACTACAACATACACCACCGCACGCCTACCATCTACAACCAAGCACCCCGAAAGACTCTCCACTTCACTTTGTTTACCTCCCTAAAATGCCACCTATGCTCCTCCTCCTCATACTCTTCTCCTTCGCACCCAAAATCTCTTCTCTCTATCCCTCTGCTCCTCCCAACCAACTATACATTGGCCCATCACTGCTTCCACCTCCCTTCTACGGCTCTCACCATCTCCTCCTGTTACTCCACTGTCCCACTGACCCGAACGCCACCAATGGCAGAACCATACGCTCTTAGGCATCCCGCTCTCATGCCACCTTTCTTACCCTTCTCCTAACCGCGGGAGACATCTCCCCGAACCCTGGCCCTTCTCCACCTCACTCGCCCACAAGGCATCCACCTACTCCCACAAACTGCCGCAACCCCCTCAACCTAATACTGGTCCCCCTGCTCCCCAAAACCACCCCTCCGTTTTTGTGTGCACTCCTGAACGTTTGTTCGGTTTGCAAAAAACTTACCGCCATCCACGACCTCTTTGCCTTCTGCTCCCTCAATCTCCTGGCTATCACCGAAACCTGGATCCAAACCGCCGACTCTACCTCCCCCGCAGCACTTTCCTATGGAGGCCTCACCTAGACCAACTCAGCCAGACCCAATGGTCGGAAAGGTGGTGTGGTTGGTATGCTCCTGTCCCCGCAGAGCACCTTCCAAGTCCTCCCAAACCCTCCCTCGCTATCCTTCTCCTCCTTCGAGGCCCACTGCATCTGACTATTCTCCCCAATCCCCCTGAGGATCGCAGTAATCCACTGGCCTCTTGGACCCGTATCCCGCTTCCTCGACGACTTCTCCGCCTGGTTACCCTTCTCTCTCTCCTCCGAGCTGCCCACCCTCATCCTTGAAGACTTTAACATCCCTACCAATTGCAATAACCCGGCCACATCCCAACTCCTCCACCTAACCTCTTCCTTTGCGCTCGCACAGTGCATACAGTTCTCCACCCACTCCGACGGGAACACCCTGGACCTTGTTTTCTCCCATCTCTGCACCCCCCACAACCTCACAACACCCATTTTCCTCTCTCTGACCACAACCTCATTACCTTCTCCGTCTCCTCGTCCTCATTCACTTACCCCTCCAAACGTCAAACCATCACCAACCGAAACCTCCGCAACCTGAACCCTGCCCCTCTCCACTCTGCATCTGACCGACTTTATGACAGTATCCTTCCACTGTCCTGCCCTGACCTGGCCACTACTGCTTATAACAACTCGCTGTCCGCCGCCCTTGACTCCTTAGCACCCCTAACCACACATAGCATCAGACCCCAAGCGCTTCAACCTTGGCAGAATGACCATAACAAAAATCAGTTGTGCGCTGGAGCGATTATGGAGCAAAACCAGATCCCCCTCCCCCCCCAAGCATTCACCCTTTACAAATCTTCCTTTCTCACCTACACCTACTTTGTTGCCCTCATCAACACCCTCTCCTCCAGTCCTCGCCGGCTCTTCTCCTTTTTTAACTCCCTACTCTCTCCCCCCCCCCCACCTCCACCCAGTACCTCACTCACCGCCCACGAGATTGCTAACCACTTCCAAAACAAGATCAACGCAATCTGCAGGGACATCGCCAAAGCTCAAACTTCCTCCCCACCTAGCCTCCCTCCCATGATAACCCCCTCAACACTCCCCTCCTTTGACCTCACAACTGCCCAGACTCCCACCACATCTAACATCCTGCACACTAATACCCCCCCAGCACTCCACTCCTTCGACCTTACTTCCACTGAAGAGGTCACTAAGGTCTTCTCCGAAGCCCGCCTCATCACCTGCCCCCTTAACCCTGTCCCCACACAACTCCTACGGTCACCCTCCTCCTCAATCCTACGCTCCCTCATCCACATCTTCAATCTCTCCCTCTCTACTGGCACATTCCCCTCCCCCCTAAAGCACGTGCACATCACCCCCATACTCAAAAACCCTCCCTGGACCCCACTGACTTGAACAACCTTAGACCCATCTCCCTGCTGCCATTTACATCCAAACTCCTCGAGCGCTTAGTCTACAATCGCATAAGCTCCTGCTACAATGACAACAACCTCCTTGATCCCCTACAGTCTGGCTTCCGTCCCCTACACTCCACCGAAACCGCCCTACTCAAAATCACCAATGACCTGCTAACCGCCAAAGCTAATGGCCACTTCTCAATCCTCCTCGACCTCTCCGCAGCCTTCGACACAGTTGACCACCCCCTCCTCCTTAAAAAACTACACTCCCTTGGCATCATAGACTCCGCTCTCTCCTGGCTCTCTTCCTATCTATCCCAGCGCTCCTTCAGCGTTACCTATAATGCTACCACCTCCCCCTCTCTGTTGGGGTCCCCCAAGGCTCTGTTCTCGGGCCCCTTCTTTTCTCCATCTACACCTCCTCCCTTGGCCAACTGATACACTCCCACGGCTTCAAATACCACCTCTACGCTGATGAAATGCAAATTTAACTCTCTACCCCTCGCCTCGCCCCTTCAGTCTCCGCCCAAATCACCTGCCTACTGAACGACATATCAGACTGGATGTACCTTAGCACCTTCCAGGTCCTCCCTAACCCACCCTCTCTTTCCTTCCCCTCCTTTGAGGCGCACTGCATCCGACTCTTCTCACCCACCCCCCTAAGGATCGCAGTGATCTACAGATCTCCTGGGTCCATACCCCACTTCCTGGACAACTTCGCCGCCTGGCTCCCCTTCTTCCTCTCCTCTGAGCTACCGACCATTATCCTCGGGGACTTCAATATCCCCATCAACGACAACAACCCGGCTACTTCCCAATTCCTCCACCTAACCTCCTCCTTCGCGCTCACACAGCACACTCAATCCTCCACCCACTTCGGAGGGAACACCCTGGACCTCGTCTTCTCCCACCTCTGTACCCTCAACCAGTTCTCTAACATCCCCTTCCCTCTCCTACCACCACCTCATCACGTTCTCCATCTCCCCTTCCCCCAACTCCCCCCCCAAAAAACGCCAAACCATCACTAGCTGCAACCTCCGCAACCTGAACCCGGCCCCCCTCCACTCTGCCGCCGACTGCCTACACGACAGCATCCTCTCACTGTCATGTCCTGACATAGCCACCACCTTGTACAATGACTCACTGTCAGCTGCCCTAGACTCTCTGGCACCCCTTACCACACGCATCATCAAACCCAGACCGCTTCAACCCTGGCAGACCGACAGCACTAAACGCCTCAAACGTCGCAGTCGCGCACTGGAGAGACTGTGGCGCAAAACCAGGTCCCCTCATACATTCTCCCTCTACAAATCTGCATTTCTCATCTACACCTCCTCCCTCCACGCCACCAAGCAGGCCTACTTTGTTAACCTAATCAACACCCTCTACTCCTGCCCCCGCCGACTCTTCTCCACCTTCAACTCCCTGCTCTCTCCCCCCCCCCTCCTCCACTCAGTACCTCTCTCACCGCCCACGAGATTGCCACCCATTTCCACAAGATTGACGCTATCCGTAAGGACATCGTCAACTTGCAATCTACCTCCCCACCTAGCCTCCTCACCCCCGTCACCCCTTCATCTCCCCCCTCCTCTGCCCTCACAACCGCACTGCCCCCCACCTCTCCCAAGGCCCCGCCCACCATAACCCCCCCTGCACTGCACTCCCTCAGCCCTGTTACTACTGAGGAAGTCGCCAAAGTCCTCTCAAAAGCCCGCCTCACTACCTGCCCCCTGGACCCTATCCCCTCTCAACTCCTCCGGTCACCCCCCGCCTCCCTCATCCGCTCCCTCACCCACATCTTCAATCTCTCCCTCTCTACTGGCGCATTCCCTTCCTCCCTAAAGCACGCGCATATCACCCCCATCCTCAAAAAGCCCTTCCTGGATCCCGCGGACCCCAACAACCTCAGACCCATCTCCCTGCTGCCACTCACCTCCAAGCTTCTTGAGCGCATAGTCTACGATCGCCTAAGCTCCCACCTTACAAACAATAACCTCCTTGACCCACTACAGTCCGGCTTCCGTCCCCTACACTCCACTGAAACTGCCCTTCTCAAAATGAATAACGACCTACTAAACACCAAAGACAAGGGCGACTACTCTGTCCTCCTTCTCCTGGACCTCTCTGCGGCCTTCGACACTGTCGACCACCCCCTCCTCCTTAATAAACTACTCTCCCTTGGCATCAGAGATACTGCTCTCTCTTGGTTCTCATCCTACCTATCCCGACGCTCCTTCAGTGTCACCTACAATGGTGCCACCTCCCCCTCCCCCTCTCTGTTGGGCTCCCCCAAGGCTCTGTCCTTGGACCCCTTCTCTTCTCCATCTACACCTCCTCACGACCAACAACGCCACCATCAGCCCCACCCCGCAAGCCAAAGTCCTGGGTGTCACTCTAGACTACAGTCTATCCTTCCAGCCCCATGTCCAATCGCTGGCAAATTCATGCAGACTCCACCTCCGCAACATCTCCAAAATACGTTCGTTCCTAACCCCAGATACTACTAAACAACTCATTCACTCCCTTATTATCCCACGTCTGAACTACTGCAACTTCCTCATCACAGACTATCCCCACTTCAGTCTATCCTGAACTCAGCAGCCAGACTCATCCACCTTACCAACCGCTCCGTATCCGCCACCCCCCTCTGTCATTCCCTCCACTGGCTTCCGATTGCCCAACGTATTAAATTCAAAATACTAACACTGACGTACAAAACTATTCATAATACTGCCCCAAAATACCTCACTGACCTGATACCCAAATACCACCCAACCCGTACTCTTCGCTCCTCACAAGACCTCCTACTCTCCATTTCCCTGATCTCCTCCTCCCATGCCCGACTCCAGGACTTCTCCAGGTCTTCCCCCATCCTCTGGAACTCACTACCCCAATCCATCAGACTGTCATCTACCCTCCTCATCTTTAGGCACACCCTGAAAACCCATCTCTTCAGGGAAACTTACCCCTCCCTCACCTAACATGTGATCTCCTCCACTCCTACCACTCCATCCCCCACAGCCATTTCCTCCTGTACCACTATCCCCTCCCTCCTAGATTGTAAGCTCCAAAAGAGCAGGGCCCTCGCACCCCTCGTGTATTGTCTCATGTACTGTCCCCCACTATAATGTACAGCGCTGAGCAAACTTTTTTGGCGCTATATAAATACTGAATAATAATAATATCGATATTGCTCATGTACTTGATTTTTTCTCTTTTTTTTTTCTTTTTTTTTTCTCTTTTTTTTCCCTTTAGTCTACATAATTCCACCTTTGAAATGAATACTGCAGTTGTGCCTTGTTTCTGCTGTATATTCTATTTGAAGCTGGAATGCCATTTTGAAGCACAATGCTGTTAGCTAAACCTTCTACCAATAGCTGGACAACAAAATAACAAACGGATCACCCTTTCATCCAGCTGTGGTCTAATGCTGTTTAATGCCCATGATACCCAGCCAAGCATAGCCTCTTTGAACAATGCATACACTTACCAACTGCTTATATCTGCAGGCTGACATCTTATTCCCAATAGTCTATCCTTGGCCTGACTCCTCTACCAAACGGATGTTTATTATCCTGTTTTTGGCCTCTGTGGCTTCTGAAGATGTTCACTGCTCCCCCACATTTTCCTTGGTAGCCCCGAGTTGGGCCTGCCCAGGACTGTTTTTTTCCCGTCCATTTATATCCCAGTGACATAGACAGATGGGCAACCTACCTGTTTTCACATCATGGCCTTTTGGCCTCCTGACCTGTTCTGTCAGACATTTCTCTCTCTTTACTAACCTTGCTTTCTCCACTTTTCTTCTCTTTCTTTCTCTTATTCCTATCCCAGGAGTGATGATGTCGCCATGATGCGACACCTACAATCAGCTTTGCATCTGTCCTTTATCATGGCTCCAATAAATATACTTACCCTGAATGTTCGGGTAATAAAAAAATTAAGGCCTTCAAATCCTTTGCCCATGCCAAAGCACATGTGGTGTGCCTGCAGGAGACTCGTTTTACTGCCAGCCATATGCCGAAATATCTCATCTCTTCCTACCCACAGGTTTATATGGCTTCTGCCGCAACTAAACACACAGGTGTACTCAAAGCTTTCCACTGCTCTACTCCCTTTACACCCCATGCAGGGATCTAGGACCCAGAGGGCCGTTATATTTTCTAGTGGGTCACCTCCTTGACTCAGAGATCACTATAGCTTCATACTATGCCCCAATTGCAGTCCTAACTCCTATTTGCTACAAGTAATAGATTCTCATAAATTAGGTACAATTTTACTATGTGGCAATTCAAATCAGCTAGTTTATCCCTTTTTAGACAAATCCCCCATAACCTCTTATCCATCCACATCCTCCTTCCAGCAACAACTCCAACAACGCTCTCTCATAGACACATGGCAAGAAGCTAACCCAGCTAGAAGACACTATACATACTACTCATATCCACATAAAACTTTCTCCCACATTGACCATATATTTCTGACTAGAGGTATGTCCCCAGCCCTCCTATCCTGAACCATCATACCTCACCCCTGGACTGGTCACAAAGCTGTCCTCTTGACCCTCTCCTCCTTAGTACCCCAACAAACTAGCACTACATGGAGTCTAAATGGCCCACCTATCCCACAGACTGGACATTGAACTAGCCATCAAAGAATACCTGACACATAACACAACTGATGACATCTCGCTCCTGACCTTTTGGGAAGCCCATAAGTCTGTAATTAGAGGAGCCTGTATCAGCCAAGCCTCACATCTCAAGAAAGGACAGCAAGCAATCCATCACCACTTAGAAACCTCATTTCACCAGGCCAACAAAGCCTTCCAATCAGACCCCTCACCTTCTCATAGATTGTCCTGGACAAGACCAGGCTAGAAATTGATTTTTTTCTTGACAGAATCGGATGATAAAGTTCTACGCCAATCCAGGCATAAACATTATATGAACGCAAACAAACCTGACACTTTTCTAGCCCTGGGACTGTGAACCTCAGACCACACACACAGACTTGTCCATTTAAAGATTACAAAAACTTCACACACCAGCCATCCTAATAAAATATTACAGGTCTTCCACAAACATCTAGCAGAATTATACTCTGAGACCGGCTCCTATGATGAATCGCAGGCCACTGAACTTTTCTCAAGCCTATCTCTGCCAACACTCTCAGCTTCTCAATGTTCTTCCCTGGAAACACCTATTACAGAACTTGAGGTCCCGAACTCCATCAAGTCCCTAAAGTCTAATAAGCGGCCTGGCCCAGACAGCTTACAGCCCTATATTCCAAAATATTTACTAACCTCCTTCCACCTTTATTGGTTAATGTATTTAATGCCTTACTCAAAGGTTATTCTTTCTGCTCAGACGCCCTAACCGCAGTCATTTCTATGCTACCTGAACCCCAATCAGATCACACCACATGGCTTCATTACACCCCAATCTCCCTTCTTAACTTGGATGTTAAAATCCTAGAAAAATCCTATCTGCATGGCTGAACTCCATCATAGGCACCTTGGTACACAAGGATCAGATGGGTTTTAACCCCCCTCTGCCAAGCCGAGACCACAGAGTGATTTTGCTAGAACATGCAGCTTGCATACGCCGCATACCCGGCTGTTTCCTTTCCTTAGACATAAAAAAGCCTTTGACTCCAATGGATATCACCCCTTTACACCTCCCCAAGGGCTTACTTCAGGTACGTGGGTTACAAGTCAGACTTTTTTTCCATACAAAGGGGAATGAGGGGCTGCCCCTCCCCCCCTCCTTTTCTAGCGAATGAACCTTTAGCACAGCTGATAAGAACTAACAGAAATATTAAAGGATTAGAACTTGGTGGTCATCATCATAAGTTATGCTTTTTCACTGATGACAATCTTCTCTTCATGTCTTCTCCTTTTATCTCAGCACCCAACCTTCTCCAATGCCTGGACCAATTTGCAGCGATTTCGGACCTGGTTGTGAATGCCAAAAAGTCTACAGCTCTTAATATCTCTCTACCCTCCTTAACTGTGTCACAACTACAACGTCCTCCACCCTTCTCTTGGTCCAGTCAATATATTCCTGATTTAGGACCCAAGCTGATGGCAGACCTCAATATTCTATATTCTGCTAACTACCCTCCTATGTTAACACACCTTACTAATCTTATGACATCCTGGTCCAAACTACCCCTCTCATGGATGGGTTGTATCATGATTGTAAAAAATGACAATTCTGCCCAAAATATTATACCTTTATTGGGTCCTACCCATATACATACCTTCCTGTTTCCTCTGTATATTAGTGTCGCGGCACCACTTATGTACGTGGCACTGTTAAACTGCATCTGCCCAGGTCCATCCGTACCTCACCGAAACTTAAAGTGGTCTGGGGCTTCTGAACTTTGCAAAATATTTCCAAGCTGCACATCTTGCTCAACTCCCTAAATATCATGCAGTAAAAATGACCCCCTCCCCCCCATGGGTCGCTATAGAGTTAGTAGATTGTGACCCCTTATCAGTTGCCAATTTACTATGGCTACACTCCAGAGACCATCGCTCACTGCAAAACCCAATTACTCAACACTACCTATCTATCTGGGACAGTCTAGAGTTCTGATACACCTTACAGTCACCCCATAACCCACTCATGGCATACCTCCTCAATCCAGGCTTTTATCCGGCATGGATGCCTCCATCTTCTTTTCATGCTTGTTCTAGAGCTAGTCTAGTTCAAACTTACAATTTCACAGCACCTGACTCCTTTATACCCTTCCAAACCCTATGTGACTCCCACAAAATATCTAGACCTGAAAGTTTTAGATATCTTCAGATCAATCACTTTTGTTTCTCTCACATACCAACCCCCTCCCTCCCAGACATGACCAGGTTTGAACACATATGTAAATGTGACCCCCATGTCAGATGTTTTGATTTCCACCTTATATACACAGCCACCAGCTCCACCACCTTACACTTCATACCATATACATCCAAGTGGGAATGGGATTTAAATCTACATTTGGAAATCCTTCTCCCAAAATATAGTAGCCATGGAGACTAACCACAAAACTCTCATGTCCTAATAAAAAAGAAAAAAGTCACACAGGCGGTGCAAACACCTAGCGCATTATCCAAGCTTTATTTAAAAAAAAATAAATAAAAAAGACAAAAAACATACTCACAAAATATGTACATGAAAAAGCCTAAAAAGCCACAGTGATGGCCCAAACTGATGGCAGAGTCCGACTGGTGGTGCGGTCAGCCTGCTGATGCATTTCGGGGACGTGTCCCTTTCCTCAGAGCTGAAGCTGACAAGAGTTGATGCCCTAATATATATATGTGTGACCAGTGCTGCCTATGGCAAAGACCTCTCCCCTCAGGTACCTGGTCCCTGCCCAGATTACTGCATTCATTCCATACTAATCCCTGACTTGTTTTCATGGCTGCTCTGAAGCAGTTACCCACCTTCACATGTGGTACCCATCATCAGTACCCATCATCAGTGCCGCCTAACAGTGCCACCAGTCAGTGCCCATCAGTGCTGCCTATCAGTGACTATCAGTACCCATCATCAGTACCCATCATCAGTGCCGCCTAACAGTGCTGCCTATCAGTGACTATCAGTACCCATCATCAGTATTCATCATCAGTACCCATCATCAGTGCCGCCTAACAGTGCCAGCTCATCAGTGCTGCCTCATCCAATAAGATAAAATGAGCGCTGGATAAACATAGAAATGGAGCAGCTGGCATGAAAGGTAAGAACCTCAAAACCCTCTAATCAATAATAAATAAAACACACGCAGCGCTAAAGGTATGAAAAAAATGTAAAATCATAAATATCATGAATGAAATGTATCTAGATACAATGGATAATATAAAAGTGACCAACTATGATCTCCATATCAATTATAGTGACATAAATAAATACACGCACTGAGGAGTATGGTGGAGTATAGATGTGATAAACGTCCCAAGTTGGCGTTTCAAAGTGCATACGTGAAATATAAAAATGGTTAGTCTCTAATCCGTGTAATCAGTGCCGCCTATCAGTGCCCATCAGTGCTCATCAACGCACATCAGTGAAGGAAAAAAATGACCTGTTTGCAAAATTTTATAATAGAAACAAAGAACTTTTTTTTCAAATGTTTTGCTCTTTTTTTGTTTATAGTACTAAAAATAAAACACCCAGCGGGGAGTAAAGACCACCAAAAGAAAGCTCTATTTGTGTGAAAAAAATGATACAAATTTCATATGAGTACAATATTGCATGACCGCGCAATTGTCATTTAAAGTGCGACAACGCTGAAAATTGGCCTGGTAAGGAAGGGGGCATAAGTGCCTGGTAGGCAGGTGGTTAAGGACCCCACTGGCACCTTTTGGGGGGATTACCGAAATTCACAGGTACCCGCTCCCACTTCTACTGCAATCACCTAGGTGATCAGAAGCGGAAGTTGTCCTCCCCCCTCCCTCCCTGTAGTCTTCTGGGACACATGAAAGGTCCTAGAAGACTACAGGACCATTCACAAAGCACAGAGATACTCGCACATGCTCAGTGGGCACCCGGATGTGAAGCCGCAAGCTGTCACAGCTGGGTGCCCACACTGAACATGCTGGCACTGGAAACACAGGGTGGCCGGTGAAACGGGCTGTGGGGAGGACACCACGAGATCGAGGGACAGGTAAGTGCTCGTCTTTTAAAAGTCAGCAGCTACAGTTTTTGTAGCTGATGACTTTTATTTTTTTTTATTTTCACTGGAACTCCACTTTAATGTATGAAGATATTATTTGTACTGTACAAATTACAACCTGTACGTTACCTCTAAGGGTTGTACCCCTTCTGACTTACTGTTGGTGAGTCCTGCAATCACATTGTTATGAGCTCCTTGTAAAACTATTATCTCTTTCCAATAAAATCTATGAACAAGAGAAGATATGGACCCCACAATTCCTCTATATACTCCACAATTCTCCCATGTGGACACCTCGTAAGTGGTTCTCCAGTATAGACTCCCAGTTTGGGGAACTCATTTAGAAGAAGCCGTCAGCTAGAATCAAACTCACTACTCTACAGTATGGTGAAGACCAAGGAGGCCTAGCAATACCAAATGTTAGACTTTATTTTATAGCTGCCCAACTTCAACATCTTACCAGGTGGGACTTAGTAGACACATTAGATCCCATCCATCGATTGCTACTTCCATCAGATACAGATTTCACATCACTCTCACACTTGGTAATGGGCTTCAGATGGCACCAGTGGGAAAGGCATGATCTCTCATCTATTTATTCCAGTCTTTTGACTCTTACCGAAGACTTATAGAAAGAAATGGGAAACAGAGAAAATAAGAGAGAGTGGTGGGAGGTGTTTGTGACCTCCATACCTCTCATCTCTCTGTCCTCTTCACAGAAACTCAGTCATTTCTTTTGCATAGAGCTTTCAGGACTCCAGCTCAATTGTTCAGCTAGGACAGGAGGGATTTCCCCTTATGACCCCAATTGTAGTGGTGATGTTGGGGATTTGATACACATGTTTTGGAGATGTCCAAAATTATTCAAAAAGTGGAACGATATGACCAGTATTGTAATGTTGGTGTTCAATATTCCTCGGGTGTGCCTCTTGGTCTCAATAGAGGAGGAATTATTTACACCTCCTCCTATTACAAGTCATATAGCAATAGTAAGGCTGCTTGACCATAAAAAATATCCCGATCTTGGCTATCATCTCAAACTCCCAGCAGACAACAGTGAATTGAGCAGGTGATCTCCACATTAACATGTGAAAAACTAACTTACCAACATTGTAATTCCCCCAGGAGATGTATGTCTGGCAGAACTGGCTGGATACTCCTTGCTCTCTCTTAGTTAGTTCTTCATAGGCTTTTAAAATCTTAGCTCTTTTAGCCCCATAGAAGGAGAACGGCCAGTTGTATCCTACTGAATGGTGACTACATTGGAGACTGATACTTGGGGTATGATCCTGTAGACACAGGCCTCATTGATCGTTGTCAGATATCTATGTACAGTTGTGTTCAAAATAATAGCAGTCAGACATCACTAACCGGATCAATCACAGTTTTTGGTAGAAATTACATTTCTACATGGCAAATAATTTCCTAGCAGGTGTAGTAGAGTAATAGAAATCCAACAGACCCAACAGTCATGACATGCATGCTGCTGATTCTGTGTCATTGAATCACTCATTGAAAGGGGCGTGTTCAAAATAATAGCAGTGCGGAGTTCTATTAGTGAGGTCATTCATTCTTTGAAAAACAGGTGGCAATTATTGCCCTTATTTAAGGAAGGAAGGCAGAAAATGTTGTACATGCTGGTTACAGTGCATTTCTCTCTGAAATTCTGAGGAAAATGGGTCGTTCCAGACATTGTTCAGAAGAACAGCGTACCTTGATTAAAATGTTGATTGGAGAGGGGAAAACATATAAAGAAGTGCAGAAAATGATCGGCTGCTCAGCTAAAAAGATTGCAAATGCTTTAAAATGGCAACCAAAACCTGAAAGACGAGGAAGAAAGCGAAAAATTACCATTGGAATGGATAGAAGAATAGCCAAAATGGGGTGGACTCAGCCAACAATCAGCTCCAGGAAGATGAAAGAAGGTGTGACGTTCCCTGTGAGGACTGTTACAATTAGAAGACCCCTATGTGAAGCCAAGCTATCTGCAAGAAGTCCCCGCAAAGTCCCACTGTTGGGAAAAAGACGTGTGCTGAAGAGGTTACAATCTGCCAAAGAGCACATTGACCGGCCTAAAGAGAAATGGTGCAACATTTTGTGGACTGATGAAAGTAAGATTGTTCTTTTTGGGTCTAGTGGGCGGAGACAGTTTGTCAGACGACCCCCAAACACTGAATTCAAGCCACAGTACACTGTGAAGACAGTGAAGCATGGTGGTGCAAGCATCATGATATGGGGATGTTTCTCATACTACGTTGTTGGGCCTATTTATCGCATACCAGGGATCATGGATCAGTTTGAATCCATCAGAATACTTGAAGAGGTCATGCTGTCTTATGCTGAAGAGGAAATGCCCTTGAAATGGGTGTTCCAACAAGACAACGACCCCAAACACACCAGTAAACGTGCAACATCTTGGTTCCAGACCAACAAGATGGATGTTATGGAGTGGCCAGCCCAATCCCCGGATCTTCATCCAATAGAAAACTTGTGGGGTGACATCAAAAATGCAGTTTCTGAGGCAAAACCAAGAAATAGAGAACTGTGGAATGTGGTCCAATCATCCTGGGCTGGAATACCTGATCACAGGGGCCAGAAGTTGGGTGACTCCATGCAACACAGATGTACAGCAGTTCTCAGAAACAGTGCGACTACAACCAAATATTCATGAAGTCATTCAAAGGAAAGCAAAATCTTCAAACATTTCTCAGTTTATATAGTGAATGTTTGAGTTTGTAAAGAAGAATACAAACACTGCGATTTTTTTTTTTTTTGAACCGTCTAATATTCACTTTTCTTCCATTTTTTTAGAGGAACAACACAAATTTG
The DNA here is from genome assembly GCF_062004578.1 of Staurois parvus. Lineage (NCBI taxonomy): Eukaryota > Metazoa > Chordata > Amphibia > Anura > Ranidae > Staurois > Staurois parvus. The sequence continues at coordinate 199,172 of NW_028319483.1, read as the reverse complement.
ATGTATTTTCTTCATGTTTGGATTTGGAATAGAATGTGTCGTGTTCCCAATGCATTTGTGTGGATGGAAATAAAAGGATTAGAAGGATTTTCAGCTTTAGTCACTTTTTTCACCACACTGCTATTATTTTGAACACAACTGTATGTACTGGGGGGAGTTACTTGCTGTGTACAGCTGAATTGTTCTAGGCTGTTTCTTCTTTTCTCTGTTCATTTGTTTATAAAAGGTAAAAGTGACACCATAGACAAAGCAAGTTATTGTTCTGTATGATCTGTAACAGTGCCACAACCGCCTATACGTGAGAATGTATGACTCCATTGTCTGGGCTGAATGTTGGGAATACTGTGCGCACTTATAAACTTTATTAATAAAATCTATTTGATTAAAAAAATACTGTAGATAATGCTGTACATATTCTTTCTATTCATAAGATATATTTAGTAATGAACATTAAAAATAGAAATCAACTTTATGTAGCCCTTTATATAGAATTATTTTCTTTTTTTTTGTACAGGTGGATTGATGAACCAAGTTTTCGGTCATGTTGGTCTTCATGAATACAGCTGAGTCACATGGAAAACAAGACATATGACTGTCTTAATTGACTGAAAGTCTTTATTGCAGTTCACTGGAGGATTCACACGGGATACAAGTCATATCTGTGTTCTAAAAGTCATGGTTTGGATCCTCTTCCACATTGATCCAGCAGGAGAGAAGTAATTTCAGTGTTCTGGAAGTGACAATGGCTTTACAATAAAGTCCAACCCAAATATACATAAGAGGAGTCATTTCAAACTACTTCTTATTTGGAGATTTTACAATGGAGAGAAAATATATCAGACACCAGAACGTTCACAATGGAGAGAAGTTATATCGGTGTTCTGAATGTGACAAAGCTTTTATAAAGAAGTCAAATTTTGTCAGACATCAGAGGATTCACACTGGAGAGAAGTCATATCAGTGTTCTGAATGTGATAAAGCTCTTACACGGAAGTCATATCTTATCACACACCAGAGGATTCACACTGGAGAGAAGCCATATCAGTGTTCTGAATGTGATAAAGCTTTTACTCAGAAGTCAAATCTTATGAAACACCAGAGGATTCACACTGGAGAGATGCCATATCAGTGTTCTGAATGTGATAAAGCTTTTACAGGGAAGTCAAATCTTATCAGACACCAGAGGATTCACACTGGAGAGAAGCCATATCAGTGTTCTGAATGTGATAAAGCTTTTATACATAAGTCATATCTTATCAAACACCAGAGGATTCACACTGGAGAGAAGCCATTTTAATGCTCTCAATGTGACAAAGTTTTACAGTTAATGTCGGTCTAATCTATCACCGGAGGTTTCATAAATTTCTGCATTGATTAAATTCTGGAGGAAAAGGGATATTAAAGAAGTTTCAGGTGTCACAGGTTTGTTTCACATCCCCAATGTCATCCCACAAGCTAGAGAAGAAGGGAAAAGATAAAATGTTACTTTAAAAGAAACAAACTAAAATCTGTGAGCAAACTGGAATGTAATGATTGGATAAACTGAGTTTAGTGCTTATGTCCATCAAGCACACAACTAGAAGGGATTTGAATATTTTATCTTTTGATATTTTTTGATGAGGGGAGGGACTGATGGTTGTGTTATTGGTCTTGATGGAGAAGTCAGGGGGGGGCACAGGCTGGGGGGAATACTAAGAGCTCAGTTTTGTTAAGATTGAGTTGGAGGAAGTGGAGTGACATCCATGCCGATATGTCACTTAGTAGGTTAGTAATGCGAGAGGAGACTGAAGGGGCGAGGTGAGGAGGAGACTGAAGGGGTGAGGTGAGGAGTAGAAAGATAGATTTGTGTGTCATTAGCATAGAGATGTTACTTAAAACCATGGCAGTAGGGGAAGGAGGTGTAGATGTAGAAGAATAGGGGTCCAAGAACTGAACCTTGAGGTACCCCTATGGAAAGAGGGAGTGGAGAGGAGGAGGCAGAGTTATAGTTAACTCTGCTCTCTCCTGGTTCTCCTACCTATTGCAGAGCTTGTTCAGAGTCTTGGAGGCCAACTGAGTGGAGTTTTTTGAGGAGGTGGGGTTGGTCAACCATATCAAAAGCTGCAGAGAGGTCAAGTAGTAAGAGTACGGAGTAGTGGCCATTGGTTGGGATGAGTACGGAGTAGTGGCCATTGGTTGGGATGAGTACGGAGTAGTGGCCATTGGTTGGGATGAGTACGGAGTAGTGGCCATTGGTTGGGATGAGTACGGAGTAGTGGCCATTGGTTGGGATGAGTACGGAGTAGTGGCCATTGGCTGGGATGAGTACGGAGTAGTGGCCATTGGTTGGGATGAGTACGGAGTAGTGGCCATTGGTTGGGAGGAGTACGGAGTAGTGGCCATTGGTTGGGATGAGTACGGAGTAGTGGCCATTGGTTTTAGCAGTTAGTAGATCATTAGTGAGTTTTAGTAGGGCAGTGTCAGTGGAGTGTAGTGAGCGAAAGCCAGACTGTAAAGGGTGAAGAAGGTTGTTGTTGGTGAGCTGGGAGGAGCTCAGGCGATTGTAGACTAAGCGTTCTAATAGTTTAGAGGTAAATGGCAGCAGGGAGATGGGTCTTAAGTTGTTCAGGTTGGTGGGGTCCAGGGAGGGCTTGTTAAGTATGGGAGTGATGTGCGCATGCTTTAGAGGGGAGGGGAAGGCACCATTAGAGAGGGAGAGATTGAAGATGTGAGGGAGCATAGGATGGAAGAAGAGGTGACCGTAGTAGTTGTGAGGGGACAGGATCCAGGGGGCAGGTAGTGAGACGGGCTTCTGAGAAACCTTAGTGACCTCTTCGGTAGTAGGAAGGTCAAAAGAGGAAAGTGTTGAGGGAGGTTTAGTATAAGATATGCTAAGTGGGATGGATGTCTGTGCAGTGGAGATGTCCCTAAAAATTGCATCAATCTTGTTTTTGAAATGATTTGCAATCTCGTGAGCAGTGAGTGAGGTACTGGGTGGAGGTGGAGAAAGTTGAGAGTTAGAAGTAGAGAAGAGACAACGAGGACTGGATGACAAGCTATTGATGAGAGTGACAAAGTAGGTTTGTCTGGCAGCATGGAGGGAGGAATTGTATGTGAAGAAAGCAGATTTATATCGGGTGAATGCTTGGTGAGATTTGGTTTTACGCCACATTCGCTCCAGCACACGACTATGTCGTTTAAGATCTCTGGTGTTGTCAGTCTGCCAAGGTTGTAATGGGCGGGGCCTGATGCTTCATGTTAGAGGAGCAAGTGAGTCTAATGTGGATGAAAGTGAACTGTTGTAGACAGCAGTGGCCAGGTCAGGGCAGGACAGGGGAGAGATTCTGTCATAGAGTTGGTCAGTTGCAGAGTGGAAAAGAGAAGGGTTCAAGTTGTGAAGGTTTCTGCAGGTGATTGCTGATTGGAGGGATAAGTGTTTGAAGATGAGGAGACTGAAGGTGATGAGATTGTGATCAGAGAGAGGAAAGGGGGTGTTTGTGAGGTTGTAGGATATCATCTCATGGGTGACAACCTTTCAGGCAGGTCTGTGTCTGTGACACCAGCTAGAAAGAAGTCTGTTCAGTGAGAAAACAACATCCCAAGCTGATGCAGGCCTTCCAATACTGAGTTACTGCTGATTTAGGGGATGTATTCAGCAGTAAAACGTAAGCCCAGCTGGCCACTTGTGTTCCATGTGGTTCTGCCAAATGGGATTCCATCAGGTGAAGATCAGAAATCCTTGTTCCATGTTTTCTCTTTCCAGCTATTACTCCTCTCCATAGACTAATCACACAATACAACTGCCAGAGATCTGAACTTACAAAGTGCTGAGTGTGCGGTCATATTCCTACCACTTCTTCCGGGGGACTGACATTCCTCTGATTGGGGTTCACAATAATCACTCTGAGTGCACACATCTCTTTTTGGTGGAAAGTTTGTAAAGAAAACTTCTTCTCCCTGGAAATATTACAACGTTGGCACCAAAGTGTAACTATGTGCAAAATCAGTAATGACATTAATAATGAAATCTGTCATTAGCAGAGCAGGTTTTGTTTTTCCGAGTCTCCTATTGTATTATTTTTTGTTGTCCCTCCCAGTAGATTGTTTTTTTGTCTACTTCCTGTAGAAGACTAAGTCTTTTGGGAAAAATGGCAGTTGGAGGGGTCGGGGCAAATCCTATAACACTGCTGGGGGTGCTCACAACTGTCAGTTGTCATTCATATGGGGGGTTGGACCTTATAGAGAACCTGTTGCTGTAACTGCTGTAGAAGCGTTAGCTGAGGTTGGGCTTTACTTGTTGTGTGTCTTACTTATAACACAGGTCTGCGACTAAAAAGCTGTTTGATTATTTTCATCTAATTTCCATGTATTTTGGTGTGCTGAAAACAAATAAAAAAATATTGAAAACAAATAAAATATTGAAAAAACTCTTAGATGTCATGATTTGTCACAAAATGCAAAATTGTCTTCAAATTTATAAAAAAAAAATAATTTTTTGGGGTTTTTTTTAATATTATGGGTTTTTAACCAAATTTAAAGTTCAAATTACTATTAATTAATTCACATAAGTGCATTTAAGATATAAAATGCCAAAAAAAACCTTAAAGGGGTTGTCCGAATTATGTAAAAAAAAAATATAGCTGTGTAAATCTGATGATCAGCAATAGAGATGAGCGAATCGAAGTAGGCGAAGTGGAATTTGTTTCGAATATTGGAAAATTTTCGATTCGCGCCGAATCCGAAAATTATCATACTTCGGATGCGTGAATCAAAATTTTTCCTAAAATGGCGGCGACATGTGCGGCGACGGAGCGGGGATGTCTGGGAAGGCGCGCAGACAAGGCGCGCTGACCCATAATGCATTAATTAATGACATGTGATCGCATTAGCCAATCAGCAACCAGCCAGCCAGCACTGTGTAATGGTCGAGCTATAAATAGCGGCCATTTTAGAATTCTTCATTTGCCTCCAGTCATTCAAGAGAGGCAGACCGCTCTGTATTAGGGACAGAGTTAGGGCCACAGAAACGTTACTTAGGGACAGAGAAACGTTACTTAGGGCCACAGAAACGTTACTTAGGGACAGAGAAACATTACTCAGGGACGCAGAATTGTTACTTAGGGCCACAGAAACGCTAGTTAGGGCCACAGAATTGTTACTCAGGGACAGACACAGAATTGTTACTGAGGGCCACAGAAACGTTACTCAGGGACACAGAATTGTTACTGAGGGCCACAGAAGCGTTACTTAGGGCCACAGAATTGTTACTCAGGGACACAGAATTGTTACTGAGGGCCACAGAACCGTTACTTAGGGCCACAGAATTGTTACTCGGACAGACACAGAATTGTTATTCAGGGCCACAGAACCGTTACTTAGGGCCACAGAACCGTTACTTAGGGCCACAGAAACGTTACTCAGGGACACAGAATTGTTACTGAGGGCCACAGAACCGTTACTTAGGGCCACAGAATTGTTACTCAGGGACAGACACAGAATTGTTACTGAGGGACACAGAATTGTTACTGAGGGCCACAGAACCGTTACTTAGGTCCACAGAATTGTTACTCAGGGACACAGAATTGTTACTGAGGGCCACAGAACCGTTACTTAGGGCCACAGAATTGTTACTCAGGGACAGACACAGAATTGTTACTCAGGGACACAGAATTGTTACTGAGGGCCACAGAACCGTTACTTAGGGCCACAGAAACGTTACTCAGGGACACAGAATTGTTACTGAGGGCCACAGAACCGTTACTTAGGGCCACAGAATTGTTACTCAGGGACAGACACAGAATTGTTACTCAGGGACACAGAATTGTTACTCAGGGACACAGAATCGTTGAATTAAAGAGTATGTCAGACAACATGCAGAGGAGTGGCAGAGGAGGCAATGTTTTAGGAGCGAGCAGACGTGGCAGCAGAGGAAGGGGTCGAGGCAGCACTATTCGCAGCCAGTGGCCAGTGCTCCCGGTGTCATCCAGCGGTCGTGTCTCCACCGACAACCCTGCCGTCATCGATTGGTTGGCTCGGTCGTCTTCCTCTTCCCAGGTCACCTCTGACACCTACAGCCAACGGTCGGTGGGTACGTCAGACACAACCGTTAGTTGGCATGGCCCGGGAGCAAGCCCACTGAAATCATGTTTCCTCTACCTGCCCCTGTCCTTTGCTGTTCCCTCACCAAGCGAAGTATCGCATGCTGTGGGCTCAGCCCCACTGTACAGTGAGGAAGAGCTAACAGAGGGCGGTCAGGAACAGGGGGAGACATCGGCCTTTTCAGCAGCCAGGCGAAGAAGTACTGGCGAGGAGAGTGGCTCGGTAGCCGGTCTAGAGACAGGTCTGTCTCCTGACCCAGACGCAGCCGAGGGGGCTAGTAGTGAGGCGGAGACCCTACTTGATGATGAGGAGGTTGATCGCACTTGGCAGCCTCGTCGTCATCAGGTAATTTCTTCCGCATCATCAGGAGAAGAGGGTGCCAGCTTGGCAGCGAGCGAAACAGTCGGTGGGTTGCCCAGGAGGCAGCAGGGTCGCAGCAGTGTCAGTGGAGCCAAACGGCCACGGAGTAGAGCACCAGCTCCACTGCAGCCTACCACCACGGCCAGTAGTGGTGCCGGTGCGCACGGAGGAAGTAGCAGTCAGCCAGTGAGGAGTAGCGGGGGCAAAGTTTCCTACTCGGTGGTGTGGCAATTTTTCGTCAAGCCGCCCGAGGAAGTAAACGTAGCCGTATGTCGACTATGTGGCCAGAAAGTCAAGCGTGGCCAGGGGGCCCATGTTGGGACTACAGCGTTGCGTCAGCATATGCAGCGTCACCATTCGGTGGCCTGGGAAAACCGTGATAAAGATACGGCGGTTCTGCCTGCCCCAGCCCCCGCTCCATCACCCGCTCCGTTACTTGCTCCGTCACCCGACGTCAATCGCCCTCTATCAGCCAGTCAAGGCTCCAACACCTCTGCTGAGGGGAGTTGTCGCTCGTTGGCATCTTCCGCTCGTTCAGATGCTCCTTCTCCTGCTACTCCTCTTCTCGGATTCCGTCAGCAGTCTTTCTTGGAATCCGTTTCCAAGAGACAACAGTTTGCGAGCACGCACCCGACGGTGCAAAAGCTGAACGTCCTCCTGTCCAAGTTGCTGGTGCTGCAGTCCCTCCCTTTCCAACTGGTGGACTCAGCACCTTTCCGAGAAAAGATGGCTTGTGCCGCGCCGCGGTGGAGAGTGCCAAGCCGTCATTTCTTCGCCCAAAAGGCAGTGCCAGCCCTGCATTCACATGTAGAAGAGATGGTGGGCCAGTCTTTGAGCATGTCGGTCTCTGCCAAAGTGCACGGCAGCGCCGACGTGTGGAGCTGTAACTACGGTCAGGGACAGTACATGTCATTTACGGCCCACTGGGTGAACGTGGTGCCGGCACAGCCGCACCAGCAACTTGGACAGGTCACGACGCTTTTGCCTCCACGTTTGCACATCCTTGGTCCAGCAAAGATGTCCGCCTCTACCACCTCTTCTTCCGCCGTGTCCTCAGCCGCCACCCCCGTGCCAAGTCCCATTACCCGACCGGCATATCACATGTGCAGGGCGCAACGGTGTCACGCTGTGCTGCACCTGGTATGCCTTGGCGAACGTAGTCACACAGGGGAGGAACTTCTGAGTGTAATGAACAGAGAAATCGACAGATGGCTGTCTCCGCGCAAACTGAAAATCGGAACCATGTTGACCGACAACGGAAAGAACATGGTGTCTGCTCTGCGTCAAGGAAGGTTGTGCCATGCGCCATGCATGGCTCACGTGTTCAATCTGGTTGTCAAGCGGTTCCTAAAATCCACCATCCCACTGCAAGACATCCTTAAAATGTCACGTAAACCTTGCATGCATTTCAGCCATTCCTACACCGCAAAGCACACCCTCCTTGAGCTGCAGCGGCAGAACGGAATTCCACAGCATCGCCTGATCTGCGACGTTGCAACAAGGTGGAATTCAACCCTACACATGTTAGACCGCCTTTACGAGCAGCGAAAGGCCATCACCGATTTCCTGATGTTACAAGCGGATAAAGGTACTCCCCTGTGTAACTTTGATGTCAGCCATTGGCAGCTCATGCGTGACACCTGCCGCTTGCTCAGGCCCTTTGAGGAGGCCACGCTATTCGTGAGTCGGCAGGACTATGGGATGAACGACGTCATTCCTCTGTTGCACGTCCTGGAACAAATGCTGTTAACAATGGCTGGTCAGGGTGCGGTAGACGTGGCGCACAGATCTCAACGCCACATGACCCCTGTGGGGGCAGGACAGGAAGAAGAGGAGGAGGTAGAGGAGGACATTGGTGCTCAGGAATTATTGAGTGAAATGGGTGTTTTTCCACTCAGCGGACAGGAGTGGAGGAGCAGGAGCATCTGGGAGAGGAGGAGGAGGAGGAGACAGAGGACCCAGACGCACCGTGGCAGTATGCTGTGGAGATGGAGGCAGGGAGTCCCTCGCATTCCTTGGCACAAATGGCCCATAGCATGCTCGCTTGCTTGCGTAGCGACAGCCGAATAATAAACATCAGACAGAGGGATGACTTTTGGCTGTCCACCTTGTTGGACCCTCGCTACCGTTCAAAAATGGTGGCCTTTTTCACACCTGCTGAGAGGGAGGCCAAAATAACGTACTATAAAAACCACCTATGTAGTCAGCTGGTCTCTGCCTTTCTGCGCCAACGTCCATCCTCAGACACTGTGGGCCCTGTGCGCTCGCGTTCCGCTGCCATGGCAGCAGGGGAGGGGTGGGGTGGTAGGAGCAGTGGCAGCTCCACCAGCAGCGGCTGCCTCAGTCTGCAGTCGATGATGAGTAGCTTTCTTCACCAGCGCAGTGAGGAAACTACTAACCAGCCGCAGCAGCAGCAGCATCAGGTGGACCTGGAGCAGGCGTGGATTAGTCTGGATTAGTCTTTGTGAAAATGAATCAGGCGTGGATTAGTCTGGATTAGTCTTTGTGAAAATGAATCAGGCGTGGATTAGTCTGGATTTCAAACCACCAGTTCCTGACACAACTGACTAAATCCGCCATGAATCATGCCCCAAACATGTGCCACTTTCAGGTCTCCTCACACTGCTGGTGTGTTCCATTTTTTGTCATAGGGTGCTGGCAGATTACAGGCCTCCCATAGGTGCTGCCAGGCCCCAAATCTGCCATGGGCCCCCGTACCGCCTGGTCACGCTGCTGCTGGGTCCACAGTGTGACCTGGGTCCCTGTACCGCCTCCCATTGCTCCCACTCTGCCATGTGCCACTTTGAGGTCTCCTCACACTCCTGCGGTTTTCCATTTTGTCATAGGTTGCTGGCAGATTACAGGCCTCCCATAGGTGCTGCCAGGCCCCAAATCTGCCATGGGCCCCCGTACCGCCTGGTCACGCTGCTGCTGGGCACACAGTGTGACCTGGGTCCCTGTACCACCTCCCATTGCTCCTACTCTGCCATGTGCCACTTTGAGGTCTCCTCACACTCCTGCGGTTTTCCATTTTGTCATAGGTTGCTGGCAGATTACAGGCCTCCCATAGGTGCTGCCAGGCCCCAAATCTGCCATGGGCCCCCGTACCACCTGGTCACGCTGCTGCTGAGCCCACAGTGTGACCTGGGTCCCTGTACCGCCTCTCATTGCTCCCACTCTGCCATGTGCCACTTTGAGGTCTCCTCACACTCCTGCGGTTTTCCATTTTGTCATAGGTTGCTGGCAGATTACAGGACTCCCATAGGTGCTGCCAGGCCCCAAATCTGCCATGGGCCCCCGTACCGCCTGGTCACGCTGCTGCTGGGCACACAGTGTGACCTGGGTCCCTGTACCGCCTCCCATTGCTCCCACTCTGCCATGTGCCACTTTGAGGTCTCCTCACACTCCTGCGGTTTTCCATTTTGTCATAGGTTGCTGGCAGATTACAGGCCTCCCATAGGTGCTGCCAGGCCCCAAATCTGCCATGGGCCCCCGTACCGCCTGGTCACGCTGCTGCTGAGCCCACAGTGTGACCTGGGTCCCTGTACCGCCTCCCATTGCTCCCACTCTGCCATGTGCCACTTTGAGGTCTCCTCACACTCCTGCGGTTTTCCATTTTGTCATAGGTTGCTGGCAGATTACAGGCCTCCCATAGGTGCTGCCAGGCCCCAAATCTGCCATGGGCCCCCGTACCGCCTGGTCACGCTGCTGCTGGGCCCACAGTGTGACCTGGGTCCCTGTACCGCCTCCCATTGCTCCCACTCTGCCATGTGCCACTTTGAGGTCTCCTCACACTCCTGCGGTTTTCCATTTTGTCATAGTTTGCTGGCAGATTACAGGCCTCCCATAGGTGCTGCCAGGCCCCAAATCTGCCATGGGCCCGCGTACCGCCTGGTCACGCTGCTGCTGAGCCCACAGTGTGACCTGGGTCCCTGTACCGCCTCCCATTGCTCCCACTCTGCCATGTGCCACTTTGAGGTCTCCTCACACTCCTGCGGTTTTCCATTTTGTCATAGGTTGCTGGCAGATTACAGGCCTCCCATAGGTGCTGCCAGGCCCCAAATCTGCCATGGGCCCCCGTACCGCCTGGCCACGCTGCTGCTGAGCCCACAGTGTGACCTGGGTCCCTGTACCGCCTCCCATTGCTCCCACTCTGCCATGTGCCACTTTGAGGTCTCCTCACACTCCTGCGGTTTTCCATTTTGTCATAGGTTGCTGGCAGATTACAGGCCTCCCATAGGTGCTGCCAGGCCCCAAATCTGCCATGGGCCCCCGTACCGCCTGGTCACGCTGCTGCTGGGCCCACAGTGTGACCTGGGTCCCTGTACCGCCTCCCATTGCTCCCACTCTGCCATGTGCCACTTTGAGGTCTCCTCACACTCCTGCGGTTTTCCATTTTGTCATAGTTTGCTGGCAGATTACAGGCCTCCCATAGGTGCTGCCAGGCCCCAAATCTGCCATGGGCCCCCGTACCGCCTGGTCACGCTGCTGCTGAGCCCACAGTGTGACCTGGATCCCTGTACCGCCTCCCATTGCTCCCACTCTGCCATGTGCCACTTTGAGGTCTCCTCACACTCCTGCGGTTTTCCATTTTGTCATAGGTTGCTGGCAGATTACAGGCCTCCCATAGGTGCTGCCAGGCCCCAAATCTGCCATGGGCCCCCGTACCGCCTGGTCACGCTGCTGCTGAGCCCACAGTGTGACCTGGGTCCCTGTACCGCCTCCCATTGCTCTCACTCTGCCATGTGCCACTTTGAGGTCTCCTCACACTCCTGCGGTTTTCCATTTTGTCATAGGTTGCTGGCAGATTACAGGCCTCCCATATGTGCTGCCAGGCCCCAAATCTGCCATGGGCCCCCGTACCGCCTGGTCACGCTGCTGCTGGGCCCACAGTGTGACCTGGGTCCCTGTACCGCCTCCCATTGCTCCCACTCTGCCATGTGCCACTTTGAGGTCTCCTCACACTCCTGCGGTTTTCCATTTTGTCATAGGTTGCTGGCAGATTACAGGCCTCCCATAGGTGCTGCCAGGCCCCAAATCTGCCATGGGCCCCCGTACCGCCTGGTCACGCTGCTGCTGGGCACACAGTGTGACCTGGGTCCCTGTACCGCCTCCCATTGCTCCCACTCTGCCATGTGCCACTTTGAGGTCTCCTCACACTCCTGCGGTTTTCCATTTTGTCATAGGTTGCTGGCAGATTACAGGCCTCCCATAGGTGCTGCCAGGCCCCAAATCTGCCATGGGCCCCCGTACCGCCTGGTCACGCTGCTGCTGAGCCCACAGTGTGACCTGGGTCCCTGTACCGCCTCCCATTGCTCCCACTCTGCCATGTGCCACTTTGAGGTCTCCTCACACTCCTGCGGTTTTCCATTTTGTCATAGGTTGCTGGCAGATTACAGGCCTCCCATAGGTGCTGCCAGGCCCCAAATCTGCCATGGGCCCCCGTACCACCTGGTCACGCTGCTGCTGAGCCCACAGTGTGACCTGGGTCCCTGTACCGCCTCCCATTGCTCCCACTCTGCCATGTGCCACTTTGAGGTCTCCTCACACTCCTGCGGTTTTCCATTTTGTCATAGGTTGCTGGCAGATTACAGGCCTCCCATAGGTGCTGCCAGGCCCCAAATCTGCCATGGGCCCCCGTACCGCCTGGTCACGCTGCTTCTGAGCCCACAGTGTGACCTGGGTCCCTGTACCGCCTCCCATTGCTCCCACTCTGCCATGTGCCACTTTGAGGTCTCCTCACACTCCTGCGGTTTTCCATTTTGTCATAGGTTGCTCGCAGATTACAGGCCTCCCATAGGTGCTGCCAGGCCCCAAATCTGCCATGGGCCCCCGTACTGCCTGATCACGCTGCTGCTGGGCCCACAGTGTGACTTTGGTCCCTTTACCGCCTCCCATTGCTCCCACTCTGCCATGTGCCACTTTGAGGTCTCCTCACACTCCTGCGGTTTTCCATTTTGTCATAGGTTGCTGGCAGATTACAAGCCTCCCATAGGTGCTGCCAGGCCCCAAATCTGCCATGGGCCCCCGTACCGCCTGGTCACGCTGCTGCTGAGCCCACAGTGTGACCTGGGTCCCTGTACCGCCTCCCATTGCTCCCACTCTGCCATGTGCCACTTTGAGGTCTCCTCACACTCCTGCGGTTTTCCATTTTGTCATAGGTTGCTGGCAGATTACAGGCCTCCCATAGGTGCTGCCAGGCCCCAAATCTGCCATGGGCCCCCGTACCGCCTGGTCACGCTGCTGCTGAGCCCACAGTGTGACCTGGGTCCCTGTACCGCCTCCCATTGCTCCCACTCTGCCATGTGCCACTTTGAGGTCTCCTCACACTCCTGCGGTTTTCCATTTTGTCATAGGTTGCTGGCAGATTACAGGCCTCCCATAGGTGCTGCCAGGCCCCAAATCTGCCATGGGCCCCCGTACCGCCTGGTCACGCTGCTGCTGGGCCCACAGTGTGACCTGGGTCCCTGTACCGCCTCCCATTGCTCCCACTCTGCCATGTGCCACTTTGAGGTCTCCTCACACTCCTGCGGTTTTCCATTTTGTCATAGGTTGCTGGCAGATTACAGGCCTCCCATAGGTGCTGCCAGGCCCCAAATCTGCCATGGGCCCCCGTACCGCCTGGTCACGCTGCTGCTGGGCCCACAGTGTGACCTGGGTCCCTGTACCGCCTCCCATTGCTCCCACTCTGCCATGTGCCACTTTCAGGTCTCCTCACACTCCTGCTGGTTTCCATTTTGTCATAGGTTGCTGTATGGCCTCCCATTGCTGCTGCCTCCACCGCCACACTGTGGCTCCAAACACTGGTTTTGGCCCCGTGACTGGCCAAATGAGTGAAGTGTGCGGTGATTCTAAGATCGACGGCACTCATCTGCATGTCATACCGACTGACAGTATTATTTCTCTTCCCCAGCAGACTCCAAGGGCATTTAAATTAAAGGTACAGTGTTCTGCACTAATATTAAGTCTCTCTGAAGCCTAGAAACACCCTTTTTTAAGTTAAATTCACAGCGAATATATTCGACTCGAATCGAATATTTTCCACGAATTCGCCGAATCAGTCGAATCGAATTTTTGAATACTTCGCTCATCTCTAGTCAGCAATATATACATAAGCTAAGCAAGTTTTAGGGAAAGAAATTCTATTTCCTCATTTCCCTAGTTCTCTTCTGGCCCTTTGTTGTTATTTGCTCTTAACTAGGAAAACGCATTGACTCCTGTTAAATTCAGAACAAATGGTGTTTTATATTTGTGTATGTTGACCATTCCTCACCTCCAGCTGCACTCAGGTTTATGACTGTAGCCTGTTCCCAATGAAACATCCCCCACTATTCATGTGATCCTTATCAGCTTCTAATTGGAGTGGAGTTGAATGCTCATTTGAGCATCTCCCTATAAATTTATATCAGCTCATGGGGGGAGATCACTGATGGGGGGCACAGTCTCTGATGGAGGTGCTGCGTTGAAGGAGTGCAAAGCAGTTAAACACAGCAGTTGAACTAAAGCAGGAGAACTTCAGCAGCAGGAAGACACAACAACAGCAAGAAACTCTACTGCACGCTGGACAGACTGCAAGCAAACACCCCGGGAAACATCTCTTACATGCCTGAGTCCCACTCCGTGTACCTTTATATAATACGCCCCTCTTCTCCTTATCATATTACTATCCTCTGTTCCGAAATCTCATTTCTTTACCCCTCTGCTCCACCCCAAAACTTGTACATCTCCCATCATTGCTATCATCTCCCTACCATTGCTCTCATCACCTCCCCACAATGCCTCTTCCACTCCTCCTTCTCATTTTCCTCTCCTCTGTTCCCAAAATCCATTCACTATATCCCTCTGCCCCTCCCAAACAATTGTATATTGTGTCCTCACTGCTTCCTTCACTCCTCTACGGCACCCACCACCTCCTCCTATTACTCCACTCTCCCACTGACCCCAACACCTCCACTAGTAGTTTCTCACGCTCCTGTACATCCCGCTCCCATGCCACCTTTCTCACCCTTCTCCTCCTCCTAACCGCGGGGGACATCTCCCCCAATCTTGGCCCTCCACCACCTCCCTCACCCGCGCAACACCCTCCCGCCTCCACATCCCGCCGCAACCCCCACAACTTAGTATCTGTCCCCCTGCTCCCTAAATCTCCCCGCCATTTTCATGTGCACTCCTGAATGCCCGATCGGTGTGCAACAAGCTTACCGCCATCTGCAACCTCTTTGTTTCCCGCTCCCTCAACCTCCTGTCGATTAAGGAAACTTGGATCCAGCCCACTGATTCTACCTCCCCTGCTGCACTCTCCTACGGAGGTCTCACCTGGACCCACTCACCCAGGCCCAACTGTTGTAGAGATGGTGGGGTTGGTCTGCTCCTGTTACCACAGAGCACCTTCCAAGTCCTCCCAAACCCCCCTCCCTATCCTTCTCCTTCGAGGCCCACTGCGTCCGACTATTCTCCCCAACCCCCCTGAAGATTGCTGTGATATACCGGCCTCCTGGATCCATATCCCGCTTCCTGGATGACTTTTCCTCCTGGCTACCCTTCTTCCTCTCCTCTGAGCTACCCACCATCATCCTTGGGGATTTCAACATCCCTGTCAACCTTGACAACCCGGACACATCCCATCTCCTCCACTTAACCTCCTCCTTTGCACTCGCACAGTGCATACAATCCACCACCCACTCCAACGGTAATATCCTTGATCTTGTCTTCTCCAACCACTGCGCTCCCCACAACCTTACTAACACCCCCTTCCCTCTCTCTGACCACAACCTGATCACCTTCTCTATCTCCTCGTCCTCCAACGCCTACCCCTCCAAATGTCACACTACTACCAGCCATAACCTCCGCAACCTTAACCCTTCCCCCTCCACTCTGCAGCTGATCAACTCCATGACAGCATCCTCCCCCTGTCCTGCCCCGACTTGGCTATGACCGCCTACAACAACACGCTGTCAACAGCCCTTGACTCACTAGCGCCTTTAACCACACGCAACATCAAACCCCGACCGCTCCAGCCCTGGCTGACTGATCACACCAAAACCCTCAAATGACACAGTCGTGCCCTAGAGCGACTATGGAGCAAAACCAGATCCCAACAAGCCTTCACCCGCTACAAATCTGCCTTCCACACCTACACCTCCTCCCTCCACGCAGCCAAACAAGCCTACTTCCTGACCCTCATCAAGGCCCTCTCCTCCAATCCTCGCCAACTCTTCTCCACCTTCAACTCTCTACTCTCGCCACCTCCACCCAGCACCTCACTCACTGCCCTTGAGATTGCCAATCACTTCAAAAACAAGATTGACACAATTCGCAAGGACATCGCCGCAACTCACACGCCCTCTCAACCTGTCCCCTCTCACACAGCTACCCCCTCATCCTCCCTCCCCCTCGACATAACCCGCAGGGACTTCGTTGCTGCTCAAACTCCCTCCAACCCCGTTCCCCTTCACTCAGCTACCCCCTCATCACCCCTCTCCCACGGCCTCACCACTGCTCTGACCTCCACTTCCCCACCCTACATTCTTCATACTGAAGCTCCCCCAACACTCTGCACCTTTGACCTTACTACCATCGAGGAAGTCTCCAAGATCCTCTCTGATGCCCGCCTCACCACCTGCCCCCTCGACCCTATCCCCTCACAACTCCTACAACTTCCCTCCCCCTCCATCCTACGCTCCCTCACCCACATCTTCAATCTCTCCCTCTCCTCTGGCACTTTCCCCTCCCCTCTGAAACATGCACACATCACCCCCATACTTAAAAAGCCCTCCCTGGACCCCAATGACCCGAACAACCTCAGACCCATCTTCCTGCTCCCATTTACATCTAAACTCCTCGAGCGCCTAGTCTACACCCGCCTATGCTCTCACCTCAACGACAACAACCTCCTCGATCCCCTACAGTCCGGCTTCCGTCCCCTACACTCCACCGAAACTGCCTTACTCAAACTCTCCAACGACCTGCTAACCGCCAAAGCTAATGGCCACTATTCAGTGCTCCTACTCCTTGACCTCTCTGCGGCCTTCCAAACAGTCCACCACCCCCTCCTCCTCAAAAAACTACACTCCCTCGGCCTCAAAGATTCTTCTCTCTCCTGGCTCTCATTCTACCTGTCACAACGCTCTTTCAGCGTTACCTATAATGCTACCACCTCCCCTCACTCCCCCTCTCTGTTGGGGTCCCTCAAGGCTCTGTCCTCGGGCCCCTTCTCTTCTCCATCTACACCTCCTCCCTTGGCCAACTCATACACTCTCACAGCTTCAACTACCACCTCTATGCCGACGACACACAAATCTATCTCTCAACCCCCACCTCACCCCCTCGGTCTCCGCCCGAATCACACACCTACTGAGCGACATATCAGACTGGATGTCGCTCCACTTCCTTAAACTGAACCTCTCCAAAACCGAGTTTCTTGTCTTCCCTCCAGCCCGGACACCACCCCCCATTGACTTCTCCAACACATCCAACAACACCACCATCAAACCCGCCCCGCAGGCCAGAGTACTTGGTGTCATTCTGGACTCCAACCTATCCTTCCAGCCCCAAGTCCAATCTTTAACCACTTTAGCTCCAGAGGATTTACCCCCCTTAATGACCACGCCTCTTTTTGCTACTCGGCGCTGCATTAATTCAACTGATAATTGCGCGGTCATGCAATGCTGCACCCAAACGGAATTTACGTCCTTTTTTTCACAAATAGAGCTTTCTTTCGGTGTAATTTGATCACCTGTACGCTTTTTATTTTTCATGCTATAAACAAAAAAAAGCCAAAAATTTTGAAGAAAAACAATATTTTTTATTTTCAGTTATAAAAAATATATAGTAAACTCAAAGTTGGTTATAAATTTAGGCCAAAATGTCTCCCGCTCCATGTTTTTGGTAAAAAAAAATCCCAATAAGTGTATATTGATTGCTTTTTGTGGAAGTTATAGCGTCTACAAACTATGGTATAGATACTGCAATTTACGCCATTTCATTTTGCTATACAGCGCTGCGCTAGTTTAACGGACAATTGCGCAGTCATGCAATATGGTACATAAATGAAATTTACATCCTTTTTTCACCACAAATTGAGCTTTCTTTCGGTGGTATTTGATCACCTGTGCAGTTTTTATTTTTTGCGCTATAAAAAAAAAGGCTGACAATTCTGAGGGAAAAAAAACAATATTTTGGACTTTTTGCTATAAAACATGTCCAGTAAAAAAAAAAAATGCAAAAATCAAATTTAGTCATAAATTTCTGCCAAAATGCATTCTGCGACATGTCTTTGCTAAAAAAAAAACCCAATACGTGTAAATTAATTGGTTTACGTGAAAGTTATAGCGTTTACAAATGGCGGGAAAGATACTGGGATTTTTAGGGTTTTTTTTATACTAATAATGGCGGCGATCAGGGACTTATGGCAGTGATCAGCGACTTATGACGGGACTGCGGGACTGCGGCGGACATTTTGACATTGGGGGGTACTGACTTGGGGTCACTGACATCCCCAAAAACACTAATACAGTGATCAGTGCAAAAAAAAAAACTGACACTGTACTAATGGCACTGGGGAGGAAGGGGTTAACTTTATTTTGTAGGGAATGGTTATAGGAGTAGGGGAGTGTTTTATTAGGGGGCGGGGGTGTGTCCTGGGCGGGACAAGGCTGATTGAGAAAGAGAAACTCCTCTTTCTCGATCAGCTCATCCTCGAGCTAAGAAGGAAGTGACAGACAGCACAGCTACTGCAGCTTTGCTCACTGTCACTGATTGCCGCCGATCGCCGGGACATAGCCACTAAGGAGCGGCTGTGACCCGGCGACTGACATCTGCGGCGGTGATCCACAGGACAAATAGGGCGGCAGCGCGCCTCTCGCGCGCCCCCTATTTGTTTACAAAACACATGTCTTAAAACATGGTTTTGCCTGTGAGTGCCGCCCTGCCGCCGTACATATACAGTGGCTGGGCGGCATGCGGTTAACAAACTCATGCAGACTCCACCTCCGCAACATCGCCAAAATCCGCACGTTCCTAACCCCAGAAACTACTAAACAGCTCATCCACTCCCTCATCATATCACGACTCGACTACTGCAACTCCCTCCTCACTGGCCTGCCTCACCGCTGGCTATCCACGCTTCAGTCCATCCTGAATACGGCTGCCAGACTCATTCACCTTTCCAATCGCTCCGTTTCCGCCACCCCTCTCTGCCAATCCCTCCACTGGCTTCCGATTGTGCAACGGATCAAATTCAAAATCCTAACACTGAGGTACAAAGCTGTCCACCATACTGCCCTGAACTACATCACTGACCTAATATCCAAGTACCACCCAACACGCACACTCCGCTCCTCACAAGACCTCCTTCTCTCTAGTTCCCTGGTCTCCTCCTCCCATGCCCGCCTCCAGGACTTCTCCAGGGTGTCACCCATCCTCCGGAACTCCCTGCCCCAACCCATCAGATTATCACCTACTCTCCTCTCCTTTAGGCGCACCCTGAAAACCCATCTCTTCAGGGAAGCCTACCCCACCCCCTGCTAACTTGACGACCTCCTTTTCCTACCACTCCATCCCCCACAGCTATCTCCTCCTGTGCCACCATCCCCTCCCTCCTAGATTGTAAGCTCAAAAGAGCAGCGCCCTCAATCCCCTCATGTTTTGCATTGTATTGGTATTGTTCTGTCAC
This sequence comes from Staurois parvus, assembly GCF_062004578.1. Lineage (NCBI taxonomy): Eukaryota > Metazoa > Chordata > Amphibia > Anura > Ranidae > Staurois > Staurois parvus. The sequence goes on along the minus strand of NW_028319483.1, from coordinate 180,061 downwards.
ATGTTCTGTCCTCCTTTGTAATGTACAGCGCTGAGCCAACTATTGGCGCTTTATAAATACTGTATAATAATAATAATAATTTGCAGGTAAACAATCTCTGCCCCTCCCTCCTTGCAAAGGGGGTGAATACATGTGCTGCTCTGAGTGACATGTCTGACTACTGAGGGTAAGCCTCAGCCCTGAGTCTGTGCTTCTAATGGTAGAAAGGGTCAATCTTTCCTGAAGAATCCAGTGGGTGGGATACCAAATACCCTTGTTTTCTGTGTCTATGGGACAGTCGAGACCGACAAAATCACTGGACCAAGAAGAGGTGACAGCCGAGGGTAACTTTGGTACCTTCCCATAAAGTTCTTCTACCACCTCTCCACATAAAATTGGGATTGATGAAGCAATTCGTAAAATCACTTCCAAGAGATGGAGAATGCTTCAAATTCAAATGGTCACCAAGTTTCCAGGCCTGTCAGGGGCACAATTGAAGGAAGGTGTGTTCGTCGGACCAGACATTAGAAGGCTTAGAGTTGATCAAGAGTTTGTCAATACCATGACGGATCCTCACAAAGAAGGGTGGATTGCATTTAAAGAAGTCGTACGGAAATTTTTAGGCAATACCAAAGATCCTCACTAGAGATGAGCGAAGTATTCAAAAATTCGATTCGGCTGATTCGGCGAATTTCAGGAAGAAATTTGATTCGATGCGAATTTATTCGCTACGAAGTTAACTTATAAAAAGGGTTTCTAGGCTTCAGAGAGCCTTTAAATTAGTGCAGAACACTGTACCTTTAATTTAAATGCCCTTGGAGATGAGGAAGGAGAAGGAGAAGGATGAGAAGAAGGAGAAGGAGAAGGATGAGAAGAAGGAGAAGGATGAGAAGAAGGAGAAGGAGAAGGATGAGAAGAAGGAGAAGGATGAGAAGAAGGAGAAGGAGAAGGATGAGAAGAAGGAGAAGGATGAGAAGATGGAGAAGGAGAAGGATGAGAAGAAGGAGAAGGAGAAAGATGAGAAGAAGGAGAAGGATGAGAAGAAGGAGAAGGATGAGAAGAAGGAGAAGGATGAGAAGAAGGAGAAGGATGAGAAGAAGGATGAGAAGAAGGATGAGAAGAAGGAGAAGGATGAGAAGAAGGAGAAGGATGAGAAGAAGGAGAAGGAGAAGGATGAGAAGAAGGAGAAGGATGAGAAGAAGGAGAAGGATGAGAAGAAGGAGAAGGAGAAGGATGAGAAGAAGGAGAAGGATGAGAAGAAGGAGAAGGATGAGAAGAAGGAGAAGGATGAGAAGAAGGAGAAGGAGAAGGATGAGAAGAAGGAGAAGGATGAGAAGAAGGATGAGAAGAAGGAGAATGATGAGAAGAAGGATGAGAAGAAGGAGAAGGATGAGAAGAAGGAGAAGGAGAAGGATGAGAAGAAGGAGAAGGATGAGAAGAAGGAGAAGGATGAGAAGAAGGATGAGAAGAAGGATGAGAAGAAGGAGAAGGATGAGAAGAAGGATGAGAAGAAGGAGAAGGATGAGAAGAAGGAGAAGGATGAGAAGAAGGATGAGAAGAAGGAGAAGGATGAGAAGAAGGATGAGAAGAAGGAGAAGGATGAGAAGAAGGATGAGAAGAAGGAGAAGGATGAGAAGAAGGATGAGAAGAAGGATGAGAAGAAGGAGAATGATGAGAAGAAGGATGAGAAGAAGGAGAAGGATGAGAAGAAGGAGAAGGATGAGAAGAAGGATGAGAAGAAGGAGAAGGATGAGAAGAAGGATGAGAAGAAGGAGAAGGATGAGAAGAAGGAGAAGGATGAGAAGATGGAGAAGGAGAAGGATGAGAAGAAGGAGAAGGATGAGAAGAAGGAGAAGGAAATGGATGAGAAGAAGGAGAAGGAGAAGGATGAGAAGAAGGAGAAGGATGAGAAGAAGGAGAAGGAGAAGGATGAGAAGAAGGAGAAGGATGAGAAGAAGGATGAGAAGAAGGAGAAGGATGAGAAGAAGGATGAGAAGAAGGAGAAGGATGAGAAGAAGGATGAGAAGAAGGAGAAGGATGAGAAGAAGGATGAGAAGAAGGAGAAGGATGAGAAGAAGGAGAAGGATGAGAAGAAGGATGAGAAGAAGGAGAAGGATGAGAAGAAGGATGAGAAGAAGGAGAAGGATGAGAAGAAGGAGAAGGAGAAGGATGAGAAGAAGGAGAAGGATGAGAAGAAGGAGAAGGAGAAGGATGAGAAGAAGGAGAAGGATGAGAAGAAGGAGAAGGAGAAGGATGAGAAGAAGGAGAAGGATGAGAAGAAGGAGAAGGATGAGAAGAAGGATGAGAAGAAGGATGAGAAGAAGGAGAAGGATGAGAAGAAGGATGAGAAGAAGGAGAAGGATGAGAAGAAGGAGAAGGATGAGAAGAAGGATGAGAAGAAGGAGAAGGATGAGAAGAAGGACAGTTCTGTGACAGTTTCTGTCTATTTCTGACAGTTCTGTGACATTCACTCCATACAGCGGTTGAAACATTGTATCTATTTGTTTCCATAAATGACATTCTGCAGATACACTTAGAGGAGCTCTGCAGATACACTTTTTGCCGGCTTGGAATTATTCTTATTTTCATCCTACTTCTTCTTCTTCTTCTTCTTCTTCATCCTCATCCTCTTCTTCTTCTTCTGAGGATGAGGATGAGGATGAAGAAGAAGAAGAAGAAGTAGGATGAAAATAAGAATTCCAAACCGGCAAAAAGTGTATGTGCAGAGTTCCTCTATTTCTGACAGTTCTCTGACAGCTCCTTCACATGTACAGCGGTTGAAACATCTGTTTCCGAATAAAAACATCTGTATCCTAAATGGAAACTAATAGATACAATGTTTCAACAGCTGTACATGTGAAGAAACTGTCAGAGAAATGTCAGAAATAGCGGAGCTCTCTGCAGGGACACTTTTGCCGGCTGATCGGGAAAAATCCGATTCGCGCACCCGAAGTAGGCAAATATTCGGATTCGCCGCGAATCAAATTTTTCCTGAAATTCGTATCGAATTCCGGTTCGCCTGGTTCGATTCGCTCATCTCTAATCCTCACTACAAAAAGATTGTCAGACAAATGCTGAAAGCATTTCAAGCTTTAGGTTGCCTGATGAGTTTGAAAGTGCATTTCCTCCAGTCCCACCTTGACTGCTTTCCTGAAAATTTGGGAGCTGTGAGTGAGGAACAAGGTGAACGGTTCCACCAAGACATTAAAGAGATGGAAAGGAGATACCAGGGAAAATGGAGCATTACAATGATGGCAGACTGCTGTTGGATGCTTCAGAGAGACATTCCAGATGCTACTCACAAGCGTAAATGCACCAAGAGGAGCCTCACGGGAAAGAAGAATCGAGTTTAGTGTGTGTAGGTGAGCTCATTTCAGTTCAAAAAAGGATTTTCATGAAATAATAGTAATAAAAATTTAATTTTATAAGTCTATTTCCATTTATTTTGAGGTATTGCCTTTTTTAACATATTTACCTAAATTGTCAGGAAACGTGATGTACTATGACAAAATGGAGGTTATTTTTGGATTCAACGCACCAAAAAACATAAAGATTACATGGAATAACCAAAACAACTCTTGAAAAAAATATTTTTGCAGACCTGTGTAATCTAGGACTACCCTGTACAGGGTGACAACGCTGCTGTGTAATGTTCCTGCAGAATGATCAGGGTTGTCACCCTGTTACAGAAGGTGGGAAAATAACAGATCTACAGACAGGACCAACAGCTGATACAACTATGTTGCAGAGGGAACTCTGGGAATGCTAATGACAGATTGCATTACACATTCAGTTAGCAGACTTCCTGCTGTTGGTATGATGTTTGAATTGTGTTCTGATATTATTTTTATTATTATACAGGATTTATATGGCGCCAACGGTTTGCTTAACGCTTTACATTATAGTGGGAGACAATACAGTAACAATACAGTTCAATACAAGAGGGATTTAAGGGCCCTGCTCCTTGGAGCTTACAATCTAGGAGGGAGGAGTGAATGGTACAGTAGGTAGTAACTGTGGGGGATGGACTGGTTGGAAGAGTAGAGGATTCCAGAATTATCAGAGGGCGGGATAGGCATCCCTGAAGAGATAGATTTTCAATGATCGCCTAAAGGTAAGTAGAGTAGGTGATAGTCTGATAGATTGGGGTAGGGAGTTGCAGAGGATGGGTGACGCCCTGGAGAAGTCTTGGAGATGAGCATGGGAGGAGGAGATAAGGGAGCTAGAGAGTAGGAGGTCTTGCGAGGAGTGGAGTGTACAGTTTGGGTGATATTTAGAGATAAGATCGGATATGTAAATTGGGGCAGTGTTGTGGATGGCTTTATATGTCAGTATTAGTGTTTTGAATTTTATCAGGAGCCAGTGGAGGGATTGGCAGAGAGGGGTGGAGGGATTGGCAGAGAGGGGTGGCAGATACAGAATGGTTAGTAAGGTGGATGAGTCTGGCAGCAGCGTTCATGGTAGACTGGAGTGGGGATAGCCTGCGATGAGGTCGGCCAATGAGGAGGGAGTTACAATAGTCGAGGCGTGATAGAACAAAGGAGTGAATAAGTTGCTTAGTGGTTTCCGGGGTTAGGAACGGTCGTATCTTGGAGATGTTGCGGACGTGTAGTCTACATGATTTTGTCAGGGATTGGATCTGGGGCATGAGGGGATGGACTGATGATTGTGTTACCGATATTTATGGTAAGGTCAGTGGAGGTGGCACAGGCTGGGGTGAATACTAAGAGCTCCGTTTTGGAAAGGTTGAGTTTGAGGGAGTGGAGTGACATCCATGCCGACATGTCACTTAGTAGGTTAGTAATGCGAGTGGAGACTGAAGGGGTGAGATGAGGGGTAGACAGATTTGCATGTCTTCAGCATAGAGATGGTAATTGAAGCCATGGGAGTTTATCAAGTGACCATGGGAGAAGATGTAGATGGAGAAGAGAAGGGGTCCAAGGACAGAACCTTGAAGGACCCCTACAGAGAGAGGGAGTGAAGAAAAGGTGGCAGCATTATAGGTAACACTGAAGGAGCTCTGCAATAAATTGGAGGAGAACTAGGAGAGAGCGGAGTCTCTGAGGCCAAGAGAGTGGAGTTTTTTGAGGAGGAGGGGATGGTCAACCGTGTCAAAAGCCGCAGAGAGGTCGAGTAGTAGGACTATTGAATAGTGGCCATTGGTTTTTGCAGTTAGTAGGTCATTAGAGAGTTTTAGTAGGGCAGTTTCGGTGGAGTTTAGGGGGCGAAAGCCAGACTGTAAAGGGTCGAGAAGGTTGTTGTCAGTGAGGGAGGAAGTCAGGCAATTGTAGACTAAGCGTTCTAGGAGTTTAGAGGTAAATGGCAGCAGGGAGATGGGTCTTAGATTGTTTAGGTTGGTTGGGGTCCAGGGAGGGTTTTTTAAGTGATGTGTGCGTGCTTTAGAGGGGAGGGGAAGACACCTGTAGAGAGGGAAAGATTGAAGATGTGAGTGAGGGAGCATAGGATGGAAGAGGAGGGTGACCGTAGTAGTTGTGAGGGGACAGGATCCAGGGGCAGGTAGTGAGACGGGCTTCTGAGAAGACCTTGAAGACCTCTTCAGTGGTAGCGAGGTCAAAGGAGAAGAGTGTTGAGGGAGGTATGGTATGAGGAATGCTAAGTGGGGTGGGTGTCTGTGTGGTGACGATGTCCCTGCGAATTGCGTCAATCTTGTTTTGGAAGTGGTTTGCAATCTCGTGGGCAATGAGTGAGGCGCTAGGTGGCAGTGGGGGTGGAGAAAGTAGAGAGTTAAAGGTAGAGAAGAGCCGGCGAGGACTCGAAGAGAAGGTATTGATGAGAGTGACAAAGTAGGCTTGTTTGGCAGCATAAAAGGAGGAAGTGTATGTTAGGAAGGCAGATTTATAACGGGTGAACGCTTGGTGGGATTTGGTTTTACGCCATATTTGCTCCAGCGCACGACTTTGTCATTTGAGATTCCGGGTCTGGTCAGTCTGCCAAGGTTGTAGAGGTCAGGGCCTGATGCTTCGTGTTGTTAGAGGAGCAAGTGAGTCTAGAGTGGATGATATTTACTGTCCTGCTGTAAAAGGTGTAAATGATCGCCCGCATGTTTCCTGTAGTAGCAGGGACTACAAACTCATATCAGGAATATTAGGATGGGTACCTACTAGAGATGAGCGAAGAAATGAAAAATTTGATTCGACTGATTCGGCGAATTCGTGGACAATATTCGATTCGAGTCGAATAAATTCGCTGTGAATTTAACTTAAAAAAGGGTGTTTCTAGGCTTCAGAGAGACTTAATATTAGTGCAGAACACTGTACCTTTAATTTAAATGCCCTTGGAGTCTGCTGGGGAAGAGAAATAATACTGTCAGTCAGTATGACATGCAGATGAGTGCCGTCGATCTTAGAATCACTGCACACTTCACTCATTTGGCCAGTCACGGGGCCAAAACCAGTGTTTGGAGCCACAGTGTGGCGGTGGAGCCAGCAGCAATGGGAGGCCATACAGCAACCTATGACAAAATGGAAACCAGCAGGAGTGTGAGGAGACCTGAAAGTGGCACATGGCAGAGTGGGAGCAATGGGAGGCGGTACAGGGACCCAGGTCACACTGTGGGCCCAGCAGCAGCGTGACCAGGCGGTACGGGGGCCCATGGCCGATTTGGGGCCTGGTGGCACCTATGGAAGGCCTGTAATCTGCCAGCAACCTATGACAAAATGGAAAACCGCAGGAGTGTGAGGAGATTTCAAAGTGGCACATGGCAGAGTGCAAGCAATGGGAGGCCGTACAGGGACCCAGGTCACACTGTGGGCTCAGCAGCAGCGTGACCAGGAGGTACGGGGGCCCATGGCCGATATGGGGCCTGGCGGCACCTATGGGAGGCCGCTAATCTGCCAGCAACCTATGACAAAATGGAAAACCGCAGGAGTGTAAGGAGACCTCAAAGTGGCACATGGCAGAGTGGAAGCAATGGGAGGCCGTACAGGGACCCAGGTCACACTGTGGGACCAGCAGCAGCGTGACCAGGCGGTACGGGGGCCCATGGCCGATATGGGGACTGGCGGCACCTATGGAAGGCCGCTAATCTGCCAGCACCCTATGACAAAATGGAACCCTGGGCTGGGGCAGGCAGAACCGCCGTATCTTTATCACGTTTTTCACAGGCCACCGAATGGCGACGCTGCATATGCTGACGCAACGCTGTAGTCCCAACATGGGCCCCCTGGCCACGCTTGACTTTCTGGCCACATAGTCGACATTAGGCTACGTTTACTTCCTCGGGCGGCTTGACGAAAACTTGCCACACCGCCGAGTAGGAAACTTTGCACCCGCTACTCCTCACTGGCTGACTGCTACTTCCTCCGTGCACACCGGCACCACTACTGGCTGTGGTGGTAGGCTGCAGTGGAGCTGCTGCTCTACTCCGTGGCCGTTTGCCTCCACTGACAAAGCTGCGACCCTGCTGCCTCCTGGCAGCAGCAATGGGAGGCCGTACAGGGACCCAGGTCACACTGTGGGACCAGCAGCAGCGTGACCAGGCGGTACGGGGGCCCATGGCCGATATGGGGCCTGGCGGCACCTATGGAAGGCCGCTAATCTGCCAGCAACCTATGACAAAATGGACAACCGCAGGAGTGTGAGGAGATTTCAAAGTGGCACATGGCAGAGTGGAAGCAATGGGAGGCGGCACAGGGACCCAGGTCACACTGTGGGACCAGCAGCAGCGTGACCAGGCGGTACGGGGGCCCATGGCCGATATGGGGCCTGGCGGCACCAATGGAAGGCCTGTAATCTGCCAGCAACCTATGACAAAATGGACAACCGCAGGAGTGTGAGGAGATTTCAAAGTGGCACATGGCAGAGTGGAAGCAATGGGAGGCGGTACAGGGACCCAGGTCACACTGTGGGCTCAGCAGCAGCGTGACCAGGAGGTACGGGGGCCCATGGCCGATATGGGGCCTGGCGGCACCTATGGAAGGCCGCTAATCTGCCAGCAACCTATGACAAAATGGAAAACCGCAGGAGTGTAAGGAGACCTCAAAGTGGCACATGGCAGAGTGGAAGCAATGGGAGGCCGTACAGGGACCCAGGTCACACTGTGGGCCCAGCAGCAGCGTGACCAGGCGGTACGGGGGCCCATGGCCGATATGGGGCCTGGCGGCACCTATGGGAGGCCGCTAATCTGCCAGCAACCTATGACAAAATGGAAAACCGCAGGAGTGTAAGGAGACCTCAAAGTGGCACATGGCAGAGTGGAAGCAAAGGGAGGCCGTACAGGGACCCAGGTCACACTGTGGGACCAGCAGCAGCGTGACCAGGAGGTACGGGGGCCCATGGCCGATATGGGGACTGGCGGCACCTATGGAAGGCCGCTAATCTGCCAGCACCCTATGACAAAATGGAACCCTGGGCTGGGGCAGGCAGAACCGCCGTATCTTTATCACGTTTTTCACAGGCCACCGAATGGTGACGCTGCATATGCTGACGCAACGCTGTAGTCCCAACATGGGCCCCCTGGCCACGCTTGACTTTCTGGCCACATAGTCGACATTAGGCTACGTTTACTTCCTCGGGCGGCTTGACGAAAACTTGCCACACCGCCGAGTAGGAAACTTTGCACCCGCTACTCCTCACTGGCTGACTGCTACTTCCTCCGTGCACACCGGCACCACTACTGGCTGTGGTGGTAGGCTGCAGTGGAGCTGCTGCTCTACTCCGTGGCCGTTTGCCTCCACTGACAAAGCTGCGACCCTGCTGCCTCCTGGCAGCAGCAATGGGAGGCCGTACAGGGACCCAGGTCACACTGTGGGACCAGCAGCAGCGTGACCAGGCGGTACGGGGGCCCATGGCCGATATGGGGCCTGGCTGCACCTATGGAAGGCCGCTAATCTGCCAGCAACCTATGACAAAATGGAAAAAAGCAGGAGTGTAAGGAGACCTCAAAGTGGCACATGGCAGAGTGGAAGCAATGGGAGGCCGTACAGGGACCCAGGTCACACTGTGGGCCCAGCAGCAGCGTGACCAGGCGGTACGGGGGCCCATGGCCGATATGGGGCCTGGCGGCACCTATGGGAGGCCGCTAATCTGCCAGCAACCTATGACAAAATGGACAACCGCAGGAGTGTGAGGAGATTTCAAAGTGGCACATGGCAGAGTGGAAGCAATGGGAGGCCGTACAGGGACCCAGGTCACACTGTGGGACCAGCAGCAGCGTGACCAGGCGGTACGGGGGCCCATGGCCGATATGGGGACTGGCGGCACCAATGGAAGGCCTGTAATCTGCCAGCAACCTATGACAAAATGGACAACCGCAGGAGTGTGAGGAGATTTCAAAGTGGCACATGGCAGAGTGGAAGCAATGGGAGGCCGTACAGGGACCCAGGTCACACTGTGGGCTCAGCAGCAGCGTGACCAGGAGGTACGGGGGCCCATGGTCGATATGGGGCCTGGCGGCACCTATGGAAGGCCGCTAATCTGCCAGCAACCTATGACAAAATGGACAACCGCAGGAGTGTGAGGAGATTTCAAAGTGGCACATGGCAGAGTGGAAGCAATGGGAGGCCGTACAGGGACCCAGGTCACACTGTGGGACCAGCAGCAGCGTGACCAGGCGGTACGGGGGCCCATGGCCGATATGGGGCCTGGCGGCACCAATGGAAGGCCTGTAATCTGCCAGCAACCTATGACAAAATGGACAACCGCAGGAGTGTGAGGAGATTTCAAAGTGGCACATGGCAGAGTGGAAGCAATGGGAGGCCGTACAGGGACCCAGGTCACACTGTGGGCCCAGCAGCAGCGTGACCAGGCGGTACGGGGGCCCATGGCCGATATGGGGCCTGGCGGCACCAATGGAAGGCCTGTAATCTGCCAGCAACCTATGACAAAATGGACAACCGCAGGAGTGTGAGGAGATTTCAAAGTGGCACATGGCAGAGTGGAAGCAATGGGAGGCCGTACAGGGACCCAGGTCACACTGTGGGCTCAGCAGCAGCGTGACCAGGAGGTACGGGGGCCCATGGCCGATATGGGGCCTGGCGGCACCTATGGAAGGCCGCTAATCTGCCAGCAACCTATGACAAAATGGAAAACCGCAGGAGTGTGAGGAGACCTCAAAGTGGCACATGGCAGAGTGGGAGCAATGGGAGGCCGTACAGGGACCCAGGTCACACTGTGGGCTCAGCAGCAGCGTGACCAGGCGGTACGGGGGCCCATGGCCGATTTGGGGCCTGGCGGCACCTATGGGAGGCCCGTAATCTGCCAGCACCCTATGACAAAATGGAACCCTGGGCTGGGGCAGGCAGAACCGCCGTATCTTTATCACGTTTTTCCCAGGCCACCGAATGGCGACGCTGCATATGCTGACGCAACGCTTTAGTCCCAACATGGGCCCCCTGGCCACGCTTGACTTTCTGGCCACATAGTCGACATACGGCTACGTTTACTTCCTCGGGCGGCTTGACGAAAAATTGCCACACCGCAGAGTAGGAAACTTTGCCTCCGCTACTCCTCACTGGCTGACTGCTACTTCCTCCGTGCACACCGGCACCACTACTGGCCGTGGTGGTAGGCTGCAGTGGAGCTGGTGCTCTACTCCGTGGCCGTTTGCCTCCACTGACACTGCTGCGACCCTGCTGCCTCCTGGCAGCAGCAATGGGAGGCCGTACAGGGGCCCATGAGACACTCTGGACCTGGCAGCAGCATGAAGAGGCGGTACAGGGGCCCATGGCAGATTACGGGCCTGGCAGCAGCAATGGGAGGCCCGTAATCTGCCAGCACCCTATGTCAAAAAATTCAACACAACAGCAGTGTGAAGAGACCTGAATGTGGCACATGGCAGAGTGTGGCGATGGAAACAGCAGCAATGGGAGGCCGTACAGGGACCCATAAGAGACTCTGGACCTGGCAGCAGCATGAGGAGGCGGTATATAGGGGCCTATGGCAGATTAGGGGCGTGGCAGCAGCTATAGGAGGCCCGTAATCTGCCAGCACCCTATGTCAAAAAATTCAACACACCAGCAGTGTGAGGAGACCTGAAAGTGGCACATGGCAGAGTGTGGCGATGGAGACAGCAGCAATGGGAGGCCGTACAGGGACCCATGAGAGACTCTGGACCTGGCAGCAGCATGAGGAGGCGGTATATAGGGGCCCATGGCAGATTAGGGGCCTGGCAGCAGCTATGGGAGGCCCGTAATCTGCCAGCACCCTATGTCAAAAAATTCAACACAACAGCAGTGTGTGAGGAGACCTGAAAGTGGCACATGGCAGAGTGTGGCGATGGAGACAGCAGCAATGGGAGGCCGTACAGGGACCCATGAGAGACTCTGGACCTGGCAGCAGCATGAGGAGGCGGTATATAGGGGCCCATGGCAGATTAGGGGCCTGGCAGCAGCTATGGGAGGCCCGTAATCTGCCAGCACCCTATGTCAAAAAATTCAACACACCAGCAGTGTGAGGAGACCTGAAAGTGGCACATGGCAGAGTGTGGCGATGGAGACAGCAGCAATGGGAGGCCGTACAGGGACCCATGAGAGACTCTGGACCTGGCAGCAGCATGAGGAGGCGGTATATAGGGGCCCATGGCAGATTAGGGGCCTGGCAGCAGCTATAGGAGGCCCGTAATCTGCCAGCACCCTATGTCAAAAAATTCAACACACCAGCAGTGTGAGGAGACCTGAAAGTGGCACATGGCAGAGTGTGGCGATGGAGACAGCAGCAATGGGAGGCCGTACAGGGACCCATGAGAGACTCTGGACCTAGCAGCAGCATGAGGAGGCGGTATATAGGGGCCCATGGCAGATTAGGGGCCCGGCAGCAGCTATGGAAGGCCCGTAATCTGCCAGCACCCTATGTCAAAAAATTCAACACACCAGCAGTGTGAGGAGACCTGAAAGTGGCACATGGCAGAGTGTGGCGATGGAGACAGCAGCAATGGGAGGCCGTACAGGGACCCATGAGAGACTCTGGACCTGGCAGCAGCATGAGGAGGCGGTATATAGGGGCCCATGGCAGATTAGGGGCCTGGCAGCAGCTATAGGAGGCCCGTAATCTGCCAGCACCCTATGTCAAAAAATTCAACACACCTGCAGTGTGAGGAGACCTGAAAGTGGCACATGGCAGAGTGTGGCGATGGAGACAGCAGCAATGGGAGGCCGTACAGGGACCCATGAGAGACTCTGGACCTAGCAGCAGCATGAGGAGGCGGTATATAGGGGCCCATGGCAGATTAGGGGCCCGGCAGCAGCTATGGGAGGCCCGTAATCTGCCAGCACCCTATGTCAAAAAATTCAACACACCAGCAGTGTGAGGAGACCTGAAAGTGGCACATGGCAGAGTGTGGCGATGGAGACAGCAGCAATGGCAGGCCGTACAGGGACCCATGAGAGACTCTGGACCTGGCAGCAGCATGAGGAGGCGGTATATAGGGGCCTATGGCAGATTAGGGGCCTGGCAGCAGCTATAGGAGGCCCGTAATCTGCCAGCACCCTATGTCAAAAAATTCAACACACCAGCAGTGTGTGAGGAGACCTGAAAGTGGCACATGGCAGAGTGTGGCGATGGAGACAGCAGCAATGGGAGGCCGTACAGGGACCCATGAGAGACTCTGGACCTGGCAGCAGCATGAGGAGGCGGTATATAGGGGCCTATGGCAGATTAGGGGCCTGGCAGCAGCTATAGGAGGCCCGTAATCTGCCAGCACCCTATGTCAAAAAATTCAACACACCAGCAGTATGTGAGGAGACCTGAAAGTGGCACATGGTAGAGTGTGGCGATGGAGACAGCAGCAATGGGAGGCCGTACAGGGACCCATGAGAGACTCTGGACCTGGCAGCAGCATGAGGAGGCGGTATATAGGGGCCCATGGCAGATTAGGGGCCTGGCAGCAGCTATGGGAGGCCCGTAATCTGCCAGCACCCTATGTCAAAAAATTCAACACAACAGCAGTGTGTGAGGAGACCTGAAAGTGGCACATGGCAGAGTGTGGCGATGGAGACAGCAGCAATGGGAGGCCGTACAGGGACCCATGAGAGACTCTGGACCTGGCAGCAGCATGAGGAGGCGGTATATAGGGGCCCATGGCAGATTAGGGGCCTGGCAGCAGCTATAGGAGGCCCGTAATCTGCCAGCACCCTATGTCAAAAAATTCAACACACCAGCAGTGTGTGAGGAGACCTGAAAGTGGCACATGGCAGAGTGTGGCGATGGAGACAGCAGCAATGGGAGGCCGTACAGGGACCCATGAGAGACTCTGGACCTGGCAGCAGCATGAGGAGGTGGTATATAGGGGCCTATGGCAGATTAGGGGCCTGGCAGCAGCTATAGGAGGCCCGTAATCTGCCAGCACCCTATGTCAAAAAATTCAACACACCAGCAGTGTGAGGAGACCTGAAAGTGGCACATGTTTGAGGCATGATTCATGGCGGATTTAGTCAGTTGTGTCAGGAACTGGTGGTTTGAAATCCAGACTAATCCACGCCTGATTCATTTTCACAAACGTGAGTCTCTCCACACTTTGGGTGGACAGTCGTGTCCTCCGCGGAGTTACAATACCTCCTGCCGCACTAAACACGCGCTCCGATGCCACGCTACTGGCCGGGCATGACAGCCTTTCAAGGGCAAATTCAGCTAGTTGGGGCCAAAGGTCAAGTTTCGTTGCCCAGTAGTCAAGGGGATTGTCTACCTCGGTTGGCAGGGTGCTGTCCAAGTAGGCCCAAGCCTGTTGTTTGAGCTCCTGCTCCAGGTCCACCTGATGCTGCTGCTGCTGCTGCGGCTGGTTAGTAGTTTCCTCACTGCGCTGGTGAAGAAAGCTACTCATCATCGACTGCAGACTGAGGCAGCCGCTGCTGGTGGAGCTGCCACTGCTCCTACCACCCCACCCCTCCCCTGCTGCCATGCCAGCGGAACGCGAGCGCACAGGGCCCACAGTGTCTGAGGATGGACGTTGGCGCACAAAGGCAGAGACCAACTGACTACATAGGTGGTTTTTATAGTACGTAATTTTGGCCTCCCTCTCAGCAGGTGTGAAAAAGGCCACCATTTTGGACCGGTAGCGAGGGTCCAACAAGGTGGACAGCCAAAAGTCATCCCTCTGTCTGATGGTTATTATTCGTCTGTCGCTACGCAAGCAACCGAGCATGCTATGGGCCATTTGTGCCAAGGAATGCGAGGGACTCCCTGCCTCCATCTCCACAGCATACTGCCACGGTGCGTCTGGGTCCTCTGTCTCCTCCTCCTCCTCCTCTACCACATGCTCCTGCTCCTCCACGCCTGTCCGCTGAGTGGAAAAACAACCCATTTCACTCAATAATTCCTGAGCACAAATGTCCTCCTCTACCTCCTCCTCTTCTTCCTGTCCTGCCCCCACAGGGGTCATGTGGCGTTGAGATCTGTGCGCCACGTCTACGGCACCCTGACCAGCCATTGTTAACAGCATTTGTTCCAGGACGTGCAACAGAGGAATGACGTCGTTCATCCCATAGTCCTGCCGACTCACGAATAGCGTGGCCTCCTCAAAGGGCCTGAGCAAGCGGCAGGTGTCACGCATGAGCTGCCAATGGCTGACATCTAAGTTACACAGGGGAGTACCTTTATCCGCTTTTAACATCAGGAAATCGGTGATGGCCTTTCGCTGCTCGTAAAGGCGGTCTAACATGTGTAGGGTTGAATTCCACCTTGTTGCAACGTCGCAGATCAGGCAATGCTGTGGAATTCCGTTCTGCCGCTGCAGCTCAATGAGGGTGTTCTTTGCGGTGTAGGAATGGCTGAAATGCATGCACAGTTTACGTGACATTTTAAGGATGTCTTGCAGTGGGATGGTGGATTTTAGGAACCGCTTGACAACCAGATTGAACACGTGAGCCATGCATGGCGCATGGCACAACCTTCCTTGACGCAGAGCAGACACCATGTTCTTTCCGTTGTCGGTCAACATGGTTCCGATTTTCAGTTTGCGCGGAGACAGCCATCTGTCGATTTCTCTGTTCATTACACTCAGAAGTTCCTCCCCTGTGTGACTACGTTCGCCAAGGCATACCAGGTGCAGCACAGCGTGACACCGTTGCGCCCTGCACATGTGATATGCCGGCCGGGTAATGGGACTTGGCACGGGGGTGGCGGCTGAGGACACGGCGGAAAAAGAGGTGGTAGAGGCGGACATGTTTGCTGGACCAAGGACGTGCAAACGTGGAGGCAAAAGCGTCGTGACCTGTCCAAGTTGCTGGTGCGGCTGTGCCGGCACCACGTTCACCCAGTGGGCCGTAAATGACATGTACTGTCCCTGACCGTAGTTACAGCTCCACACGTCGGCGCTGCCGTGCACTTTGGCAGAGACCGACATGCTCAAAGACTGGCCCACCATCTCTTCTACATGTGAATGCAGGGCTGGCACTGCCTTTTGGGCAAAGAAATGACGGCTTGGCACTCTCCACCGCGGCGCGGCACAAGCCATCATTTCTTGGAAAGGTGCTGAGTCCACCAGTTGGAAAGGGAGGGACTGCAGCACCAGCAACTTGGACAGGAGGACGTTCAGCTTTTGCACCGTCGGGTGCGTGCTCGCAAACTGTTGTCTCTTGGAAACGGATTCCAAGAAAGACTGTTGACGGAATCCGAGAAGAGGAGTAGCAGGAGAAGGAGCATCTGAACGAGCGGTAGATGCCAACGAGCGACAACTCCCCTCAGCAGAGGTGTTGGAGCCTTGACTGGCTGATAGAGGGCGATTGACGACGTCGGGTGACGGAGCAAGTAACGGAGCGGATGATGGAGCGGGGGCTGGGGCAGGCAGAACCGCCGTATCTTTATCACGGTTTTCCCAGGTCACCGAATGGTGACGCTGCATATGCTGACGCAACGCTGTAGTCCCAACATGGGCCCCCTGGCCACGCTTGCATTTCTGGCCACATAGTCGACATACGGCTACGTTTACTTCCTCGGGCGGCTTGACGAAAAATTGCCACACCACCGAGTAGGAAACTTTGCCCCCGCTACTCCTCACTGGCTGACTGCTACTTCCTCCGTGCGCACCTGCACCACTACTGGCCATGGTGGTAGGCTGCAGTGGAGCTGGTGCTCTACTCCGTGGACGTTTGGCTCCACTGACACTGATGCGACCCTGCTGCCTCCTGGGCAACCCACCGACTGTTTCGCTCGCTGCCAAGCTGGCACCCTCTTCTCCTGATGATGCGGAAGAAATTGCCTGATGACGACGAGGCAGCCAAGTGCGATCAACCTCCTCATCATCAAGTACGGTCTCCGCCTCACTACTAGCCCCCTCGGCTGCGTCTGGGTCAGGAGACAGACCTGTCTCTAGACCGGCTACCGAGCCACTCTCCTCGCCAGTACTTCTTCGCCTGGCTGCTGAAAAGGCGGATGTCTCCCCCCGTTCCTGACCGCCCTCTGTTAGCTCTTCCTCA
The DNA here is from genome assembly GCF_062004578.1 of Staurois parvus. Taxonomy (NCBI): domain Eukaryota; kingdom Metazoa; phylum Chordata; class Amphibia; order Anura; family Ranidae; genus Staurois; species Staurois parvus. The sequence continues at coordinate 163,715 of NW_028319483.1, read as the reverse complement.
CTGTACAGTGGGGCTGAGCCCACAGCATGCGATACTTCGCTTGGTGAGGGAACAGCAAAGGACAGGGGCAGGTAGAGGACACGTGATTTCAGTGGGCTTGCTCCCGGGCCATGCCAACTAACGGTTGTGTCTGACGTACCCACCGACCGTTGGCTGTAGGTGTCAGAGGTGACCTGGGAAGAGGAAGACGACCGAGCCAACCAATCGATGACGGCAGGGTTGTCGGTGGAGACACGACCGCTGGATGACACCGGGAGCACTGGCCTCTGGCTGCGAATACTGGTGCCTCGACCCCTTCCTCTGCTGCCACGTCTGCTCGCTCCTAAAACATTGCCTCCTCTGCCACTCCTCTGCATGTTTTCTGACATACTCTTTAATTCAACGATTATGTGTCCCTGAGTAACAATTATGTGTCCCTGAGTAACAATTCTGTGTCTGTCCGAGTAACAATTCTGTGGCCCTAAGTAACAGTTCTGTGGCCCTCAGTAACAATTCTGTGTCTGTGCGAGTAACAATTCTGTGTCTGTGCGAGTAACAATTCTGTGGCCCTAAGTAACAGTTCTGTGGCCCTCAGTTACAATTCTGTGTCGCTGATTAACGTTTCTGTGGCCCCAAGTAACAGTTCTGTGGCCCTCAGTAACAATTCTGTGTCTGTGCGAGTAACAATTCTGTGTCTGTGCGAGTAACAATTCTGTGGCCCTAAGTAACAGTTCTGTGGCCCTCAGTAACAGTTCTGTGTCCCTGAGTAACAATTCTGTGTCTGTGCGAGTAACAATTCTGTGGCCCTAAGTAACAGTTCTGTGGCCCTCAGTAACAATTCTGTGTCCCTGATTAACATTTCTGTGGCCCCAAGTAACGGTTCTGTGGCCCTCAGTAACAATTCTGTGTCCCTGATTAACGTTTATGTGGCCCTAAGTAACGGTTCTGTGGCCCTCAGTAACAATTCTGTGTCCCTGAGTAACAAATCTGTGTCTGTGCGAGTAACAATTCTGTGTCTGTGCGAGTAACAATTCTGTGGCCCTAAGTAACAGTTCTGTGGCCCTCAGTAACAATTCTGTGGCCCTAAGTAACGGTTCTGTGGCCCTCAGTAACAATTCTGTGTCCCTGTGTAACAATTCTGTGTCTGTGCGAGTAACAATTCTGTGGCCCTAAGTAACAGTTCTGTGGCCCTCAGTAACAATTCTGTGTCTGTGCGAGTAACAATTCTGTGGCCCTAAGTAACGGTTCTGTGGCCCTCAGTAACAATTCTGTGTCCCTGAGTAACAATTCTGTGTCTGTGCGAGTAACAATTCTGTGGCCCTAAGTAACAGTTCTGTGGCCCTCAGTAACAATTCTGTGTCTGTGCGAGTAACAATTCTGTGTCTGTGCGAGTAACAATTCTGTGGCCCTAAGTAACAGTTCTGTGGCCCTCAGTAACAATTCTGTGTCTGTGCGAGTAACAATTCTGTGTCTGTGCGAGTAACAATTCTGTGGCCCTAAGTAACAGTTCTGTGGCCCTCAGTAACAATTCTGTGTCTGTGCGAGTAACAATTCTGTGTCTGTGCGAGTAACAATTCTGTGGCCCTAAGTAACAGTTCTGTGGCCCTCAGTAACAATTCTGTGTCCCTGAGTAACAATTCTGTGTCTGTGCGAGTAACAATTCTGTGGCCCTAAGTAACAGTTCTGTGGCCCTCAGTAACAATTCTGTGTCTGTGCGAGTAACAATTCTGTGTCTGTGCGAGTAACAATTATGTGGCCCTAAGTAACAGTTCTGTGGCCCTCAGTAACAATTCTGTATCTGTGCGAGTAACAATTCTGTGTCTGTGCGAGTAACAATTCTGTGGCCCTAAGTAACAGTTCTGTGGCCCTCAGTAACAATTCTGTGTCCCTGAGTAACAATTCTGTGTCTGTGCGAGTAGCAATTCTGTGGCCCTAAGTAACAGTTCTGTGGCCCTCAGTAACAATTCTGTGTCTGTGCGAGTAACAATTCTGTGTCTGTGCGAGTAACAATTATGTGGCCCTAAGTAACAGTTCTGTGGCCCTAAGTAACAGTTCTGTGGCCCTCAGTAACAATTCTGTGTCTGTCCCTGAGTAACAATTCTGTGGCCCTAACTAAAGTTTCTGTGGCCCTAAGTAACAATTCTCTGGCACTCAGTAACAATTCTGTCTGTCCCTGAGTAACAATTCTGTGGCCCTAATAACGTTTCTGTGGCCCTAAGTAACAATTCTCTGGCACTGAGTAACAATTCTGTCTGTTCCTGAGTATGAATTCTGTGGCCCTAACTAGTGTTTCTTTGTCCCTAAGTAACGATTCTGTGGCCCTAATTAACAATTCTGTGTCCCTGAGTAATGGTTCTCTGTCCCTAAGTAACGTTTCTCTGTCCCCAAGTATCGTTTCTGTGGCCCTAACTCTGTCCCTGTCCCTAATACAGAGCGGTCTGCCTCTGTTCAATGACTGCAGGCAAATGAAGAATTCCAAAATGGCCGCTATTTATAGCTCGACCATTACACAGTGCTAGCTGGCTGGCTGCTGATTGGCTGATGCGATCACATGTCGTTGAGGAATGCATTATGGGTCAGCGTGCCTTGTCTGCGCGCCTTCCCAGACATCCCCGCTCCGTCGCCGCACATGTCAGCCGCCATTTTTGGAAAAATTTCGATTCGCGCGTCCGAATTAGGCTATTTTTCGTATTCGAAATTTTTCCGATATTCGACTCGAATTCCACTTCGGCTACTTCGATTCGCTCATCTCTAGCCATAACTTCACACAAACCAATAAATATCCACAGATTCAGCTATGCTTCTACCAAAGACACGGGGCAGAATACACGTTGTACTACATGTATGAAGAAATCTGATTTTATGGGATATGTTTTATAACAAAGTAGAAGATATCATTTAATCCAATCTGAAAATCAGTGTTGCTCTATCTCATACAAGCCATATTCATGTACATATATACATATAAAATATACAATAAAAGTCCTTATAATTGGGACAGTTCAATCAAATATTGTGCTAGAATAAAGGTGTTTGATATAGAATGTGCTCCAGAAAGACTGCAGTGCTCCCCCGTGAAATCTGCACCTCCACCTATGGATAAGGATGGCCGCTCACCTCATAGTATGGACCTATAAACTAATATAGGTCAACCAAGCAAAAGGATTCCATGAAAAATATCATTTGTAATAAAAAATAAACCCCCAGTGCTGATCAAATACCACCAAAGAAAGCTCTATTTGTGTGCAAAATGATATCAATTTAATTTGTGTGCAGTGTTGCATGACCACACAATTGGCAGTGCTGAATGGCAAAAAATACCCCGGTCAAGAAGGGGGTAAAACTTTCCGGAGCTGAAGTAGAAATAAATAAATCTTGCTGTCATCGTACAGTTTGGTTTCATTTTCTTGTGACATTTCTTGGACTGCAGTTCTTCTGAGCTCCACAAGGTGGTGATCACACAATTACAGAGACAGGAAATCTCTATGGAAGACAGGAAGTGATGTCAGGCACAGACAGGAAGTGATGTCGGGCACAGGCAGGAAGTGATGTCGGGCACAGGCAGGAAGTGATGTAAGGCACAGTGTTAGAAATCAAAATTATGATTCGGCACTTATATTGATGGCAAGCTTGCAAATTATTTGGTTTTTATGATTAATCATAATTAATATTAATATGTTTGAATAGACGCCTGAAGCCAATAGTATTACAATTCTTCAATTATAGCTGAGACCAAAAGATATATAAGTTAAGCTGAGACAGTAAATACGGGTAAGTTAGCTAGACCAGCTAAACCAGCTGAAGACTATATTTAGGCATAGCTGGTTAGAAGTCTCTAGTATATGTCAAGGGTATTAGGAGGACTCATTATAGATTTACTATTACATTATGTATTTTAATAGTATCTGTGTGTATTTAGTATACGTTTCTAATATTGATACATATATAGATTAGTGATTATACATTGAAGTTATATTATCATTTAAATATGAATAGCTGAGGTTACATCATCGGCTTACAATATTATGTACATCAGCATCCATATGTTCCTGTCCATCAAAACCATTATGTGAGTGTCGTCCCCTCCCTTCTATTGTCTTGGAAATTCGCTTTAACGAATTTCTCCTTACCGTGAGTACTCGCAGTTGGATGCGCAGAAATCCCCCATAAAGCTGTGCGAATCTCGCTTACCACGACTGCAGCCAAACTACACGATTCCTGCCCATCCAAATACTTTGGTTCTGTTGAATTTGTGGGTGATGGAGCTCCGTTACCCTGGAATGATCACACGACACTCTAAGGCTGGTTGCAACTCACATAAGGGCCGGCTTTAGGCTCAGCTCTCTGTTTTTATTAAGAATACACACATGCCCCCCACATGAATAAAGTCAAACCCTCCCACCGAACAATACAATGGGGATTGCCTATACAGAGGATATACATTCCAATTGGAGCATAGCCTTTGCTATTATCTATCACTGGTCCTCCCCCATGAACCTTCTGAGGTCAGCAGACTTCCTCCCCTTCCCCCCTATGAGCCATCTGAGGTCATATTTCCTGTCCTACTAGCTTCTATTGGTATGTAAAATTCTCTGCACAAGCACTCCCTAAAAATATCAGTCTGTACCTGGATGGGCCCGATACGATCTTTATTAAAACACATCCATCCAAGATACAGTTTCAAGTTGGTAATGGGTTGTAAGATATGCATAAGCCTACACGTGGAGTTCACACCGCTTGCGCATTGCGTTATGAAGCCCACGTGGTACCATGCTGCTGATATGTGGATACAGGCCCACGGTCTACTGACAGCAGCATTCGCATGGAATGCCGTGGTGGTATACACGCCGGTCTATAAGCGCAGATCTGCCATCTCATCCATTACCAAGCCGAGTACTGTAATACATACATTGTACATGCGCATGGCCCAATTGCAGCCTTCAGAGCTTTAATTAAGCCACACGAGAGACATATGAATAACACGAATATATGACACATTTAAAGTTCGACCAACAATACAAAATTTCCATGACATTCCCTCCTGTTTTATCATATTCTCCTCGTGTCCCTTCTTGATCTTCTTCAGCTTGATGGGTGTAGTCTCAAACTTCAAAGAGTTCCTGTAGTTGTCCCTGAGAATAAAGCTCCACGGGGTACCTGAAACAACAAGACCCGACGCAGACTCGACGCAAACAGGCTTGATTGAAGCGATGATCCTCAAGAGCGTTGGAACCTTCACTACAGGAAGGCTCTTGCAAAAACCACAAACAGACTTGTGGTATGAATAAAGCTTGTGATCCCACGGTGGTCTGGGGAGATCCAGCAACAGATTCTCAAATTGCCCCTGCAGACGGGGCCACACAAGGCTGGTCTCGACCCAGACAGTTTTCCAAATCGCAGACACAAACCATGATGAGGCTTGAAGCTTGCTTGAAGGTCTTGGAGAATGTGGTCTTCAGAGAGATAAATTAGAGGGAAGCCAGGACGTAATCTGTAGAGAAGGTGGATGGTTGGTGAGGTCTTCCTCCGATCAGTGGTTGGAGTGGGATCCCAGGAGCGGGCATGGAGATGTGGTCGTCTGCCCGAGCTTGGTTTACACGGTCGATGAGGCAACAGGAACATCTCACCGCGGCATATAAAAGGCAGATGAAAAAGAGAAGCATCAGGATATACACTCCCACTTCCTTCAACCAAGATCCGATGGAGAACAGGAAATCTCCCAATCCTCCCAAACCCTTGAACGGATTCCAACCCTCACTAGCTATAGCTCTAGCTTTTCCCTGTAGTTCACTAACTTTGTCCATATGGGCCTGGACCTTGTCATCGGTGTCTTCTATCCAAGTACAACAATCCTCTCCGATGAACTCACAGAACCCCCCTTTGGCGGCTAAAAGATAATCGAGGGCCATCTTCTCCTGAAGCACTAAAATTCCCATCTGTCGTTGTTCTTGGGCAATTTCTCTGACAGCCTCTACGGTCTCGTTAAACATACTATCCACGATGACAGAAAAATTGTTCAGGCGCTTCATAAGTTCTATTCCCCATCCTGTCCATGAGGGGAACCAAGCCCATGCCTGGTCGCCCTCAGAGAACAGCTCCCTGCGAACTCTCCCTGCCATCCTTACCTTCTTGTGGACCATCAACTCTTCATGGTCCATCACTACATAGGATGCGGGGACTAGCTTTATGAGGGCACACGAACCTTTCGCGTTCTGGGGAAATGTTCTATAGGCTGCCGAACCACACAGAAAATAGTATGGACCTGTCAGAGCAGAACAGGAGGAGTTCCTCGTTCGGCCTCTGGTACTGAGCAACAGTTGCACAGACTGGGGGATTGCTCCCTCAGTCTGCACATCACATCCGTCCTTCCAACACACGTGGTCTGGTCGGTCAGTGTGGTTACTCAGAAAGGAAGTCTGGTTAGTCAGATTGACAGTTATACCTCCCTCGCAGGTGGTAATCCCAACAAACTTGTTACCTGTGCCAAAGCTGATGTTAAAGCACACCTGAGGGCTGCCTAGCTGCCCAGTTACCCATAATGGACTGGTGAGGGCCCTACAGGAGCTAGAGCTAATATTGGTGCTGAAACTGATGTTACCTGCTAAAAATGTGTCATTAAGTTCTACCGACAAATGTCTACGTGGGGGCTGACCAGGGGTCCCTTGCTTTTTCATGCCGACGCGGATGTCATATAGGGCATGAACAGCGGCCATTGCGGACATGTGATGACTGGGTGGGGGCTTTGAGCATACCCAACAGTTGGTTTTGTTGGCGGTTCTGGCTAAACGCAGGTGCATTTTAAATAAAAGGTTGGGGTATCTGCCGTCTTTTCCTCCGTTCACACACATGTATGACATACAAACAAAAAGAAAAAGGAAAATGACACCCCTCATTCTCTGGTGTAGCTGAAAAGCTTCTTGCAGTGGCTTGCGTGCACCCAGTTGTCTCGTCCCTCGAGTTTGAGTGAGGTAGGTGTCGTCAGCTGGACTTGGTATGGTCCGGTGAACCGTGGCTCGAGTCCGGTTCTTTGATGTTTCTTTAGGACGACCCAATCACCTGGCTCAATAGAAAGAACACCTGTTATTGTATTTGGATCGGGGAGCGATTCGCGAACCCGATGGTGTATCTTCTGCAGCTCCCGTTGCAGAGATTGCACATAACCTGTAAGCTGTGAATGCAAAGACGACAACTGTTGAGGAAAGTACAACCCTGTTTTGGGAGGTCCCCCAAACAACACCTCGTAGGGTGACAGCCCATGTGGTTGCCGAGGGGCATTCCGGATGGAATAGGGGGCAATGGGGAGACACTCAGGCCAAGGTTTTTGGGTATTGGAGGACGTTCAACCTTACCGCTACTCTCGGGGTGATATGGGGTGTGTCGCCGCTGACTCCAGTTCCACCAAAGAAATGCAGTCGTGTCCTTTGGAAGAGAGATTAGTAGTGGACAAAGAAGACATGTTAGCAGAAGAGGTGTTAGTATTGTTAGTCGTGTTGCAAAATTCAGCACTGTCATTGCTGTCCTCCCCCCCCTTCTCATCTTCCGACACAGGAAGAAGAGAAGCTGGGTTAAGAATAGTGCATCGTTTGATAGTGAGGTTAGTAGGGGTTAGGAGGGCTTTCCCCTGAGAGGGGTACCTTGCCTTGGATGTCCTGTTTTCGCAGGACCGTTCTTGCTGCACTGGTGTCGGTGAGGCAAGGGAGGGGATATTTTAATTCCTCTAGAAAAAGATGGATCTGGGCCGACACCGATTTGTCAACTTCCTATGAGAATTCATAGGAGTTACTTACCATGGTGGTCATAGGGGCGGAGGACTCATCAGGAATGAACTGCCACCGACCTTTAGGTAATTGGGGACAGCTCCTCCTCATGTGCCCCGTTTGGTGGCACTGGAAGCACCTGGGTGGGGGCCTATCCTTCCTGTGACCCAGATCCCTTGGTTTTTCATGTGGGGTCTGGGACATAAGAACTTTGGCCTTGTCTTGTTTTCTTCTATCCATTTCCCTCTCTATTGCCGCAAGAGTGGAAAGGATAGCAGGGATAGACATCTCATTATATTCGGGTCGGGCCAGAACCAGCCTTTCCCGAATTTTAGTATCGATGCCTTCCAAAAATTTGGCCCGCAACAGAATGTGCGTCGTGGTCACCTTTACCCCTTCAGTTGGAGCATCAGGTCCAACTTCCAGATCCGCATCCAGTGCCGCCTGCTTGAGACGGCGCCAGAAGCAGGCGCTTTCCTCATTAGGACCCTGGGTGAGCTTCATCATGTCCGTAGTAGAGGTAGCACCATACATTTCTGGAAGCTTTGCCTTTAGCTGTGTACAGAACTCTTTGCCCCCTGAAGTCATCTCCTCATGCGTGGTTATAGAGCACCCTGCAATCACTGTACTGGCCACTTCCATGCCCACCTTTGCCCGTAGGATCTGTGCACAATCTGACCCGCTCATACCATAGCTGAACTGGTTTTGTCCAAACATTCAAGCAAATCCTCTCGGATTGACTCGATAGTCCGGGAGCTCAGCCAGAATAGTGCGGATCTCTGCCGGGGTGAAGGGGACATGCCAAACTACCCGTTCCCCTAAAGTCCGTTCCCCCCCGTGCATTGGGAGGACCTTCAAATTGCTGCACCCTGACTGGATAGGCCTCGGTCCGGGAAGAGTGCAAGGGCTGACCCAGCATCATCGGTGGGCTTAGATTAACCACCTCGCTTACTGCACCTTCAGGTTTGAGGTCCCTCAGATCAGGGTATAGCTGGGGGGCAGGGGTCTGATCAGTGGTTCGTAGCGCTTTGATGCAATCCGCCCTGTTTTTTAACCGGGTGTCTATTCCCCTTGATTCACAGATAGTCTGCAAATCGGTTGTTGAGTAGGCTTCATAGTTGGAAACAGAAGGAGCTGGGGTGAAGCAGGGAGAAGGGAGAGGTAGAGGCAGAGGCTGAGGCATAGAGACAGAAGACACAGAAGGTATGTCAAGAGTGACGTCACTAACAGAAGAGACAGGTGCAGTTATACTTATCTCAGCCACTGTTGGTTGTTGGGGGACCCCAGTAGACCCTGATCCTGCCTGCCTTAGTAGAGTCAGCCCTGAAAGAGCTTCCTCCACCTCTGACACTGGATCCTCCTGTTTTATTCCCTCTGGAGGCCAGGTATACATCACCTGGTTCTTCCGGACAGACACCAGTTTATGTATGCCCTGCTTCCCTAATCGGATTGACCTGTGAAGCCATAGCTGTGCGATCTCTAGTTCTGACGCCTGCATCCGTGGTTCAAATTCAGAGATGAATTTTTCCCACCTCCATGCGTCAAATGTACCTTCCCGGGGAATTTCCCATCTGGTACCCTTCGACCATTTATTCCACCTTTTGAGGGGTTCTGTAGACTTCCCCCCCAAACTCACCTTCATCAGTTGTGCAGCTGTCCTTACCCTGAAGAGGGCTGGTTCCCCCTCTCTCTTCATGGACTGACTACTGCCCATCGTGACTAGTCACTGGTATATATCCCGCGTCCGGGTACCTGTTTACCCCCTGGAGCACTCGGTGGGATCCTACCGAGAGGCCTGATTCCACCACTTTCCCAGCACAGCGTAATTTATGTGATACTTATCGATCACCCGAAGCGCATCAAGTGGCGGTCAGACTGAGAGCACACCTCCCACTCCCACAGCGCAATTTGTGTGATCCTGACCACCCGAAGTGTTTGTGGTGACCAGGACTTCCCTGGACCGCCCACTCGCACAGCGTAATTTATGTGGTTCTCATCACCCACTGTGTTTGGCAGGCCACACCGCACAATGATGAAAGTGGCTTTTCTCTCCCTGCACACAGTAGCTAACACAAGTCAAAACAAAAAGAGGGGTTCTTGGATGTTACTTAGGGGTCACTGGTTGGGCAGAAACCTGCTAACTGACCTTTAGGAAATTTGTGTAAAGAAAAAAAAACTTTCCTAATACACACAGAAAAACCCTTTTTCAACCTGAAAAACTGTTAAAAAGGACAAAGTGGATCCTTATGAAAAACACGGGACGTTTCACAGTAAAACAATTACACCGAGGTAAACCGAAAAACTGCGCCAAAAGTAACCTTGTTGCTGACTCAAAAATCACTCCTATCAGCACCGCTAAACGATCCACGTTACACACGCAATCTTTACTGCAACCACCTAGAACCGTTTACACAAAAAGTCTGCTGGACGTGAAACACGCGACACAGCAGCTTAAAACAAACCCGCTTTACAATAAGGAACTACTTTTAACAGGAAAAACACAAGAAAAACATAATCACTATACAAGAAATCTATGTGCAAAAACCCAGACTTCACCGCGCTCACTAAATGTGGAACACGTGAAGGGAAAACTCGCTTAACACACTTTAAATTGGCTGGCAATACGCAAATTTAAAGCTAAAAGCAAACAACTTAAACTGTAAAAAATTTGGATTAAAAACACAATATGGGTCAAATGCATATAGGAAACTTCATGCACATTGCATAGAGATTACTGCACATTTGGTAGCCAACAAAATGGCCACCAAACAAAAGGAGTCCATGTGGTTTAGTCAAGAAAATGACCCCCCACAGAGGAGCACATGGCAGATACTAGAATGACCCCCCACAGAGGAGCACATGGCAGATACTAGAATGACCCCCCACAGAGGAGCACATGGCAGATACTAGAATGACTCCCCACAGAGGAGCACACGGCAGACTCTAGCCTCAAAATTGCCTCTTACATAAAACAGACTTTTAGACAGAACATACACTGGACAATTACACAACAATATGAAGCACACATACAACACAATTTGGGCACAATCACAGAACGGACATAAAACACCAACATATCACACTAACATGCACATGTAACAAAAAGGACCCCCTGCTGCATGCTTGCTGGGAGCAGTGGTACCACAAAACATTGTACAGACCACATAACACAGATCTTACAACAGTTAACAATTAACCTAAGCCTTTCAGCACTGTAATAATTACCTCACGTGGAGGGGGGTAAAGCAATCACCACAGTACCTACAACCCGCAAATACTTACCTAACACTATGCAACAACTTTTACCCACTAAAACATATACCCGTTTAATTTTTGGTTGGAAGATTTTTTAAACTTGACCAAATCCAGCCAACCAAAACCCCCCCCCTCTGCTGCGTTCCGCAGAGACAAACCCTTGTCTTTCACCCACAAATCAAGAGTTTAGGACAAAAAACGAGGTCCTTGTTAAGCGGTATTTCTTGTTAGCTAACAGAGAGCGAAATCAGCCACACGAACACGCAAAAAGCGATCCTCTTAATGGCAGAGAGACCTGAAATGTGCCGGCATACTTTTTGCTAGTTCATGATGGCCATTCCCCCCTCGTTCTAGGTTAGCTACGCAAGAATACGCGTTAGTATCCACCAGGCTCGCCAAACTGTCTTGGAAATTCGCTTTAACGAATTTCTCCTTACCGTGAGTACTCGCAGTTGGATGCGCAGAAATCCCCCATAAAGCTGTGCGAATCTCGCTTACCACGACTGCAGCCAAACTACACGATTCCTGCCCATCCAAATACTTTGGTTCTGTTGAATTTGTGGGTGATGGAGCTCCGTTACCCTGGAATGATCACACGACACTCTAAGGCTGGTTGCAACTCACATAAGGGCCGGCTTTAGGCTCAGCTCTCTGTTTTTATTAAGAATACACACATGCCCCCCACATGAATAAAGTCAAACCCTCCCACCGAACAATACAATGGGGATTGCCTATACAGAGGATATACATTCCAATTGGAGCATAGCCTTTGCTATTATCTATCACTGGTCCTCCCCCATGAACCTTCTGAGGTCAGCAGACTTCCTCCCCTTCCCCCCTATGAGCCATCTGAGGTCATATTTCCTGTCCTACTAGCTTCTATTGGTATGTAAAATTCTCTGCACAAGCACTCCCTAAAAATATCAGTCTGTACCTGGATGGGCCCGATACGATCTTTATTAAAACACATCCATCCAAGATACAGTTTCAAGTTGGTAATGGGTTGTAAGATATGCATAAGCCTACACGTGGAGTTCACACCGCTTGCGCATTGCGTTATGAAGCCCACGTGGTACCATGCTGCTGATATGTGGATACAGGCCCACGGTCTACTGACAGCAGCATTCGCATGGAATGCCGTGGTGGTATACACGCCGGTCTATAAGCGCAGATCTGCCATCTCATCCATTACCAAGCCGAGTACTGTAATACATACATTGTACATGCGCATGGCCCAATTGCAGCCTTCAGAGCTTTAATTAAGCCACACGAGAGACATATGAATAACACGAATACATGACACATTTAAAGTTCGACCAACAATACAAAATTTCCATGACACTATGCCATACAAGGTATTACGAATCTCTCGCTATGACACACTCATTCTGCATAAAAAGGTCCATAAGGGACAGAGGAGGGGAGACACTCACACACTAACACTGACACTTTGACATACACGCACACACACGTATGAGAAGCTGGAACAGGTGCTTACTGAAGACAAGATCATCATTTCTGTATATTTCTGGTTTCTTCCCAAAAAGACATGAGAAGGACAAGGAGAACATGAAGGACAGAACGGCACATGGCCGGACTTCAATAACTAAAAATGGTGACTTTTTCTTTAAACTTCAGCTCGATATTTCTACAGTAGTTTTATCTACATGGAACTGTTCATGATACGCTTTACATTGTTATTTTACACCATTGTGTGATAGAATAAAATCACACTTTATTTTTATTTCAACGGCTCTTTCATTCATAATCGCCTCAAGACACTAAAAGAAGTATTATATGTGTCTAAAATCCAACATTTTGGTGAGCCAGCCTCCGCCGAAGTTTTTTCTCCGGTTTTCCATTCCTTGATAAGGGGGAGAACGCACAATTCTGTGATTGTCAAGTCTGGGAAAAGCGCGGTGAAAAGAACCTAGCAGAAAAGGCGATTAAACAGACGTGGACGAGAGGTCCAGTGACTGAGCCGGGTCAAACGAGAAAATCTTTTGATTTCAGTGAGTAACAATTATGGAATTTATTGATGACTTAGTTAATGAAAGCAAGCTAGAGTTTAAAGATGTTTCTTTATATCCTGAAGACGGTCAGCTATGGCACTATATGTATAATGAATGTTTACAGGCCAATATTCAGATAGATAAATCTAGATTTACTGTGCACAGACAGCGTAAAAAGATATCTAACATCTTACATTTAGTAAGAATATGCAACAAAATGTTGAATTTTGAATGTTGATTTATCTGTTAAAAAAGCTTGTACATTAAAACAGACAGAATGTAGTACTGTACAGAATACAGAAATACAGGAAAATTTGTCTCAAGATGCTCTTAGTTTCCCAAACTGAAATTTTTTGTAATTACATAGAGAATCTTGAGGAACAAATTGACTAAAAGACAAATCTTTTGTTAAGACTGCAGAATGACAGTAAACAGGTTGCCATGATAAACACAGATGACAAACAGAGTGATTCAAGATCAGAGCCACGGCTGTCCGATATCTCTGAAAGTTCGGATATTGACTCCGATGACGAAACACAAAGTAAACATAAAGAATTGTTATGTAAAACTGCAAAACTTAAGTTGCAAATACATTATATGTGTCTTCAAGATGGCGACGGAGCAACATGCCATCAGAGAGCTCCGTCACCCCACTGCCTAATCTGCTGCCATCCGGGCGGCAACGGACACTACGAGGGCCCCGACACACCTGCGGCCCCTAGTGAAGCATCCGGGAGGGGTCCCGAGCAGTTTTGCCCCCTCCGAAATCGCGGCCTACTACAACCGGCGAAACCGCGGCCTCGATTAATTCGCGGGGCGACTTGCGACACCGCCGCCGACTCACGGCGCCGCCGCTCCATCCCTCGGCTCCTGCCCTCTGACACACAGCGGGGTGGTCCTCCCCAGGCGGCCCCTGACCCTCTCCACCATCTCCAGGGCCACAGCAGCCTGACGCAAGGCGACAACAACCACCCCACCAAAGATCTGCCTAGCAAGGACCACCAAGCTGACAGCAGTCCAGGACCACCCCAGGATTCCTGCACGGCGGCGCCACCAGAACGGGTAAGCTGCCACCACCGATCCCCACCGACCTGCCAGCCTCCGCAGGGCCCTCCTCACTAGCCCTGTGTCCATCCCTGACCACCAGGAACCAGCTCAGGCCCACTGATCGCTGCTCTGCTGCCCAGCCCATACATCGGTTCTGGGCCCACCCCTGGACACCCTGCACCCAGCTACCGGGCACCCAGCTACCACCCCTGGACACCCAGCACCCAGCTACCGGGCACCCAGCTATCACCTCTGGACACCCAACACCCGGACCACCCAGCGAATCGAGACGTTGCCGCACCCCTGGCTCCCGCACCGCGCCTCCCTGCTCCCCTCCGGGGTCCACGCAGCCGGGCACCTACCACCACACAGCCCTGAGCCCTATCCTATCTGATGGAGTCAAGCCTGCCACGCGGCCCTCAGCACCCTGGTCCTAACTCACTCTACCTCCAGACGTCGATCCACACCACCTCTTGACGATGACCCTTCAACACCTCCGGACGCTGCGCCCTTCAGCGCCTTCTGCGCCTCCCGACACCGAGCCCTCAGCACCTGACGTCCGGCCTCAACATCTCCAGTCACCGAGCCGCCAGCATCACCAGACGCCGTGCCTACCAACACCCCCAGACATCGCACCCTACGACCCCTCCACTCGCCGATCCACCGGACCCACTGAAGACCCCTCGGGCGCCAGCATACTGCACCCACAGATTGCAGCCAGCCTGCTGCTGCCCTTTACTCCCACTCTCCCCCTACAGAAGGACTCTAGTGCACTCCTCCATGGTGATACAGACTCTCCACATCACCTCGCCCTGACCTGTATCCCTTCACCTCCCCTGACCCGAACAGCACTGCACGTACCCCAGCATGCCACCCGCACTTCTCCTCGTTTTCCTCTCCTCCATCCCAAAAATCGCCTCCCTCTACCCGCCCACCCCCCCAAAACAGCTCTACATTGCCCCTTCACTTCTGCCCTCTCCCCACTACGGCACTCACCACCTCCTCCTCCTGGTACTCCACTCCCCCGTCGACCCACGTGCCACCACTACCAGACCCACACGCTCCTGCACCTCCCATTCCCATGCCACCCTCCTCACCCTTCTCCTATCCGCTGGGGACATATCCCCGAACCCTGGCCCCTCACCACCTCACCCCCCCTCCAGGAACCCCCCCTCCAGGGACCCCCCTGCTCCCGCCAGCAGCCGCAACCCCCTCAACCTCATACCTGTGCACCTCCTCCCCGTATCCATCCCCCCTCTCTCGGTTGCACTTCTGAACGCCCGTTCGGTCTGCAACAAACTAACTGCCATCCATGACCTCTTTATCTCCCGCTCCCTCAACCTCCTAGCCATCACCAAAACCTGTGTACAGGCCACTGACTCTACCTCCCCTGCGGCACTCTCCCATGGAGGTCTCGTCTGGTCCCATTCACCAAGACTGAGCAGACACAAAGGTGGTGGTGTCGGCCTGCTCCTATCACCGCTGAGCACCTTCCAAGTCCTCCCTAACCCCCCCCTCCCTAACCTTCTCCTTCTTTGAGGCTCACTGCATCCGGCTCTTCTCACCCACCCCCCTAAATATCGCAGTGATCTACAGGCCCCCCGGATCCATAGCCCGCTTCCCTTCTTCCTCTTCTCTGAGCTACCGACCATCATCCTCGGGGACTTCAACATCCCCATCAACGAAAACACCCCAGCTACCTCCCAACTCCTCCACCTAACCTCCTCCTTCGCGCTCACACAATACACTCAATCCTCCACCCACATCAATGGGAACACCCTGGACCTCGTCTTCTCCCACCTCTGTACCCTTAACCACTTCACTAACACCCCCTTCCCTCTCTCCGACCACACCTCCTCACGTTCACCTCCCCTTCCCCTAACTCCCCCCCCCCAGTGCGCCAAACCATCACCAGCCGCAACCTGCACCCGGCCCCCCTCCACTCGGCTGCCGACCGCTTACACGACAGCATCCTTCCGCTGTCATGTCCTGACCTAGCCACCACCGCGTACAACGACTCACTATCAGCTACCCTAGACTCTCTGGCACCCCTAACCACAAGCAACATCAAACCCAGACCGCTCCAACCATGGCAGAACGACCATACTAAATGCCTCAAACATTGCAGTCGTGCGTTGGAGAGACTATGGCGCAAAACCAGGTCCCCTCATGCATTCTCCCTCTACAAATCTGCCTTCCTCACCTACACCTCCACCCTCCACGTCGCCAAGCAGGCCTACTTCGTTAACCTGATCAAAACCCTCTCCACCTGCCCTCACCGACTCTTCTCCACCTTCAACTCCCTGCTCTCTCCCCCCCCTCCTCCACTCAGTACCTCACTTACCGCCCACGAGATTGCCACTCATCTCCACAACAAGATTGATGCAATCCGCAAGGACATAGTCAACTTGCAATCTACCTCCCCATCTAGCCTCCCCCCTTCCATCACCCCCTCATCTCTCCCCTCCTCTGACCTCGCAACGGCACTGCCCCCACCACACCCAAGGCCCTGCCTACCGTAACCCCCTCATCACTGCACTCCTTCAGCCCTACTACCACTGAGGAAGTCACCAGAGTCTTCTCAGAAGCCCGCCTCACTACCTGCCCCCTGGACCCTATCCCCTCTCAACTCCTCCGGTCACCCCCCTCTTCCCTCATCCGCTCCCTTACCCACATCTTAAATCTCTCCCTCTCTACTGGCGTCTTCCCCTCCCCCCTAAAACATGCGCACATCACCCCCATACTCAAAAAGCCCTCCCTGGACCCCACTGACCTCAACAACCTCAGACCAATTTCCCTGCTGCCACTCACTTCCAAGCTCCTTAAGCGCTTGGTCTACAATCGCCTAAGCGCCCACCTAACTGACAGCAACCTCCTTGACCCACTACAGTCCGGCTTCCATCCCCTATACTCCACCGAAACTGCCCTCCTCAAAATCACCAACGATCTACTAACCGCCAAAGCCAAAGGCGACTACTCTGTCCTCCTTCTCCAAGACCTCTCCGCGACCTTTGACACAGTCGACCACCCCCTCCTCCTTAATAAACTACTCTCCCTTGGCATCAGAGACACCGCTCTCTCTTGGTTCTCGTCCTATCTATCCCAACACTCCTTCAGCGTTTCCTACAACGGTGCCACCTCCCCTTCCCTCCCCCTCTCTGTTGGGGTCCCCCAGGGCTCTGTCCTTGGACCCCTTCTCTTCTCCATCTACACCTCCTCCCTTGGCAAACTCATACACTCCCACGGCTTCAACTACCACCTCTACGCTGATGATACTCAAATCTACCTATCCACCCCTCACCTCACCCCCACATTCTCCGCCCGCATCACTCACCTCCTAAACGACATCTCTGACTGGATGTCGCTCCATTTCCTCAAGCTCAACCTCTCCAAAACTGAGCTTCTCATCTTTCCCCCTTCCCGCGCCCCCCCCCATCCTTTCCATCACTACCAACAACATCACCATCAATCCCGCCCAGCAAGCCAAGGTCCTTGGCGTCATTCTGGACTCAAACCTTTCCTTTCAACCTCATGTCAAATCACTTCCAAACACATGCAGGCTCCACCTCCGGAACATCGCCAAAGATACGCTCCTTCCTTACCCCAGACACCACTAAACTACTCATACACTCCCTGATTATCTCACGCCTTGACTACTGCAACTCCCTCCTCACCGGCCTACCCCAGTGCAAACTCCCCGCTTCAGACCATCCTGAACTCAGCTGCCAGACTCATCCACCTCACCAGCCGCTCCACCTCTGCCACCCCCCTCTGCCTCTCCCTCCACTGGCTCCCCATTGCCCAACGCATTAAATTCAAACTGCTCACTCTGACCTATAAGGCCATTCACAACACTGCCCCTAACTACCTCACCGACCTGATTCCCAGGTACCACCCTACCCGTACCCTTCGCTCTTCACAGGACCTCCTTCTATCTTGCTCCCTGGTCTCCTCCTCCCACGCATGACTACAAGACTTCTCCAGGTCCTCCCCCATCCTTTGGAACTCACTACCCCAATCCATCAGACTGTCACCTTCCCTCCTCGCCTTCAGGCGCACCCTGAAAACCCACCTCTTCAGGGAAGCCTACCCCACCCTCACCTAACAGCCGCTGCCCTTCCCTCCTCCTACCACTCCATCCCCCACAGCCATTTCCTCCTGTACCTCTACCCCCTCCCTCCTAGATTGTAAGCTCGAAAGAGTAGGGCCCTCTTACCCCTTGTGTGCTGTCTGTTGTTACTGTACTGTTTCATGTATTGTCCCCCCCTCTATTGTACAGCGCTGAGCAAACCCTTTGGCGCTATATAAACTCGATAAAATAAATAAATAATCAATTAATGAAAGTTTTAAAAGACATCCCTGCTTATGATTCAGATAAAGATATCTACAGCAACATGGAAATGTATGAAATGAATGTCAAATGCCATCAGCTTCCAAATCATGAAATAAATTATTTATTTCCGTTATGGCTACCAACTAAATGTATGTCTCAAATTAAAAATTCTGTTATTAACGATAAATATCAGAAAAAAAATAGTGACGCGACAAACAGACTGCGACAATTACTGTTATGTTCAACAGGTGAAGACGTACCTTCTGTAGAAATGCTAGACTTACTTCAGACTACTGCTGACGAAGACCCTTTTGAGTTTAAAAATACGTTTTCCAAAGCATATAAAATTATATTTGGAGTAGAAAATGAGGAAGACTCAGCTATGATCAAAGCTTTTGTAAAGAAATTCAAGTATCTTGATCCAGTAACCGTTGCCATAGCAGAGGAAAAACAAAATCTGAATGACATAGTAAGTTTCATTGACAAAATCTGGAGAAAATTGAAAAATAGCAATCTCACTTATGAGGTAGCTGTGATTCAAAGTGACAAAAATAGTCAGACAGCAGTCATGCCAGGAACCACAGGTCCCAGTAAGAATGACAACGACAGATGCAAGCAAGTGAGTCATAATGAGTATACCACATGCTTTCACTGTCATAAACAAGGTCATATCAGACGGCATTGTTGGAAGTTTAAACTTGACTCACAAATAAAGAAAATGGAAATAAAAAGTGAAAAAGCAGCTTTTGTACAACCTGCTGTGTTGTGTAATGATAAAAGTTTAACTGAATTGCCTTATGCCTCAACAGTTACACAGATTCATACTTTGACTAGAAACAACTGTTCTGACAACAGGGTGAGAAGGGTTGTCACTGACACAAATGGTTTATTACCAGTTCCAAAAATAGAATCACGTCCACATTCATCCCCAATATCGTTAGAATTTGTCGCTCCAATTGTATTGGATGACAATGGAAGACCATTTCTACACGGATTACTAAATGGTAAAAAGATCAAATTCCTAATTGACAGCGGATCTGAGATTAGCCTTACCAGAGAAAATTTACCTGTGAAACCAAATTCACCCATGTGTAATATAAAAGGTTTTAATAATACAGGTCATTCCACTGCTAGACAGGTGCCTAATGTAACATTTGAAGTACCTGGGCTGGTGAAAACTAACATTGATATTTGGTATAGTAATGCCACCGAAAATATTCTTGGCATTGATTTTATCAATAAGCAGAAGTGGATTATTGATATTATGACCAAAGTTATTTGGAGGAATCCATCTAGGCCCAAATCAATGTTAATGGATCCTTCTATATACAGTGATGTTGGTTTCAACTCTAAAATGTCTACAGCACAAAGATGGCCCGATACTGATGGTAATTGTGCTTTAAAGAAATTGGTACAACGTTTTCCAAGTTTGTGGTCAAAGTTTAAAAATGACATAGGAACATTGAAAGATACAGAATTGAATATTGAGGGAAAAGATCCTATACCCCTTAATCAGTATGAGTTACCACAAGAATCAATAGGACCACTTTCTGCCATTATTCAAGAGTTTGTACAACTTGGCATTTTAAAGAAAACACAATCAGTGGTAAAAAAAACTGTATTTGGCCTATCAAAAATGCTGACAATTCATATTCTTTGTCAGTTGACTTCAGGACACTGAAGAAACATATCACAAATAACAAAGCGGTTGTTCCTGATCATTCTAATATCAAGTTACATTTAAAGGCCGAATCCAAAGTGTTTTCTGTTTTGGAAATCGATAACAGTCATTTTTCGATCCCCTTAGCTAAAAGTTGACAATACAAGTTAGCTTTCAAGTTTCAGAAAGAGACCTATGCATTCACTCGATTAGTAGCTGGTTTAGACATCAGTGATGGTGTAGTCCATGAATCCATAGCAAAAATTCTATCAACATTTTCAAGGCCAGAATGCATTTTTCAGCATGTAAATACAATTATGCTGAGTACGCAGAATGTTAACGAACATATTACTCTTTTGTCTGAGTTATTTATGTTGTTACAGGATGCAGGCCTAAAATTAAACCCGGAAAGAGTTCAGCTGATGAAAAGTCAGGTGAAATGCTTTCACATGCAGATTAGTCAAGGAAAGAGACAATTATTGCAAGAAACAGTCAGAGCTATCACTGCCTTTCCAGTTCCTACAACTCATAAAGCATTGCAACAATTTTTGAAAAACATAAATCATTGCAAAGAGTTTATACATGGTTTCGCAGAGAAAGTTAAGCCATTATATCATCTTTTGAAGAGTAAAAATAACTTAGTTGACCAATGGGGTCCAAATGAGAATAATGCTTTAAAAGTGTTGAAAAAGGATTTGCAGAATGCGCCAGCTTTAGGTACAATTGAGGTTTGTTCCAATGCTCCTTTTGTTGTGAAAACTCATGTATCTGATAATGCAATTTCAGTAACTTTGTCTCAATTAAAAGAAGGTAATGAGAGACTAATTAGTTACTTCTCCAGAGATTTATCACCATTGGAAAGAACTTTTACATCAGAGGCACAACAACTGTTGAGTTTCTTTTATGCAATCAAAGCTTCAGAAAGCACAGTGAAGTCACACAGTATCATATTACAGTCTCCTGACAGTTCACTAAGAAGAATTCTTGAGGAAGATACATTCAGAGAATGTGGTGAAAGGTATCCTCAGTGGATAAGAGCACTGTTAGCCAAACACATTGTGATAGGTACAGCTGTATCAGACAAATCTCTACCTCACATTCACAGCAACACATGTATTACTGAAGAACACTCTAACACCAGAATAATGACATCAGCACAGAAAACAGCTACACATATTTCTAATATTATAGGGATGAGAACAAAGGCATAAACCTTTGTCATCTCTGGGGTGATACAAAACCTTTCTTTGTTTAGTAAAACGGGTTTTGCGGTCATGACCTATGATGAAATATTGCGTCCTGTCATACCTAAATATCACACTACTTTTGTATTCTAGTTTAGGTAATTTTAGACAGGATTAGGACAGTATTTTGATTGATATATAGAAGTTTTCTGTAAAAGGAAATAGGAAGTAATGATACTTCACAATATGTGTTTCAAACTCATACACTGATTGTTCCATAATCTTTCATATTTGTTGAAAAAAGGTGCAAGAATAATGTAATGTTTGTGCCAAAGTAATGATACTGCATTTCTTTACAGAAATGGCATCTAAAATCAAATATGAAGCGTAACAATCTCCTACAAGCCAACGTGAAGGAATTTGGACGTTAAAGAAGAGATCTTCATATGGGAAGAAGATTGAACAGGAGCTTAATACTTCACACTTGTGACTGATTTATCACGTTCAACAAAAATGTTTCTACTTTACAGAACTTAAAGAAGATATTTTATAGACATTGCATGAAGAAAAAATTCATCAAGAGGAAATCTATTTATTATTAGTGATAACATCATTTATTATTGAAAATATTGTTATAGGTCACATATACATTTTAATGATCCTTTTATTCTGATACTTACATCCATATTGGGATAATATTAATATTATTATTATTTTTTATTTTTTACATATTCATATACAGAATATTTTTTGGTTAAAACTTCATAGAGTTATTCCAGTTATTAAAATATCTTTTGTCAAAAGATTTAAGAAACATATTACTCTTATAGGAGTAATAGAAACTTATGACACATTTTAGAATGGAAAGTATATTTCCGGAGAGTTAAAATATTATACAAATATGGAAATATACTACATTAATTATTATTACATCATTTAATTATTATTTTTAATATTATTATTATTATTATTATTACTATTATCATTACAGATGAGCGAAGTATTCAAAAATTCGATTCGACTGATTCGGCGAATTCGTGGACAATATTCGATTCGAGTCGAATATATTCGCTGTGAATTTAACTTAAAAAAGGGTGTTTCTAGGCTTCAGAGAGCCTTTATATTAGTGCAGAACACTGTACCTTTAATTTAAATGCCCTTGGAGTCTGCTGGGGAAGAGAAATAATACTGTCAGTCAGTATGACATGCAGATGAGTGCCGTCGATCTTAGAATCACCGCACACTTCACTCATTTGGCCAGTCTCGGGGCCAAAACCAGTGTTTGGAGCCACAGTGTGGCGGTGGAGGCAGCAGCAATGGGAGGCCATACAGCAACCTATGACAAAATGGAAACCAGCAGGAGTGTGAGGAGACCTCAAAGTGGCACATGGCAGAGTGGGAGCAATGGGAGGCGGTACAGGGACCCATGTCACACTGTGGACCCAGCAGCAGCGTGACGAGGCGGTACGGGGGCCCATGGCAGATTTGGGGCCTGGCAGCACCTATGGGAGGCCTGTAATCTGCCAGCAACCTATGACAAAATGGAAACCAGCAGGAGTGTGAGGAGACCTGAAAGTGGCACATGGCAGAGTGGGAGCAATGGGAGGCGGTACAGGGACCCATGTCACACTGTGGACCCAGCAGCAGCGTGACCAGGTGGTACGGGGGCCCATGGCAGATTACAGGCCTGGCAGCAGCAATGGGAGGCCCGTAATCTTCCAGCACCCTATGACAAAAAATGGAACACACCAGCAGTGTGTGAGGAGACCTGAAAGTGGCACATGGCAGAGTGTGGCGATGGAGACAGCAGCAATGGGAGGCTGTACAGGGACCCATGAGAGACTCTGGACCTGGCAGCAGCATGAGGAGGCGGTATAGGGGCCCATGGCAGATTAGGGGCCTGGCAGCAGCTATAGGAGGCCTGTAATCTGCCGGCACCCTATGACAAAAAATTTAACACACCAGCAGTGTGTGAGGAGACCTGAAAGTGGCACATGGCAGAGTGTGGCGATGGAGACAGCAGCAATGGGAGGCCGTACAGGGACCCATGACAGACTCTGGACTTGGCAGCAGCATGAGGAGGCGGTATAGGGGCCCATGGCAGATTAGGGGCCTGGCAGCAGCTATGGGAGGCCCGTAATCTGCCAGCACCCTATGTCAAAAAATTCAACACACCAGCAGTGTGAGGAGACCTGAAAGTGGCACATGGCAGAGTGTGGCGATGGAGATAGCAGCAATGGGAGGCCGTACAGGGACCCATGAGAGACTCTGGACCTGGCAGCAGCATGAGGAGGCGGTATATAGGGGCCCATGGCAGATTAGGGGCCTGGCAGCAGCTATGGGAGGCCCGTAATCTGCCAGCACCCTATGACAAAAAATGGAACACACCAGCAGTGTGAGGAGACCTGAAAGTGGCACATGTTTGGGGCATGATTCATGGCGGATTTAGTCAGTTGTGTCAGGAACTGGTGGTTTGAAATCCAGACTAATCCACGCCTGATTCATTTTCACAAACGTGAGTCTCTCCACACTTTGGGTGGACAGTCGTGTCCTCCGCGGAGTTACAATACCTCCTGCCGCACTAAACATGCGCTCCGATGCTACGCTACTGGCCGGGCATGACAGCCTTTCAAGGGCAAATTCAGCTAGTTGGGGCCAAATGTCAAGTTTTGTTGCCCAGTAGTCAAGGGGATTGTCTACCTCGGTTGGCAGGGTGCTGTCCAAGTAGGCCCAAGCCTGTTGTTTGAGGTCCTGCTCCAGGTCCACCTGATGCTGCTGCTGCTGCTGCGGCTGGTTAGTAGTTTCCTCACTGCGCTGGTGAAGAAAGCTACTCATCATCGACTGCAGACTGAGGCAGCTGCTGCTGGTGGAGCTGCCACTGCTCCTACCACCCCACCCCTCCTTTGCTGCCATGGCAGCGGAACGCGAGCGCACAGGGCCCACAGTGTCTGAGGATGGACGTTGGCGCACAAAGGCAGAGACCAACTGACTACATAGGTGGTTTTTATAGTACGTTATTTTGGCCTCCCTCTCAGCAGGTGTGAAAAAGGCCACCATTTTGGAACGGTAGCGAGGGTCCAACAAGGTGGACAGCCAAAAGTCATCCCTCTGTCTGATGGTTATTATTCGGCTGTCGCTACGCAAGCAACCGAGCATGCTATGGGCCATTTGTGCCAAGGAATGCGAGGGACTCCCTGCCTCCATCTCCACAGCATACTGCCACGGTGCATCTGGGTCCTCTGTCTCCTCCTCCTCCTCCTCTACCAGATGCTCCTGCTCCTCCACTCCTGTCCGCTGAGTGGAAAAACCACCCATTTCACTCAATAATTCCTGAGCACAAATGTCCTCCTCTACCTCCTCCTCTTCTTCCTGTCCTGCCCCCACAGGGGTCATGTGGCGTTGAGATCTGTGCGCCACGTCTACCGCACCCTGACCAGCCATTGTTAACAGCATTTGTTCCAGGACGTGCAACAGAGGAATGACGTCGTTCATCCCATAGTCCTGCCGACTCACGAATAGCGTGGCCTCCTCAAAGGGCCTGAGCAAGCGGCAGGTGTCACGCATGAGCTGCCAATGGCTGACATCGAAGTTACACAGGGGAGTACCTTTATCCGCTTGTAACATCAGGAAATCGGTGATGGCCTTTCGCTGCTCGTAAAGGCGGTCTAACATATGTAGGGTTGAATTCCACCTTGTTGCAACGTCGCAGATCAGGCGATGCTGTGGAATTCCGTTCTGCCGCTGCAGCTCAAGGAGGGTGTGCTTTGCGGTGTAGGAATGGCTGAAATGCATGCAAAGTTTACGTGACATTTTAAGGATGTCTTGCAGTGGGATGGTGGATTTTAGGAACCGCTTGACAACCAGATTAAACACGTGAGCCATGCATGGCGCATGGCACAACCTTACTTGACGCAGAGCAGACACCATGTTCTTTCCGTTGTCGGTCAACATGGTTCCGATTTTCAGTTTGCGCGGAGACAGCCATCTGTCGATTTCTCTGTTCATTACACTGAGAAGTTCCTCCCCTGTGTGACTACGTTCGCCTGGACCTGGCAGCAGCATGAGGAGGCGGTATAGGGGCCCATGGCAGATTAGGGGCCTGGCAGCAGCTATGGGAGGCCCGTAATCTGCCAGCACCCTATGTCAAAAAATTCAACACACCAGCAGTGTGTGAGGAGACCTGAAAGTGGCACATGGCAGAGTGTGGCGATGGAGACAGCAGCAATGGGAGGCCGTACAGGGACCCATGACAGACTCTGGACTTGGCAGCAGCATGAGGAGGCGGTATAGGGGCCCATGGCAGATTAGGGGCCTGGCAGCAGCTATGGGAGGCCCGTAATCTGCCAGCACCCTATGTCAAAAAATTCAACACACCAGCAGTGTGTGAGGAGACCTGAAAGTGGCACATGGCAGAGTGTGGCGATGGAGACAGCAGCAATGGGAGGCCGTACAGGGACCCATGACAGACTCTGGACTTGGCAGCAGCATGAGGAGGCGGTATAGGGGCCCATGGCAGATTAGGGGCCTGGCAGCAGCTATGGGAGGCCCGTAATCTGCCAGCACCCTATGTCAAAAAATTCAACACACCAGCAGTGTGTGAGGAGACCTGAAAGTGGCACATGGCAGAGTGTGGCGATGGAGACAGCAGCAATGGGAGGCCGTACAGGGACCCATGAGAGACTCTGGACTTGGCAGCAGCATGAGGAGGCGGTATATAGGGGCCCATGGCAGATTAGGGGCCTGGCAGCAGCTATGGGAGGCCCGTAATCTGCCAGCACCCTATGTCAAAAAATTCAACACACCAGCAGTGTGTGAGGAGACCTGAAAGTGGCACATGGCAGAGTGTGGTGATGGAGACAGCAGCAATGGGAGGCCGTACAGGGACCCATGACAGACTCTGGACTTGGCAGCAGCATGAGGAGGCGGTATAGGGGCCCATGGCAGATTAGGGGCCTGGCAGCAGCTATGGGAGGCCCGTAATCTGCCAGCACCCTATGTCAAAAAATGGAACACACCAGCAGTGTGTGAGGAGACCTGAAAGTGGCACATGGCAGAGTGTGGCGATGGAGACAGCAGCAATGGGAGGCCGTACAGGGACCCATGAGAGACTCTGGACCTGGCAGCAGCATGAGGAGGCGGTATATAGGGGCCCATGGCAGATTAGGGGCCTGGCAGCAGCTATGGGAGGCCCGTAATCTGCCAGCACCCTATGTCAAAAAATTCAACACACCAGCAGTGTGTGAGGAGACCTGAAAGTGGCACATGGCAGAGTGTGGCGATGGAGACAGCAGCACTGGGAGGCCGTACAGGGACCCATGACAGACTCTGGACCTGGCAGCAGCATGAGGAGGCGGTATATAGGGGCCCATGGCAGATTAGGGGCCTGGCAGCAGCTATGGGAGGCCTGTAATCTGCCAGCACCCTATGACAAAAAATGGAACACACCAGCAGTGTGAGGAGACCTGAAAGTGGCACATGGCAGAGTGTGGCGATGGAGACAGCAGCAATGGGAGGCCGTACAGGGACCCATGAGAGACTCTGGACTTGGCAGCAGCATGAGGAGGCGGTATAGGGGCCCATGGCAGATTAGGGGCCTGGCAGCAGCTATGGGAGGCCCGTAATCTGCCAGCACCCTATGTCAAAAAATTCAACACACCAGCAGTGTGTGAGGAGACCTGAAAGTGGCACATGGCAGAGTGTGGCGATGGGGACAGCAGCAATGGGAGGCCGTACAGGGACCCATGAGAGACTCTGGACTTGGCAGCAGCATGAGGAGGCGGTATAGGGGCCCATGGCAGATTAGGGGCCTGGCAGCAGCTATGGGAGGCCCGTAATCTGCCAGCACCCTATGTCAAAAAATTCAACACACCAGCAGTGTGAGGAGACCTGAAAGTGGCACATGGCAGAGTGTGGCGATGGAGACAGCAGCAATGGGAGGCCGTACAGGGACCCATGACAGACTCTGGACCTGGCAGCAGCATGAGGAGGCGGTATATAGGGGCCCATGGCAGATTAGGGGCCTGGCAGCAGCTATGGGAGGCCCGTAATCTGCCAGCACCCTATGACAAAAAATGGAACACACCAGCAGTGTGAGGAGACCTGAAACTGGCACATGGCAGAGTGTGGCGATGGAGACAGCAGCAATGGGAGGCCGTACAGGGACCCATGAGAGACTCTGGACTTGGCAGCAGCATGAGGAGGCGGTATATAGGGGCCCATGGCAGATTAGGGGCCTGGCAGCAGCTATGGGAGGCCCGTAATCTGCCAGCACCCTATGTCAAAAAATTCAACACACCAGCAGTGTGAGGAGACCTGAAAGTGGCACATGGCAGAGTGTGGCGATGGAGACAGCAGCAATGGGAGGCCGTACAGGGACCCATGACAGAGTCTGGACTTGGCAGCAGCATGAGGAGGCGGTATAGGGGCCCATGGCAGATTAGGGGCTTGGCAGCAGCTATGGGAGGCCCGTAATCTGCCAGCACCCTATGACAAAAAATGGAACACACCAGCAGTGTGTGAGGAGACCTGAAAGTGGCACATGGCAGAGTGTGGCGATGGAGACAACCCACCGACTGTTTTGCTCACTGCCAAGCTGCCACCCTGTTCTCCTGATGATGCGGAAGCAATAGCCTGATGACGACGAGGCTGCCAAGTGCGATCAGCCTCATCATCATCAATTAGGGTCTCCGCCTCACTACTAGCCCCCTCGGCTGCGTGTGGGTCAGGAGACAGACCTGTCTCTAGACCGGCTACCGAGCCACTCTCCTCGCCACTACTTCTTCGCCTGGCTGCTGAAGAGGCGGATGTCTCCCCCCGTTCCTGACCGCCCTCTGTTAGCTCTTCCTCACTGTACTGGATGACACCGGGAGCACTGGCCTCTGGCTGCGAATAGTTCTGCCTCGACCCCTTCCTCTGCTGCCACGTCTGCTCGCTCCTAAAACATTGCCTCCTCTGCCACTCCTCTGCGTGTTGTCTGACATACTCTTTAATTCAACGATTCTGTGTCCCTGAGTAACAATTCTGTGTCCCTGAGTAACGTTTCTGTGGCCCTAAGTAACAGTTCTGTGGCCCTCAGTAACAATTCTGTGTCCCTAAGTAACAATTCTGTGTCCCTCAGTAACAATTCTGTGTCCCTCAATAACAATTCTGTGTCCCTTAGTAACAATTCTGTGTCCCTCAGTAACAATTCTGTGTCTGTCCCTGAGTAACAATTCTGTGTCCCTGAGTAACGTTTCTGTGGCCCTAAGTAACATTTCTGTGGCCCTCAGTAACAATTCTGTCTGTCCCTGAGTAACAATTCTGTGTCTGTCCCTGAGTAACAATTCTGTGTCCCTCAGTAACAATTCTGTGTCCCTCAGTAAAAATTCTGTGTCCCTTAGTAACAATTCTGTGTCCCTCAGTAACAATTCTGTGTCCCTGAGTAACAATTCTGTGTCTGTCCCTGAGTAACAATTCTGTGGCCCTAAGTAACGGTTCTGTGTCCCTCAGTAACAATTCTGTGTCTGTCCCTGATTAACAATTCTGTGGCCCTAAGTAACGGTTCTGTGGCCCTCAGTAACAATTCTGTGTCCCTGAGTAACGTTTCTGTGGCCCTAAGTAACGGTTCTGTGGCCCTCAGTAACAATTTTGTGTCCCTGAGTAACAATTCTGTGTCTGTCCCTGAGTAACAATTCTGTGGCCCTAAGTAACGGTTCTGTGGCCCTCAGTAACAATTCTGTCTGTCCCTGAGTAACAATTCTGTGTCTGTCCCTGAGTAACAATTCTGTGTCCCTCAGTAACAATTCTGTGTCCCTCAGTATAAATTCTGTGTCCCTCAGTAACAATTCTGTGTCCCTCAGTAACAATTCTGTGTCCCTGAGTAACAATTCTGTGTCTGTCCCTGAGTAACAATTCTGTGGCCCTAAGTAACGGTTCTGTGGCCCTCAGTAATAATTCTGTGTCCCTGAGTAACGTTTCTGTTGCCCTAAGTAACGGTTCTGTGGCCCTCAGTAACAATTCTGTGTCCCTGAGTAACAATTCTGTGTCTGTCCCTGAGTAACAATTCTGTGGCCCTAAGTAACGGTTCTGTGGCCCTCAGTAACAATTCTGTGTCCCTGAGTAACGTTTCTGTGGCCCTAAGTAACGGTTCTGTGGCCCTCAGTAACAATTCTGTGTCCCTGAGTAACAATTCTGTGTCTGTCCCTGAGTAACAATTCTGTGGCCCTAAGTAACGGTTCTGTGGCCCTCAGTAACAATTCTGTGTCCCTGAGTAACAATTCTGTGGCCCTAAGTAACAGTTCTGTGGCCCTCAGTAACAATTCTGTGTCCCTCAGTAACAATTCTGTGTCTGTCCCTGAGTAACAATTCTGTGGCCCTAACTAACGTTTCTGTGGCCCTAAGTAACAGTTCTGTGGCCCTCAGTAACAATTCTGTGTCCCTGAGTAACGTTTCTGTGGCCCTAAGTAACAATTCTGAGGCCCTCAGTAACAATTCTGTGTCTGTCCCTGAGTAACAATTCTGTGGCCCTAAGTAACGGTTCTGTGGCCCTCAGTAACAATTCTGTGTCCCTGAGTAACAGTTCTGTGGCCCTAAGTAACAGTTCTGTGGCCCTCAGTAACAGTTCTGTGGCCCTCAGTAACAATTCTGTGTCTGTCCCTGAGTAACAATTCTGTGGCCCTAAGTAACGGTTCTGTGGCCCTCAGTAACAATTCTGTGTCCCTGAGTAACGTTTCTGTGGCCCTAAGTAACGGTTCTGTGGCCCTCAGTAACAATTCTGTGTCCCTGAGTAACAATTCTGTGTCTGTCCCTGAGTAACAATTCTGTGGCCCTAAGTAACGGTTCTGTGGCCCTCAGTAACAATTCTGTGTCTGTCCCTGATTAACAATTCTGTGGCCCTAAGTAACGATTCTGTGGCCCTCAGTAACAATTCTGTGTCCCTGAGTAACAATTCTGTGTCTGTCCCTGAGTAACAATTCTGTGGCCCTAACTAACGTTTCTGTGGCCCTAAGTAACAGTTCTGTGGCCCTCAGTAACAATTCTGTGTCCCTGAGTAACAGTTCTGTGGCCCTAAGTAACAGTTCTGTGGCCCTCAGTAACAGTTCTGTGGCCCTCAGTAACAATTCTGTGTCTGTCCCTGAGTAACAATTCTGTGGCCCTAAGTAACGGTTCTGTGGCCCTCAGTAACAATTCTGTGTCCCTGAGTAACGTTTCTGTGGCCCTAAGTAACGGTTCTGTGGCCCTCAGTAACAATTTTGTGTCCCTGAGTAACAATTCTGTGTCTGTCCCTGAGTAACAATTCTGTGGCCCTAAGTAACGGTTCTGTGGCCCTCAGTAACAATTTTGTGTCCCTGAGTAACAATTCTGTGTCTGTCCCTGAGTAACAATTCTGTGTCCCTCAGTAACAATTCTGTGTCCCTCAGTAAAAATTCTGTGTCCCTCAGTAACAATTCTGTGGCCCTCAGTAACAATTCTGTGTCTGTCCCTGAGTAACAATTCTGTGGCCCTAAGTAACGGTTCTGTGGCCCTCAGTAACAATTCTGTGTCCCTGAGTAACAGTTCTGTGGCCCTAAGTAACAGTTCTGTGGCCCTCAGTAACAGTTCTGTGGCCCTCAGTAACAATTCTGTGTCTGTCCCTGAGTAACAATTCTGTGGCCCTAAGTAACGGTTCTGTGGCCCTCAGTAACAATTCTGTGTCCCTGAGTAACGTTTCTGTGGCCCTAAGTAACGGTTCTGTGGCCCTCAGTAACAATTTTGTGTCCCTGAGTAACAATTCTGTGTCTGTCCCTGAGTAACAATTCTGTGGCCCTAAGTAACGGTTCTGTGGCCCTCAGTAACAATTCTGTCTGTCCCTGAGTAACAATTCTGTGGCCCTAAGTAACAATTCTGTGGCCCTCAGTAACAATTCTGTGTCTGTCCCTGAGTAACAATTCTGTGGCCCTAAGTAACGGTTCTGTGGCCCTCAGTAACAATTCTGTGTCCCTGAGTAACAGTTCTGTGGCCCTCAGTAACAGTTCTGTGGCCCTCAGTAACAATTCTGTGTCTGTCCCTGAGTAACAATTCTGTGTCCCTAACTAACGTTTCTGTGGCCCTAAGTAACAATTCTGTCTGTCCCTGAGTAACAATTCTGTGGCCCTAACTAGCGTTTCTGTGGCCCTAAGTAACGATTCTGTGGCCCTCACTAACAATTCTGTGTCCCGAAGTAACGTTTCTCTGTCCCTAAGTAACGTTTCTCTGTCCCCAAGTAACGTTTCTGTGTCCCTAACTCTGTCCCTAATACAGAGCGGTCTGCCTCTGTTGAATGACTGGAAGCAAATGGAGAATTCTAAAATGGCCGCCATTTATAGCTCGACCATTACACAGTGCTGGCTGGCTGGCTGCTGATTGGCTAATGCGATCGCATGGCATTAAGGAATGCATTATGGGTCAGCGCACCTTGTCTGCGCGCCTTCCCAGACATCCCCGCTCCGTCGCCGCACATGTCCGCCGCCATTTTAGGAAAAATTTCGATTCGCACGTCCGAAGTAGGCTATTTTCCAATATTCGAAACGAATTCCACTTCGCCTACTTCGATTCGCTCATCTCTAATTATCATATATAAATTAACATTATGATTACGAATTTTTAGGAAGAGAAACTGAAGATAAGGTATAGAGTTCTGAAGGAAAGTTATTTTTGATTGGTCCAGTTATGAAGAATATGTACGATCATTTGGTATAAGACGGTGTGTATGGGACATGAATGAAGTGTGCATTGATTGATCATTAATTTTAGACTAATCATAATAAGGGGGAAATGTTAAATCTAAATTATGATTCGGCACTTATATTGATGGCAAGCTTGCAAAATATTTGGTTTTTATGATTAGTCATAATTAATATTAATATGTGTAAGTGCTCTATTGACAAATGGTAGTATTTACTATTCTTCAATTATAGCTGAGACCAAAAGATATACAAGTTAGGTTGAGTATACTATATTTAGGCATAGGAGTATCTGGTAGTTATGTCGAGGTTATTAGAAGTGACTTACTATTACATTATGTATTTTAATAGTATCTGTGTGTATTTAGTATACGTCTCTAACACTGATACATATATAGTTTAGTGATTATACATTGATATGTTCTTAAGCTATACTATTCTTTACGTCATTAGCTTATAATATTATTTACATCAGCATTCATATGTTCCTGTCCATCAAACATCATATGTACAGCATCCCTTCCTTATATGAATTGGCTTTGCTAAGCAGTAATAATTTCCATAGAAGGTATTAAGATCACTAACTATGACGTACATTTGCCTCATAAAAGACCATGAGACATCGGACAAGAGAGACTCTCTCACACACACACACTTACACGCTACATGACTCTTGCATACACACGTCTGAGAAGCTGCAACAGCTGCTAGATCATCATTTCCGTCTACTTCCGGCTTCTTTACAAAGTCTAGAAGGACAGCATTAAGGACAAGGACATGAAGGACAGAACAGCCATGACAGATAATGGTGACTCTTTCTTTGAACTTTCGCTTGTCATTTTTACAGTAGTTTTATCTACATGGAACTGTTCATGATACGCTTTACATTGTCTATTTTACACCATTGTGTGATAGAATAAAATCACACTTCATTTTTTATTTCAATGGCTCTTTCATTCATAATCGCCTCAAGACACTAGAAGAAGTATTATATGTGTCTAAAAATCCAACAACATATCAGAGTGTTTGGCTGTAAAGCATATGCCCACATTCCAAGTCAGAAACGCTCCAAGTTGGAGAACAAAGCCATAGAAGGCATTCTGGTTGGCTACAGTGAGCAGAGGAAGGGCTATAGAATCCTTTGTCCAAAGACCAACAAGGTCACAGTAAGCCGCAGTGTTTATTTTGATGAAAGTGAAGCACCAGATAATACAATTCTTGAAAAATGTGGAGAGGATTTACGCGCTGAATCGGCAAGAGACACTGACCCATGCGAAGCAGGACAAGAGCCAGAACAAGAAGAAGTGGAACTTACAATGAACGAGCCAATAGAACCCACTGAACAACAAGAAATCAGAAGATCCTCTCGAATGACAAAAGGGATACCACCCCGCAGGTTATCATACGCTGCTAAAACACATCAAACACAGGAGCCAACATCCTGGGAAGACATAGAAACTTTGCCGAGAAGGGAAGCCGATCAGTGGAGAAAAGCAGCTGAAGAAGAAATGAAATCACTTCAAGAAAATAAAACTTGGTCACTAACAGAACTCCCTCCTGGTCACAAAACCATCGGAAGCAAATGGACTTTTAAAGTGAAATATGATGCAGAAGGAAACATCCATAGATACAAAGCAAGATTAGTTGCCAAGGGATTTATTTATTTATTCTGTATATCTTTTGTTTTTATCTTGTGTTCTGTGTTTATAAGACTTTTCTATCTGTAGTAAAATATATTTTTTAAACAGTTGGTTACATAAAAGTTAGTTTTATTGTTTCTTACTTTTTATTAGTTATTTTGGCTCCTCCCTGATATCTCTGTAAGGTAATACAATGCAGGATTGGGTATTAGGGGACATTTCTCGGGGCTGCAGTTCCTCTGAACTCCACAAGATGGTGATCTCATTTCTGCTAACCAGACAGGACTTCTCTATGGAATGCAGACAGGAAGTGATGTCAGGAACAGACAGGAAGTGATGTCAGGAACAGACAGGAAATGATGTCAGGAACAGACAGGAAGTGATGTGGAATAAAGACAGACTGTGCCATGCGGTGTGAAGGAGATCGGAGACATTGCAGAAAGTAGCAGCAGAGGAGGTAATAAGATGTTGTGTTCTATTTACACCCAGTAACCCCCCGTCATGTCCGTCCTCTTCCTCCATAGTCATGTGACGTCTTTTATTTCCAGCAGATGATACACATCAAAATTTAGAAGGACACAAGGACCTCTACAAGTAAGTCATGATGGAGGACCACCAGAGAGGACACAAGGACCTCTACAAGGACTTCATAATGGAGGACCACCAGAGAGGACAGAAGGACCTCTACAAGGATGTCATGATGGAGGACCACCAGAGAGGACACAAGGACCTCTACAAGGACGTCATGATGGACAATCAGCCGCCCCTCACATCACCGGGTAAGAGGAGACTTTATTGTAAAGGAGAGAGCAGTACGGAGGATCCACCTAGATCCCCCATCATCTGATAAACACATAGAAACAATGGATTCAGTCAGTGTGTGTGTTTCCTACAGATGGATCCAGTCATGGGAACCCACCAGAGAGATGTCCCCGTCCTCTGTATTCCCGGGATTCCACACAGGAAGGTCACACCATCCCTCACCATCATCAGGTAGATGAGGAACAATCACTGATAGCATCATTAGGATCTGTAAATTATCTGCATTGTTACCATTGATGTCATTTTTATTATATATTCAGAGTGGAAACCTGAGAGATCCTGAAGTTGAAGTTAAAGAAGAGATAAAAGAGGAGGAGGATGGGGGGATGGAGGAGTCAGAGATTCCAGAAGGACACCAAGATCTGTACCAGGACACCATGGTGGAGTCATCCAGCTACAGGAATCTACCAGAGAGATGTCCCCGTCCTCTGTATTCCCGGGATTCCACACAGGAAGGTCACACCATCCCTCACCATCATCAGGTAGGTGGATCAAGTTATGGGAACCCACCAGAGAGATGTCCCCGTCCTCTGTATTCCCAGGATTCCACACAGGTAGGTCACACCATCCCTCACCATCCTCAGGTAGATGTGTATAAATTATAACTATTAGTGATTGTTCCTCAAGGGTGTTTGTTACATTGAATTTCTTTTTGAACGTTTAGAGTGGAATCCTCGGGGATGATAATATTGTTAAAGAAGAGTATAAAGAGGAGGATGGAGTGATGGAGGAGTTTTCAGAAGGACACAAGGATATGATGGAGCCACCTAATACCAGGAACCCACCAGAGAGATGTCCCCATCCTCTGTATTCCTGGGATTCCACACAGGAAGGTCACACCATCCCTCACCATCATCAGGTAGATGGATCCAGTCATGGGAACCCACCAGAGAGATGTCCCCATCCTCTGTATTCCCGGGATTCCACACAGGAAGGTCACACCATCCCTCACCATCATCAGGTAGATTATTATTATACAGTATTTATATAGCGGCAGAAGGTTTGCTCAGCGCTGTACATTATAGTGGGGACAGAACATGAGACAATACAGTAACAATACAATACACGAGGGGTGCGAGGGCCCTGATCCTTGGAGCTTACAATCTAGAAGGGAGGGGGTAGAGGTACAGGAGAAAGTGGCTGTGGGGGATGGAGTGCTAGGAGGAGTGGAGGAGATCGGCTGTTAGGTGAGGGTGGGGTAGGCTTCCCTGGAGAGATGGGTTTTCAGGGTGCGCCTGAAGGTAAGGAGGGTAGGTGACAGTCTGATGGATTGGGGTAGTGAGTTCCAGAGAATGGGGGAAGTCCTGGAGTCGGGAGTGGGAGGAGACCAGGTAGCTAGAAAGTAGGAGGTCTTGTGAGGAGCGAAGAGTACGGGTTGGGTGGTATTTGGGTATCAGGTCGGTGAGGTAGTTTGGGGCGGAGTTATGAATGGCTTTGTATGTCAATGTTAGGAGGTTGAATTTAATGAGTTGGGCAATCTGGAGCCAGTGGAGGGAATGACAGAGGGGGTTGGAGGATACTGAATGGAGGCCAGTGGAGGGATTGGCTGAGGGGGGTGGAGGACACTGAATGGAGGCCAGTGGAGGGATTGGCTGAGGGGGGTGGAGGCCTTTGAAGGGATTGGCAGAGAGGGGGTGGAGGACACTGAATGGAGGCCAGTGGAGGGAATGACAAGGGGGTTTAGAGGACACTCAATGGGGGCCAGTGGAGGGAATGACAGAGAGGGGTGGAGGACACTGAGTGGAGGGAATGACAGGGGGGTGGAGGACACTGAGTGGAGGCCAGTGGAGGGAATGACAGAGGGGGGTGGCAGAGCGGTTGGTGAGGTGGATGAGTCTGGCCGCTGAGTTCAGGATAGACTGAAGCGGGAATAGTCGGTGCGGAGGGATGGCCGGTGCGGAGGGGAGGCCGGTGAGGAGGGATGGCCGGTGGTGCGGGAAGCTGGTGAGGAGGGAGGCCGGTGGTGCGGGATGGCCGGTGAGGAGGGATGGTAGGTGGTGCGGGAGGCCGGTGAGGGGGGAGGCCGGTGAGGAGGTCGGCCGGTGGTGCGGGAGGCCGGTGAGGAGGGATGGCCGGTGAGGAGGGGTGGCCGGTGATGAGGGAGGCCGGTGAGGAGGCAGTTGCAGTAGTCCACACGTGAGATGATAATGGGGTAGATGATGACAATTATTGGTAGGTGGGATTTATACTCGGCATGTTTGTTACAATGAATGTTTTATTATATCTCTCAGAGTGGAATCCTCGGGGATGATAATATTGATGGTAAAGAAGAGTATAAAGAGGAGGATGAGGAGTATGGAGTGATGGAGGAGTTTTCAGAAGGACACAAGGAGATGATGGAGCCACCTAATACCAGGAACCCACCAGAGAGATGTCCCCGTCCTCTGTATTCCCGGGATTCCACACAGGAAGGTCACACCATCCCTCACCATTGCAAGGTTGGTGGGATGGAGCATCTAGAACATGGATTCATACAGACAATGTGTGGAGTTTCTATGACCTTCTATCTTCCAGATGATATTTCCTCTCCTTCTCTTGATGTAGAGTGGAGATCCAATCGATATAGAATTTGAGGTGAAAGCAGAAGAAGAAGAGGCGTATGTGAGGGATGATCAGCAGTCTATGGAGGAGGATGGAATAACGGGGACATTTATAGAGGAGGACACTCCTACAGAGATCAGCACAGGTGGGTCATGAACACCAAATCCATTCCTCCACCCATACTGCTCACTGATTGGTCCAGAGTAGGGCGGGGGCGGGGTGATATCAGCCTGTAATACATCAGAAGAAACAATGCCGTCCCGATTGATCCGGTAAACGTATCTGGATTATATCTGCGACTCACTTCAATAAAAGCGTGGATTGTAAACCTGAAATACTGGAACTCAGAAAAAATGGCGGCTGACTGGCGCATTACCGCCTACAAAGTGGTTCCTTCCATCCCATGCGGAGTCATGTGACCTACAAACGTTCAATGCCATGTTGTATGTGTTAGATCACACGGGTCATAGAAAGGTTGTCATTCACATGGTGGACGTGCTGTAATCATAGAGGGGAGTGGAGGCCAGTGGAGGGAATGACAGAGGGGGGTGGAGGTCAGTGTAGGGATTGGCAGAGAGGAGTGGAGGTCAGGGGAGGGATTGGCAGAGATGGGTGGAGGGATTGGCAGAGGGGGTGGAGGACACTGAATGGAGGTCAGTGGAGGGATTGGCAGAGGGGGGTGCAGGACACTGAATGGAGGCCAGTGGAGGGATTGGCAGAGGGGGGTGGAGGTCAGTGGTGGGAATGAAAGAGGGGGGTGGAGGTCAGTGGAGGGATTGGCAGAGGGGGTGGAGGACACTGAATGGAGGCCAGTCGAGGGAATGACAGAGGGGGGTGGAGGCCAGTGGAGGGATTGGCAGAGGGGGGTGGAGGACACTGAGTGGAGGCCAGCGGAAGGAATGACAGAGAGGAGTGGAGGCCAGTGGAGGGATTGGCAGAGGGGGGTGGAGGACACTGAATGGAGGTCAGTGGAGGGATTGGCAGACGGGGGTGCAGGACACTGAATGGATCCCCCCTTATGTATTATACATATTGATCATATTCCCTCTTATGTATTATACATGGAGATCATATCCCCCCTTATGTATTATACATGGAGATCATATCCCCCTTATGTATTATACATGGAGATCATATCCCCCCTTATGTATTATACATATTGATCATATTCCCTCTTATGTATTATACATGGAGATCATATCCCCCTTATGTATTATACATGGAGATCATATCCCCCCCTTATGTATTATACATGTTGATCATATCCCCCTTATGTATTATACATGGAGATCATATCCCCCCTTATGTATTATACATGGAGATCATATCCCCCCTTATGTATTATACATGGAGATCATATCCCCCCTTATGTATTATACATGGAGATCATATCCCCCCTTATGTATTATACATGGAGATCATATCCCCCCTTATGTATTATACATGGAGATCATATCCCCCCCTTATGTATTATACATGGAGATCATATCCCCCCCTTATGTATTATACATGGAGATCATATCTCCCTTATGTATTATACATGGTGATCATATCCCCCCCTTATGTATTATACATGGAGATCATATCTCCCCTTATGTATTATACATGGAGATCATATCTCCCCTTATGTATTATACATGGAGATCATATCCCCCCTTATGTATTATACATGGTGATCATATCCCCCCCTTATGTATTATACATGGAGATCATATCCCCCTTATGTATTATACATGGAGATCATATCCCCCCCTTATGTATTATACATGGAGATCATATCCCCCCTTATGTATTATACATGGGGATCATATCCCCCCCTTATGTATTATACATGGGGATCATATCCCCCCCTTATGTATTATACATGGGGATCATATCCCCCCCTTATGTATTATACATGGAGATCATATCCCCCCTTATGTATTATACATGGAGATCATATCCCCCCTTATGTATTATACATGGAGATCACATCCCCCCTTATGTATTATACATGGAGATCATATCCCCCCTTATGTATTATACATGGAGATCACATCCCCCCTTATGTATTATACATGGTGATCACATCCCCCCTTATGTATTATACATGGAGATCACATCCCCCCTTATGTATTATACATGAAGATCATATCCCCCCCCTTATGTATTATACATGGAGATCACATCCCCCCTTATGTATTATACATGGAGATCATATCCCCCCCCTTATGTATTATACATGGAGATCATATCCCCCCTTATGTATTATACATGGAGATCATATCCCCCTTATGTATTATACATGGAGATCATATCCCCCCCCTTATGTATTATACATGGAGATCATATCCCCCCCTTATGTATTATACATGGAGATCATATCCCCCCCTTATGTATTATACATGGAAATCATATCCCCCCTTATGTATTATACATGGAGATCATATCCCCCATTATGTATTATACATGGAGATCATATCCCCCCTTATGTATTATACATGGAGATCATATCCCCCTTATGTATTATACATGGAGATCATATCCCCCCTTATGTATTATACATGGAGATCATATCCCCCCTTATGTATTATACATGGAGATCATATCCCTCCTTATGTATTATACATGGAGATCATATCCCCCCTTATGTATTATACATGGAGATCATATCCCCCCTTATGTATTATACATGGAGATCATATCCCCCCTTATGTATTATACATGGTGATCATATCCCCCCTTATGTATTATACATGGAGATCATATCCCCCCCCTTATGTATTATACATGGAGATCATATCCCCCCTTATGTATTATACATGGAGATCATATCCCCCCTTATGTATTATACATGGAGATCATATCCCCCCTTATGTATTATACATGGAGATCATATCCCCCCTTATGTATTATACATGGAGATCATATCCCCCCTTATGTATTATACATGGAGATCATATCCCTCCTTATGTATTATACATGGAGATCATATCCCCCCTTATGTATTATACATGGAGATCATATCCCCCCTTATGTATTATACATGGAGATCATATCCCCCCTTATGTATTATACATGGAGATCATATCCCCCCTTATGTATTATACATGGTGATCATATCCCCCCTTATGTATTATACATGGAGATTATATCCCCCTTATGTATTATACATGGAGATCATATCCCCCCTTATGTATTATACATGGAGATCATATCCCCCCTTATGTATTATACATGGAGATCATATCCCCCCTTATGTATTATACATGGAGATCATATCCCTCCTTATGTATTATACATGGAGATCATATCCCCCCTTATGTATTGGGATTTTTAATATCAGACCCTATATTGTTTATTATTATTATTATACAGTATTTATAAAGCGCCAATAGTTCGCTCAGCGCTGTACATTACAGAGGGGACAGAACATGTGACAGAACAATACCAATACAATGTGATACATGAGGGGATCGAGGGCCCTGCTCTTTCGAGCTTACAATCTAGGAGGGAGGGGATGGTGGCACAGGAGGAGATAGCTGTGGGGGATGGAGTGGTAGGAAGAGTGGAGGAGGTCGGCAAGTTAGCAGGGGGTGGGGTAGGCTTCCCTGAAGAGATGGGTTTTCAGGGTGCGCCTAAAGGAGAGAAGAGTAGGTGATAATCTGATGGGTTGGGGCAGGGAGTTCCAGAGGATGGGTGACACCCTGGAGAAGTCCTGGAGGCGGGCATGGGAGGAGGAGACTAGGGAACTAGAGAGAAGGAGGTCTTGTGAGGAGCGGAGTGTGCGTGTTGGGCGGTACTTGGATATTAGGTCAGTGATGTAGTTCGGGGCAGTATGGTGGACAGCTTTGTACGTCAGTGTTAGGATTTTGAATTTGATCCGTTGTGCAATCGGAAGCCAGTGGAGGGATTGGCAGAGGGGGGTGGAGGCAAGTGGAGGGATTGGCAGAGGGGGGTGGAGGCAAGTGGAGGGATTGGCAGAGGGGGGTGGCGGAGATGGAGCGGTTGGAAAGGTGGATGAGTCTGGCAGCCGTATTCTGGATGGACTGAAGCGGGGATAGCCAGCGGCGAGGCAGGCCAGTGAGGAGGGAGTTGCAGTAGTCGAGTCGTGATATGATGAGGGAGTGGATGAGCTGTTTAGTGGTTTCTGGGGTTAGGAACGTGTGTATTTTGGCAATGTTGCGGAGGTGGAGTCTGCACGAGTTTGTTAAAGATTGGACTTGGGGCTGGAAGGATAGGTTGGAGTCCAGAATGACACCAAGTACTCTGGCCTGCAGGGCGGGTTTGATGGTAGCGTTGTTGGATGTGATGGAGAAGTCAATGGGGGGTGGGGTTCGGGCTGGGGGGGAGACAAGAAACTCGGTTTTGGAGAGATTCAGTTTAAGGAAGTGGAGCGACATCCAATCTGATATGTCGCTCAGTAGGTGTGTGATTCGGGCGGAGACTGAGGGGGTGAGGTGGGGGGTTGAGAGATAGATTTGTGTGTTGTCGGCATAGAGGTGGTAGTTAAAGCCATGAGAGTGTATGAGTTGGCCAAGGGAGGAGGTGTAGATGGAGAAGAGAAGGGGCCCAAGGACGGAGCCTTGAGGGACCCCAACAGAGAGGGGGAGTGAGGGGGAGGTGGTAGCATTATAGGTAACGCTGAAGGAGCGTTGTGACAGGTAGGATGAGAGCCAGGAGAGAGCAGAATCTCTGAGGCTGAGGGAGTGTAGTATTTTGAGGAGGAGGGGGTGGTCAACTGTGTCGAAGGCCGCAGAGAGGTCAAGGAGTAGGAGCACTGAATAATGGCCATTAGCTTTGGCGGTTAGCAGGTCATTGGAGAGTTTGAGTAAGGCGGTTTTGGTGGAGTGTAGGGGACGGAAGCCAGACTGTAGGGGATCGAGGAGGTTGTTGTCATTGAGGTGAGAGCTTAGGCGGGTGTAGACTAGGCGCTCGAGGAGTTTAGATGTAAATGGGAGCAGGGAGATGGGTCTGAGGTTGTTCGGGTCATTGGGGTCCAGGGAGGGCTTTTTAAGTATGGGGGTGATGTGTGCATGTTTCAGAGGGGAGGGGAAAGTGCCAGAGGAGAGGGAGAGATTGAAGATGTGGGTGAGGGAGCGTAGGATGGAGGGGGAGGGAGGTCATAGGAGTTGTGAGGGGATAGGGTCGAGGGGGCAGGTGGTGAGGCGGGCATCAGAGAGGATCTTGGAGGCTTCCTTGATGGTAATAAGGTCAAAGAGTCGGAGTGTTGGGGGAGCTTCAGTATGAGGAATGTAGGGTGGGGTGGAAGTGGGGGTCAGAGCAGTGGTGGGGCCATGGGAGAGGGGTGATGAGGGGGTAGCTGTGTGAGGGTGAAGGGGGTTGGAGAGAGTTTGAGCAGCGACGAAGTCCCTGTGGGTTATGTTGAGGGGGAGGGGGGATGAGGGGGTAGCTGTGTGAGAGGGGACGGGTTGAGAGGGCGTGTGAGTTGTGGAAATGTCCTTGCGAATTGTGTCAATCTTGTTTTTGAAGTGATTGGCAATCTCAAGGTCGGTGAGTGAGGTGCTGGGTGGAGGTGGGGGTGGCGAGAGTAGAGAGTTAAAGGTGGAGAAGAGTCGGCGAGGATTGGAGGAGAGGGCCTTGATGAGGGTCAGGAAGTAGGCTTGTTTGGCTGCGTGGAGGGAGGAGGTGTAGGTGTGGAAGGCAGATTTGTAGCGGGTGAAGGCTTGTTGGGATTTGGTTTTGCACCATAGTCGCTCCAGGGCACGACTGTGTCGTTTTGAGGGTTTTGGTGTGATCAGTCTGCCAGGGCTGGAGCAGTCGGGGTCTGATGTTGCGTGTGGTTAAAGGGGCTAGTGAGTCAAGGGCT
Source organism: Staurois parvus (assembly GCF_062004578.1). Lineage (NCBI taxonomy): Eukaryota > Metazoa > Chordata > Amphibia > Anura > Ranidae > Staurois > Staurois parvus. The sequence continues at coordinate 120,997 of NW_028319483.1, read as the reverse complement.
GTTGACAGCGCATTGTTGTAGGCGGTCATAGCCAAGTCGGGGCAGGACAGGGGGAGGATGCTGTCGTGGAGTTGATCAGCTGCAGAGTGGAGGGGGGCAGGGTTAAGGTTGCGGAGGTTACGGCTGGTAGTAGTGTGACATTTGGAGGGGTAGGCGTTGGAGGACGAGGATATAGAGAAGGTGATCAGGTTGTGGTCAGAGAGAGGGAAGGGGGTGTTAGTGAGGTTGTGGGGAGCGCAGCATAAATATATTAATAAGTAAGGGTCCCGACACTGAGCCTTGGGGTACCCCACTAATAACACTGACCCTTGGGGTACACCACTGACACCCCCAGACCATGCAGAGTATGAATCATTAACCACTACTCTCTGAATATGATCTTTCAGCCAGTTTTCATTTATATTCGGATTTTTCCAGCCCATAGACTTTACCTTACACTTTAGCCGTGTGTGGGGAACTGTGTCCAAGTATACCACGTCCCCCGCCATCCCTCTGTCCGAGTATGCCACGTCCACCGCCACCCCTCTGTCCAAGTATACTACGTCCCCCGCCTCCCCTCTGTCAGCTTCCACTGATTACAGAATACTAATACTGAGAGTCCTGACCCTTATACTATATAACTTGTACATTCCATACTCCTGACCCCTGCACTATATACTCCGTGTTGTACATTACATACTCCTGACCCCTGCACTATATACTCCGTGTTGTACATTACATACTCCTGACCCCTGCACTATATACTCCGTGTTGTACATTACATACTCCTGACCCCTGCACTATATACTCCGTGTTGTACATTACATACTCCTGACCCCTGCGCTATATACTCCGTGTTGTACATTACATACTCCTGACCCCTGCGCTATATACTCCGTGTTGTACATTACATACTCCTGACCCCTGCACTATATACTCCATGTTGTACATTACATACTCCTGACCCCTGCACTATATACTCTATGTTGTACATTACATCCTCCTGACCCCTGCACTATATACTCTATGTTGTACATTCCATACTCCTGACCCCTGCACTATATACTCCATGTTGTACATTACATACTCCTGACCCCTGCACTATATACTCTATGTTGTACATTACATCCTCCTGACCCCTGCACTATATACTCTGTGTTGTACGTTACATACTCCTGACCCCTGCACTATATACTCTGTGTTGTACATTCCATCCTCCTGACCCCTGCGCTATATACTCCGTGTTGTACATTCCATCCTCCTGACCCCTGCACTATATAATCCATGTTGTACGTTACATACTCCTGACCCCTGCTCTCCCCCTCCCCCCACTGCTATATATACACATAATCTGGATACTCTTTTGTTCCCCCCATTTCCTCCCAGCTGGACATTTTATATCGGATGATGTGATTGGAGCACAGACTTTTACATGGTGATAATAATGTGATAACATCCTCCAACCAGAAAGTGATAATGAGGGAGGAGTCAATACCCCAATGAGGGTGGTCTTCAGGATGAGGGAGGAGTCAATACCCCAATGATGGTGGTCTTCAGGATGAGGGAGTAGTCAATACCCCAATGATGGTGGTCTTCAGGGTCAGGATGAGAGAGGAGCAAATACCCCAATGATGGTGGTCTTCAGGGTCAGGATGAGGGAGGAGCCAATATCCCAATGATGGTGGTCTTCAGGATGAGGGAGGAGTCAATACCCCAATGATTGTAGTCTTCAGGGTCAGGATGAGGGAGGAGTCAATACCCCAGTGATGGTGGTCTTCAGGATGAGGGAGGAGTCAATATCCCAATGATGGTGGTCATCAGGGTCAGGATGAGGGAGGAGTCAATACCCCAATGAGGGTGGTCTTCAGGATGGGGGAGGAGTCAATACCCCTGTAACAGAAGCGTAGGCAGAACAGAGCACACGGAGAAGATGGGGAACACACAAACTTTATTGAAGCAACAAATTGACAGACACTCAACAGGGAAATGGCAGGGAGCGTGATGTGTGCGCAAACCAGGGACTATTCCAGGCACGGGGGGGGGGGGGGTATTCAGCGACAGGCAGGCAATCTCCCCCCCTCGACTTGGGGCCTCAACCGAGCTCCCTCCGTGATTGGACAGCGGATTGGAGACTCGGGCAACAGGTGGGAACCTACCACTGGGCAGGGGACTCGGGCAACAGATGGCAACCTACCACTGGGCAGGGGCCTCGGGCAACAGACGGCAACCTACCACTGGGCAGGGGTCTCGGGCAACAGATGGCAACCTACCACTGGGCAGGGGCCTCGGGCAACAGACGGCAACCTACCACTGGGCAGAAGACTCGGGCAACAGGCGGCAACCTACCACTGGGCAGAAGACTCGGGCAACAGATGGCAACCTACCACTGGGCAGGGGCCTCGGGCAACAGGCGGCAACCTACCACTGGGCAGGGGCCTTGGGCAACATGCGGCAACCTACCACTGGGCAGGAGACTCGGGCAACAGATGGCAATCTACCACTGGGCAGGAGACTCGGGCAACAGACGGCAACCTACCACTGGACAGGGGTCTCGGGCAACAGACGGCAACCTACTACTGGGCAGGGGCTTCAGGCAACAGGCGGCAACCTACCACTGGGCAGGGGCCTCGGGGACTCAACGGGACTCTAGCTGTGGAGACTGGCCACAGCACAGCTCCCACCCAGCTTTCTAGGGTCATTGGGTTCACAGGGACTCAACGGGTAGCGATGGCTCAAGCACTCAGGGGTACCACAGGTAGCTATACTCTGGGCATGCCACCAGGACATGGGTGATCAGTGCACACACAGCGGGGCGGTTTGGAACACGGGTGGTCGGTGCACACATCGGGGACAGTTCAGAACATGGGTGGTCGGTGCACACAACAGGAACAGTTCAGGACACGGGTGGTCAGTGCGCACAACAGGAACAGTTCAGGACACGGGTGGTCAGTGCACACAGCAGGAACTGTTCAGGACACGGGTGGTCAGTGCGCACAGCAGAAACAGTTCAGGACACGGGTGGTCAGTGCGCACAACAGGAACAGTTCAGGACACGGGTGGTCAGTGCGCACAGCAGGAACAGTTCAGGACACGGGTGGTCAGTGCGCACAGCAGGAACAGTTCAGGACACGGGTGGTCAGTGCGCACAACAGGAACAGTTCAGGACACTCACGGTAAGCAGCTTGTAGACCCTCAGCGGCAGGCGGCTCCAGACAGGGACGACCAGCGGTCAGCGTTCCAGGGACAACCAGCGATCAGCAGACAGCAGCAGCTCCCAGGGCACTCAGCAGCAGACAGCCTCCAGGGACACGCAGCCATGGATAGTGTACAGGGTCCCTCAGCCACAGCTCCCAGGGCACTCAGCAGCAGGAAGGGTGCAAGGGTGCTCAGTAGACAGGCTTACAGACTGGCAGGGTCTCAGCTGTGGGGTCTGACCTTTGAGGTGAAGGCTCATGCAGAGCTGTGGAGACTCCCAACCCTGGGGTATTGTAGAGGGCTGCAGTCCTGACCTTTTGGGGGTCTGCAGAGTGCGCAGGGGGGATGGCTGGGGAGGCTCGGTCCCCCTCACCCGAGCCTCCCAACATCTTTCTGGGAGCAGGATGATTCTACCCACATGGCCAGGAACAAAAGGGAAGGCTGCTTCCTGTGTGGGTCTCTTGAAGATCATGTGGGACGCGGCTAGGTTGCCTCGGCAACGGCTGGCCCAGCCCTGTCCATGGAAGCCCCACAGACCTTCTAATGTACAAGGAGGAAGGGAGGGGTGGAGGGATATGGCGGGGGATGGGAGAGGCACTGGAAGTCTGTGACAACCCCAATGATGGTGGTCTTCAGGGTCAGGATGAGGGAAGAGTCAATACCCCAATGATGGTGGTCTTCAGGATCAGGGAGGAGTCAATACCCCAATGACGGTGGTCTTCAGGAGCAGGATGGGGGAGGAATCATTACCCCAATGATGGTGGTCTTCAGGGTCAGGATGGTGGAGAAGTCCATACCCCCATGACGGTGGTCTTCAGGATGAGGGAGGAGTCAATACCCCAATGATGGTGGTCTTCAGGGTCAGGATGAGGGAGGAGTCAATACACGAATGATAGTGGTCTTCAGGATGAGGGAGGAGTCAATACCCCAAGGATGGTGGTCTTCAGGATGAGGGAAGATTCAATACCCCAATGATGGTGGTCTTCAGGGTCAGGATGAGGGAGGAGTCAATACCCCAATGATGGTGGTCTTCAGGATGATGGAGGAGTCAATACCCCAATGATGGTGGTTTTCAGGATGGGAGAGGAGTCAATACCCCAATGATGGTGGTCTTCAAGGTCAGGATGAGGGAGGAGTCAATACCCCAATGATGGTGGTCTTCAGGATGAGGGAGGAGTCAATACCCCAATGATGGTGGTTCTCAGGATGGGAGAGGAGTCAATACCCCAATGATGGTGGTCTTCAGGATGAGGGAGGACTCAATACCCCAATGATGGTGGTCTTCCGGATCAGTCCAGTCTTCATCTCTCGTCCTATAATCCCCTCATCACTGTCCCTCCTATAAAAGACAGTTCTGGTTGTTTCCTCACTCTCTGACTAAGCTCCATGAATAAAGAAATGACCTGGTAGGAGATCAGAGGAGCCATTTCCTAATTCCCTTGAGGGTGGAATTATAAGCTCCTCAGAGACCAAGCTGCCTGATGTGGGTGGAGTCCTGGTTTGGGGGAACCAATCAGCTCCTGTCTAGTAATCCTCTTTGTCTTTGTATTTTAGTCCATGGCCGGGAGATGAGGAAAACCTCCGAGGATTGTCTCACTTTGTCTCCAGACTGGAAAGTAGAAGATGAGGACATCACACAGTATAGTCCAAGAGAAAACCCGGCTCCCTCCAATGTCCATCCGGCACCACCCAGTGTAGATGGACCATCGGATTCTTTATATCCTGAGGAACCTCAGACTGTGCGGGACCTGGCCGGCCTTCCAATAGGGAAGAGGTTCTCCTGTCCTGAGTGTGGGAAATGTTTCCAATATAAATCCGTTCTTAAGGATCATATAAGAACTCACACGGGGGAGAAGCCGTATTCCTGTCCTGAGTGCGGGAAATGTTTCAAATTTAAAGCTAAACTAAATGTGCATATAAGATCTCACACGGGGGAGAAGCCGTATTGCTGTCCTGAGTGCGGGAAATGTTTCAAATTTAAATCTAATCTAAATGTGCATATAAGAGCTCACACGGGGGAGAAGCCGTATTCCTGTTCTGAGTGTGGGAAATGTTTTGTAGAAAAATCAACACTTATCATACATCAGAGGTCTCACACGGGGGAGAAGCCGTATTCCTGTTCTGAGTGCGGGAAATGTTTTGTAGAAAAATCAACACTTATCATACATCAGAGGTCTCACCCGGGGGAGATGCCGTATTCCTGTCTTGAGTGTGGGAAATGTTTTCCTTATAAGTCCTATCTTTCCAGACATCAGAGATCTCATGCGGGAGAGAAGCCGTATTCCTGTCCTGAGTGCAGGAAATGTTTTTCTACAAAACAAACACTTACCGTACATCAGATGTCTCATACGGGGGAGAAGCCACATTCCTGTCCTGAGTGCGGGAAATGTTTCCGTCATAAATCCGGTCTTAATGTGCATATAAGATGTCACATGGAAGAGAAGCCGTGTTCCTGTCCTGAGTGTGGGAAATGTTTCCAATATAAATCCCTTCTTGAGGAGCATATAAGATCTCACACGCGGAAGAAGCTGTATTCCTGTCCTGAGTGCGGGAAATGTTTCCATTATAAATCCCATCTTAATTTGCATGAAAGATCTCACACGGGGGAGAAGCCATATTCCTGTCCTGAGTGTGGGAAATGTTTCCAATATAAATACAATCTTAATAGTCATGAAAGATCTCACACGGGGGAGAAGCCGTATTCCTGTCCTGAGTGCGGAAAATGTTTCAAACGTAAATCTAAACTAAACGTGCATATAAGATCTCACACGGGGGAAAAGCCGTATTCTTGTTCTGAGTGCGGGAAATGTTTTGTAGAAAAATCAACACTTCTCACACATCAGAGGTCTCACACGGGGGAGAAGCCGTATTCCTGTGCTGACTGTGGGAAATGTTTTATAGCAAAATCAACACTTATCGTACATCAGAGGTCTCACACAGGGGAGAAGCCATATTCCTGTCCTGAGTGTGGGAAATGTTTTTCCTATAAGTCCTATCTTTCCAGACATCAGAGATCTCACACGGGAGAGAAGCCGTATTCCTGTCCTGAGTGCGGGAAATGTTTTTCACGGAAGTCCCATCTTCACACACATCAGAGGTCTCACACGGAGGAGAAGCCGTATTCCTGTCCTGAGTGCGGGAAATGTTTTTCACAGAAGTCCTATCTTCACACACATCAGAGGTCTCACACGGGGGAGAAGCCACTTTCCTGTCCTGAGTGCGGGAAATGTTTTTCAGATGATTCTAGTCTTTACACACATCAGAGATGTCACACGAGGGAAAAGCCGTATTCCTGTCCAGAGTGCGGGAAATGTTTTTCCTATAAGTCCAAACTTAACATACATCAGAGATCTCACACAGGAGAGAAGCCATATTCTTGTCCTGAGTGCGGGAAATGTTTTCCCTATAAGATCTATCTTTCCAGACATCAGAGATCTCACACGGGAGGGAAGCCGTATTCCTGTCCTTAGTGCGGGAAATGTTTTTCATATACTCGCAGTCTTTACAAACATCAGAGATATCACACGGGGGAGAAGCCACTTTCCTGTCCTGTGGTGGAAATGTCCCTCACTGAAGTCCTGTCTTCCTGTACATCAGGGATTATATCGTGGTAGACAGATCAGACCGGGGTCAGTCCTTATTGGGGGGCGAAATGGGGAAAGATGGGGGGAGGGCTATGGCAGATGGTAAGAAGGTTCCCATGTTACAACCAGTGGAATTGGTACCATTTGTATGAAAATAAAAAATACACAAAATCCGTGTGAACAAAGTGTCAGTGGATGAAGGTGTCAGGGAATGGTGTCAATGAACGAGGTGTCAGGGAATGGACAAGGTGTCAGTGAATGAAGGAGGTGTCAGTGAATGGAGGAGGTGTCAGTGAATGGAAGTGTTTGTTCCCCAATGCCAGAAGTCTGCCCTGCACAATAGGTGAGTTGGAAGGTTTGGTGAATGAAGAGAACTAGGATTGGATTGGTATTGCTGAATCTTGGCTTCATTCCTCACATGACTGGGCCATTCATATTCCTGGCTAGGTTCTCTTTCGGAGTGACGGGGAAATAGGAAAGGGGGTGGAGTCTGGAATAGGAAAGGGGGTGGAATCTGTCTGGAATAGGAAAGGGGGTGGAGTCTGTCTCTGTGAGAAGTGATCTCAGCGAGTGTGAGAGGACCTAGATGATGGAGAGTGTGATGAGGTTGAAGTATTATGGGTGGAGCTGCACATGGGGGGCGGTACTACAAAGGTCATCATTGGAGTCTGTTATAGGCCTCCCAGTGTTAATGAGGAGGTGGAGACTACGCTCCTCCCACAGATGGAAGGGGCGGGGACAGTGATAATAACCAACCCCAACTAGGAATGATGCTCGGCTGGACCTGGTCATAGAGGGCCAAACTAGGAATGATGCTCTGCTGGACCTGGTCATAGAGACCCCAACTAGCAATGATGCTCTGCTGGACCTGTGTCATAGAGGCCCCAACTAGGAATGATGCTCTGCTTGACCTGTGTCATAGAGGCCCCAACTAGGAATGATGCTCTGCTGGACCAGTGTCATAGAGGTCCCAACTAGGAATGATGCTCTGCTGGACCTGGTCATAGAGGCCCCAACTAGGAATGATGCTCTGCTGGACCTGTGTCAAAAAGGTCCCAACTAGGAATGATGCTCTGCTGGACCTGGTCATAGGGGCCCCAACTAGGAATTATGCTCTGCTGGACCTGGTCATCTCCAACCATGCAGAGATTATTATGAATGTCCATATACAGAACATCTGGGTAGCCGTGACCATAACATGATTTCATTTATTGTTAGCTGTAAACAGCGAGCACATACGGGGAGAATAAAAACGTTCAACTTTAAGAGAGCTAATTCTCCAAGGCTGAGAGCTGCTCTCCAAGACTTAGAATGGGAGGAATATTGGCATCGATGAACACAACACAGAAATGGGAGTTCTTCACAAAGACTGTATGACCTGGATTTACTATTGTGCCTGGGCGCATGTCCGTGGGCGTCTCCTGTGTGTGGAGTCGTCTGACAGCCGGCACTCGGTGGCGTCTCCTGTGTGTGGAGTCCTCTGACAGCCGGCACTCAGTGGCGTCTCCTGTGTGTGGAGTCCTCTGACAGCCGGCACTCGGTGGCGTCTCCTGTATGTGGTGTCCTCTGACAGCCGGCACTCGGTGGCGTCTCCTGTGTGTGGAGTCCTCTGTGTGTGGAGTCCTCTGACAGCCGACACTCGGTGGCGTCTCCTGTGTGTGGAGTCCTCTGACAGCCAGCACTCGGTGGCGTCTCCTGTGTGTGGGGTCCTCTGACAGCCGGCACTCGGTGGCGTCTCCTGTGTGTGGAGTCCTCTGACAGCCGGCACTCGGTGGCGTCTCCTGTGTGTGGAATCCTCTGACAGCCGGCACTCGGTGGCGTCTCCTGTGTGTGGTGTCTTCTGACAGACGGCACTCGGTGGCGTCTCCTGTGTGTGGAGTCCTCTTACAGCCGGCACTCGGTGGCGTCTCCTGTGTGTGGAGTCCTCTTACAGCCGGCACTCGGTGGCGTCTCCTGTGTGTGGAGTCCTCTGTGTGTGGAGTCCTCTGACAGCCGACACTCGGTGGCGTCTCCTGTGTGTGGAGTCCTCTGACAGCCAGCACTCGGTGGCGTCTCCTGTGTGTGGGGTCCTCTGACAGCCGGCACTCGGTGGCGTCTCCTGTGTGTGGAGTCCTCTGACAGCCGGCACTCGGTGGCGTCTCCTGTGTGTGGAATCCTCTGACAGCCGGCACTCGGTGGCGTCTCCTGTGTGTGGTGTCTTCTGACAGACGGCACTCGGTGGCGTCTCCTGTGTGTGGAGTCCTCTGACAGCCGGCACTCGGTGGCGTCTCCTGTGTGTGGAGTCCTCTTACAGCCGGCACTCGGTGGCGTCTCCTGTGTGTGGATTCCTCTGACAGCCGGCACTCGGTGGCGTCTCCTGTGTGTGGTGTCTTCTGACAGACGGCACTCGGTCGCGTCTCCTGTGTGTGGAGTCCTCTTACAGCCGGCACTCGGTGGCGTCTCCTGTGTGTGGAGTCCTCTGACAGCCAGCACTCGGTGGCATCTCCTGTGTGTGGAGTCCTCTGACAGCCGGTACTCGGTCACGTCTCCTGTGTGTGGATTCCTCTGACAGCCGGCACTCGGTGGCGTCTCCTGTGTGTGGAGTCCTCTGACAGCCGGCACTCGGTGGCGTCTCCTGTGTGTGACAACCAGCACTCGGCAGATCTTTATGGACTCTCATTGGATTTCCTTAGTTCTAGTGATTCTATTTTTGTTTCTTATCCTTTATAATTATTTCTGTGATGATTTTACTTATTTCAATATTTATTTTGACAGCTGAATGTAAAAATAAAGGTCTGCAAAAGTAAAAAAACTGTGTGGGGTCCCCCCTCCCATCCATACCAAGCCCTTCAGGGGTCCCCCCTCCCATCCACACCAAGCCCTTCGGGGGTCCCCCCTCCCATCCACACCAAGCCCTTCGGCTGTCCCCCCTCCCATACATACCAAGCCCTTCGGGGGTCCCCCCTCCCATCCACACCAAGCCCTTTGGGGGTCCCCCCTCCCATCCACACCAAGCCCTTCGGGGGTTCCCCCTCCCATCCACACCAAGCCCTTCGGCTGTCCCCCCTCCCATCCATACCAAGCCCTTCAGGGGTCCCCCCTCCCATCCACACCAAGCCCTTCGGGGGTCCCCCCTCCCATCCACACCAAGCCCTTCGGGTCTGGTATGTATATTAATGGGTAACTCTACGCCGAAATAACAAAAAACAGTGTGGGGTTCCCCCAAAAATTCATACCAGACCCTTATCCGAGCATGCAGCCTGAAAGGTCAGGAAATGGGGAGGACGAGCGAGCGCCCCCCGCCCTCCTGAACCATACCAGGTCACATGCCCTCAACATGGGGGGGTGCTTTGGGGCAGGGGGGCTCACCCCCAAAGCACCTTGTCCCTATGTTGATGGCGACAAGGGCCTCTTCCCCACAACCCTGGCCGGTGATTGTGGGGGTCTGTGGGTGGGGGGCTTATCAGAATCTGGAAGCCCCCTTTAAAAAGTTTAAAGTTCAAGTTTAACAAACTTGACTGATTGATGTCACCAAGGAACCTTGATTAAGGTCATCAAGAAATCTTAACTGATGTCACCAAAGAACCTGATTGATTGAGGTCAGCAAAGAACCTTGATTGATTGATGGCACCAAGGAAAGTTGATTGATGTCACCAAGGAAACTGGATTGATGTCACCAAGGAAACTTGATTGATGTCACCAAGGAAAGTTGATTGATGTCACCAAGGAAACTGGATTGATGTCACCAAGGAAAGTTGATTGATGTCACCAAGGAAACTTGATTGATGTCACCAAGGAAACTTGATTGATGTCACCAAGAAATCTTGATTGATGTCACCAAGGAAAGTTGATTGATGTCACCAAGGAAACTTGATTGAGGTCACCAAGGAAACTTGATTGCTTGATGTCACCAAGGAAACTTGATTGATGTCACCAAGGAACCTTGATTGAGGTCACCAAGGAACCTTGATTGATGTCACCAAGGAACCTTGATTAATGTCACCAAGAAACCTTGATTGATGTCACCAAGAAACCTTGATTGATGTCACCAAGAAACCTTGATTGATGTCACCAAGAAACCTTGATTGATGTCACCAAGGAACCTTGATTGATGTCACCAAGAAACCTTGATTGATGTCACCAAGAAACCTTGATTGATGTCACCAAGGAACCTTGATTGATGTCACCAAGAAACCTTGATTGGTGTCACCAAGAAAACATGATTGATTGATGATGTCACCAAGAAAACTTGATTGAGCTCACCAAGAAAACTTGATTGATTGGTGTCACCAAGAAAACTTGATTGGTGTCACCAAGGAACCTTGATTGCTGTCACCAAGAAAGAAAACTCCATTAGTGTAGCATCACTGATGTCACCAAGAAGAAAATTCCACAAAGTTAGAAAGCTAGCAAAAAAATAAGTAGACTTTTTTCTTCAGAGCTGAAGCATCCAACCACTTAAGATAATAGCAAAAAACAGAAGCTTGCTGGGAGCAGAAGGGGTTACACAGGGACTGGCTTATAGGTGTTCTGTTTGCTCGTGTCCAATACTACTGAAACTCAGTTCCCGGGCATTTTGGTGCAAGCCCTGCAGCCCATTGAAGACGCTGGGACTTTTGGAGACATCAAGCCATGAACAACGCCATGGACTCTGGCCTCACAGAGGTATGCCTGGGCAGCCACACTACTATAGTTAGCTAGGGGGAAAGATGTTGTTCATATTGAACTGTACACTGCAACCCATTCAGTGAAGGATCCTGATCTGAAGGTATTCAAAGGGGTGAATAATGTTGGTTCTGGTGCATCTAAAGAACACGGGTGTGTATCGCACTGAGGGGTATAAAGTGACATTGTTATAAAAGGGTTAACTCGGCAAGACCAGGAGAGGAGTGTAGTTGCTATGGGTAACCAAGTGAAGGAACAAGCTACAAGCAACCAATTGTTAGGTGTGGTACCTGGTAAGGTGACATGTCCTCTGGTAGCGAGGGGCTCATTGTCTGGCTCCCTCTCTAGCGGTCGGCATCCAACAGAAACAAGATCCAAACTCCCCATTACAGAAATCTATGTCCTGGTCATGAGGTACGGGAAGGAAGGAGCATGCATGAGGTCCATGCTGGGTGCATGGTGGGACTCCATTCTGTTACTGGGAGTGAGGTAACAGAGGTACACTGGACTGGTGGAGTGGGCACAGGCTCAGCACGTCCCTCCTAATACAACATACAAGATACAGCATGTAGTGTCATGAGACAAGTCGCTTTTCAGAGGAACTCTGTGCTTTAATTCCCGCATTCAGTGAAGGTTCATCTCCAAGTCGGGGAACTGCCTTAGTGTTTGACTTTTCACATGACTGCGATCTCCACCTGGTCTCCGGACATCAATGAGCATGTTCCACCCGAAAGCGAGCAGGGCAAAGATGACCCTGCCCATAGGCGGCAGTATAACCTGCCTCCTGTGTCCCACAATGGACAAGAAAGGAAAATACCTTAGTAGCTTAGAAGAAAGCTAGAGCCCCTGTCAGATTTTTATTTCTGTCTGCTCCTTGTAGAGTTCCCCTGACTTCCTGATTGGTAAATTGTTCTCAGGAGGACAGGAAGTGTAGGAAAATCTCTCAAAGGAGCCCCAGATAGTAAAAACCTGACAGGAGTTCTAATCCTTCCCCACTCCATCCACAATTAATGTTTTGGTCTCCATTTGTAATTTAAATCTGCTTGACCCAGCCTACCTCTATGGTTACACCCTGAGTAGTAAGCCGGCCAAAACCCCGGACACCCCCCCCACCCCCCCCACACACACATTCACCAGGATACAAATCATTGTCATGTATTGTGTGTTAGAAGGAACAGACACGTCTGATTGTGGACGGAGGTCTGATCTGACCCTATTTAATAAACACAACACAACTGACTCCATGTAACTCGTCTGTCCAGTCACATCATCGATATATCTTGTCGTATACAATAAAGATTGTATAATTTGTGTCGGTGACTTTGTGCTGGGATAACATTGGTACTGTTGAAAAGCTAAGCGGTTATATAATGGGGATAGCTGGATCTGTGAGGTGCATTCATAGGCTTGCTGAGCGGATGTTTATACAAGATGGCTGCCGGGCCCCTCATCCAGGAAGGTGTCCCTTGGTGGGGAAATATCTTCTTATCTTCCAGGATTGTCCTCAGACACTCACTCATTACTCTTCTGGCCCCAGATAATATTAACAACAGAAAAATGACTCAAAATTCACCACAGAGAGGTTTTGCCCTTCTTATTGTACAAAAAAATAAACAGGTTGAGTAGTTTGAGTCCCCCTAGAAGTCCACTTCCCCCTCGTACAGGAGGATTCCACTGAACACTGTCAGAGGCTCATCAGAATGGGCCAACTTTCCGGTCACCAGGTCAATGCAGACGGTGTCACCCGCACTCAGCTTGTTTTCTACGAGGGGCTTCTTCTCCAGGCCTTCTGGTTGGTAGCCCTCAGAGTCCACCCTGGCAATGCCCAAGTTGGATTTGGAGAGCACAGCTTCAATCTTTTCATCTTTGTAGCTAGTCAAGATGGTACTAAAGAAGTACCTGCCTTCTATTGGGGCAGTGAAGATACCTGGGAAGAAAACGAACATGGCTAGTTTGGGGCAATTCACCACAATATCTCTTCCTCTCCAAACCACCACAGACAAGGACTTGCAGAAAATAATGTGGCCTGTATAAGGAAATAATCAGCCACTACTGCAACTCTTTATATAAGGTAGGCCACACCCACCACTGCAACTCTTTATATAAGGTAGGCCACACCCACCACTGCAACTCTTTATATAAGGTAGGCCACACCCACCACTGCATCTGTTTATATAACATAGGCCACACCCACCACTGTCATTCATTGGGTCAGAGAAAGTGTTTTCACCTGATGAATCCTCTTCCCACCTGCGGTAACCCTTGGTATACAGGCCCCACAAATCAGAGTCAGAAAGAAAGCCACAGTGACGTGTACCTGTGCAGCATACAACAGAACATTGAACAGGGATGTGAAGGGAACCCTATTGGTAATATTTCTTGGCCCTATGGGCAGAATTCCCTCCAGATTATCGCATGAGTTAAGGCAGTCACATGACCACATCTCGCATGCAATACTGAAAATGTCAATTCACTTTTGCTAGTATGCGGCATTTCCCATAAATCGGAAAAACACTCAGGAAATCAAACATAAAAAGGCCTTACACCGCGGTCACATCCAAGCCGATTTAGAAATTGTGCGACGTACAGTGAAGATGTCGATTTCCTCACGATTTGCAATAAATCTGACACCGATATCTATGCAAATCGCCACAAATGTAGTACATGTACTACTACAGAAATCAGTGTCGGAAACGCACCCATGTGACCCTCTAATAGCAGACAGTAGGGTGCGACTTGGCATATGATTTTCAAACCAACAACCCTAGCGTTGTGAGGCAGCAGTGCTAACCACTAATCCACGGAGCTGTGACACTAATCCTGCCTGTATTTCTGTGGTGTGAATCAATCCTAGGTCCCTGGGCAAGGTCAGTGTAACTACCAGATATCTCCCATGTGACACAAATGTTGTGCTATGTTACCAATTCACATGTATGTTGGTTGTATGTATCCCAATACAAAGGATTACAATACTAATACAGGCGTACCTCGGGGTCCCAACGCCTCAGGGAATGTAATTTTCGGTTTACGAATGAAAATCCATTGAAAATAACGCCTCGGTGGACGGAGTGTGCATGCGTGGCCGGCGGGACGGACATGTCCCCATGAGGCTCCGTCTCCCCGTCGGGTGACGGCGCATTACAGCAGTGGGTCCCGGCCCACAACCACTCAAAGGGGATCCGATCCCCATGGCAACCACCCCGGGGTCCGATCCGTCCGGGTCTGAGGCGGATCCTCAGCGTCAGGCCGTGGGAATCTGACAGGGGACTGTGTCCCCACTGTGAGCCGGCCATAAGCCCGCCCGCCGCTGCACACAGCATACCGCGGTTGCGGTGAAGAGAGAGAGAGCAGGGGGGGCTGAGCACAGTATAACATCCCCCCTCCTTAGCAAGCAGCAAAATGGTTAAAGGGGCACCCCGGCATCAGGTCCCCCCATTGACCAAAACTATTAAAGAGGCCTTGGCAAAGGCCTCCACAAAGATGGCCGCCGCTCCAACACGTGGAAGCAAGCAAGCAGCAGGGGCATATGCAGCCCTACAGGATCCGCAGCCCAGCCATCCCTGCACGTCTGAGGGTGAGTCCAACAATGAGACAGATGCCCCTGCACAAGCCCTGACACCTGACCTTACACCCACTGACCTTTTATCACGATTTGAAAAAATGCTACACAAAGCTTTGAAGCAAACCTCGGACCGCATCACTGCCACGCTATCTAGGGAAATCCGTGAGCTAGGACAACGCACTGCGGACCTAGAACAGAGGGTAGATGGTCTTGATGCTTCGCTTCAGACGCTTACGGATGACCTTGATCTTCTGCGTGACGAAAACGCTACATTATTAACACGACTGGAGGACTTTGAAAACTGAGCACGGCGCTCAAACCTGCGTATCCGTGGCCTTCCGGAAACGATTGTTGATGTCCAATCAACGATAACAGTTTTGTTCCAAGAGCTTGCTCCAGCTATCCCAATTGACAGATTAGAATTGGATAGATTTCACAGGGCGTTAGCACCACGACGTGCGGATGGTCCACCATGCGATATCATAGCCAAGCTCCACTTTTTCCGTACCATGGGGGCAACTCCTGCAGGCTGCCCGTAACGCAGAATCTCTACAGTTCCAAGGTCATACCTACCAATTGTTCCAAGATCTATGCCCCGCAACCATCTCCAAGCGCAGGGCAATGAAACCCCACCTACAAGTACTCCCAACACCACGCTATACAATATAGGTGGAGCTTCCCCTTCGCAGTGCGTTTCCGATACCAATCCCGAGATTACACCTGCAAGACTCCAGAAGACCTTTTAGACACCCTACGGATCCTGCAACTACATTCCCCAGCGACGTCTTCAGAAAGCGCCAAGCGGAGGTCCACATTTTGCTCGCCGCGGAAGTCCCTCTCCACAAGTGCAGTTGAAGGTCAACTCAATTTCCACAAGCGGGGACGTTTTTCGTCTCCGGGCCTACCTTCGCAAGATACCATGGACTGAACAATATTCCATGCTTATTTTTCTTTTTCCTTTTTTTTCGCCACATGCATCGTAAGGTGTACTTGTTTAGTTATCACCATGGCGGTTACCACCGTAGTTATCCACTCTACTTTTCCCTGTTAAATTTTGGTTGCCCCAATATCTGGGGATTGTTCTACACCCCCCCTCCTGAGCTCCACTGTAGTTTATATTTGGGATCCTGGGTTCTGGCGGTTTGAGATACCATACCCTTACACCAACGTTATCCAACTAGCACTACTAGTGCCGCCTGAGTCTAGGACCCCTGATTTTCTTGAATGTTCTTTTTATACACCAGCTTTTTTTTTTTCTCTATCGGGACCTAGCCACCATTTATTAAATACACAGCTGTCACCCTCACGGTCCGCGTACCTGCACACTCCACCCTAGCCCCTGTGTTATTGGTTATTTAATAACACTTGGGCTATTGTTCCCTGACCATCCCTGATTCAGGGTGTCCTTAGGGAACCCACCTTTTAGGCCACGAATGGCCTTCTACACCCCTTCTTACCTGTTACCTTTCTCATACCGTACCCCTCCTTCTTCCTTCCAACATGACTCCATGACTTCACACAACACGCTTCGCAACGCTCTCATCCCCTGCGGGCCTGTATCCACATATCAGCAGCATAGTACCACATGGACTTTGTATAGCCAGGCGCTGGGCAGTGCGAACTCCGCGTGTAGGCTCATGGATATCTCTGCAAGCCACTACCGACCTGAACTGTATCTGGATGGATGTGTTTTAATAAAGATCGTATCGGGCCCATTCAGATACAGACTGACACTGTTTAATCTAAGGGATGCTTGTACAGACAATGTACATACTACTAGGAGATGATAGTATGTAAAGGATGGGAAGTTCGCTCTCCACAGAGAGCTTATGGGGGAGGGGAGGACTGGTGTAACTGGTTTCCAGTATAGATAAGAGGAAAGGCTACACTCCAATCAGGATGTATATTCTGTGTATGGACAGTCTCTATACATTGTTCTGTGGGAGGGGATTGACCTGACCCTCATGTGGGGGAGCGTGTGTGTGCTTTTAATAAAACAGGAGTCTGGGGTTAGAGCCAGTCTCAGAGTGAATTAAAACTGCAACCTGAGAGTGTCGTGTGATCATTCCTGGGTAACGGGAGCTCCATTTTCTCCACATATCAACAGAGCTAAACCAGTTGGAGGCGCAGGAATCGTGGAGTTAAGCTGCAGTCGCGGTAAGCAAAATTCACATAGCTTTATGGGGGATTGCTGCGCATCCAACTGCGGGTACTCACGGTAAGGAAAAATTTGTTAAAAGCAAATTTTCAAGACACTTGCTACCACTGAGGAGGTCACTAAGGTCTTCTCAGAAGCACGCCTCACCACTTGCCCCTTTGACCCTGTCCCCACACAACTCCTCTGGTCACCCTCCTCCTCCATCCTATGCTCCCTCACCCACATCTTCAATCTCTCCCTCTCTACTGGTGCATTCCTCTCCCCCTAAAGCACACGCATATCACTCCCATACTCAAAAAACCCTCCCTGGACTCCACCGACCTGAACAACCTTAGACCCATCTCCCTGCTGCCATTTACTTCCAAACTCCTCGAGCACTTAGCCTACAATTGCCTAAGCGCCCACCTCACTGACAACAACCTCCTCGATCCACTACAGTCTGGCTTCTGTCCCCTACACTCCACCGAAACCGCCCTACTCAAAATCACTAACGACCTGCTAACCGCCGAAACTAATGGCCATTACTCAGTCCTCTTACTCCTTGACCTTTCTGCGGCCTTCGACACAGTTGACCACCCCCTCCTCCTTAATAAACTACACTCCCTCGGCATCAGAGACTCCGCTCTCTCCTGGCTCTCATCCTATCTATCCCAACGTTCCTTCAGCGTTTTCTATAACGCTACCACCTCCCCCTCTCTCCCCCTCTCTGTTGGGGTCCCCCAAGGCTCTGTCCTTGGGCCCCTTCTCTTCTCCATTTACACCTCCTCCTTCGGCAAACTGATACACTCCCACGGCTTCAACTATCACCTCTATGCCGATGACACGCAAATTTACCTCTCCACCCCTCGCCTCACCCCTTCAGTCTCTGCCCGTATCACCCACCTACTGAACGACATATCAGACTGGATGTCGCTCCATTTCCTCAAATTGAACCTTTCCAAAACCGAGCTCGTGATTTTCTCCCCAGCCCGCGCCCCCCACCCTCTCCTTCACGACCAACAACGCCACCATCAGTCCCACCCCGCAAGCCAAAGTCCTAGGTGTCACTCTAGACTCAAACCTGTCCTTCAAACCCCATGTCCAATCGTTGGCAAACTCATGCAGGATCCACCTCCGCAACATCTCCAAAATACGTACTTTCCTAACCCCAGACACTACTAAACAACTCGTTCACTCCCTTATTATCTCACGTCTGGACTACTGCAACTCCCTTTTCACCGGCCTCCCTCATCACAGACTATCCCCGCTTCAGTCTATCCTGAACTCAGCGGCCAGACTCATCCACCTTACCAACCACTCCGCCTCTGCCACCACCCCCCCTCTGTCATTCCCTCTACTGGCTCCTGATTGCCCAACGCATTAAATTCAAACTACTAACACAGACATACAAAGCCATTCATAACGCTGCCCCAAACTAACTCACCGACCTGATACCCAAATACCACCCTACCCGTAATCTTCACTCCTCACAAGACCTCCTACTTTCTAGCTCCCTGCTCTCAATCTCCCACGCATGACTTCAGGACTTCTCCAGGACTTCCACCATCCTCTGGAACTCACTATCCCAATCCATCAGACTGTCACCTACCCTTCTCACCTTAAGGCACACCCTGAAATCCCATCTCTTCAGGGAAGCCTACCCCACCCTCACCTAACAGCCAATCCCCTCCACTCCTCCTACCACTGCATCACCCACAGCCACTTCCTCCTGTACCACTATTCCCTCCCTCCTATTATTATTATTATACAGTATTTATAAAGCGCCAATAGTTTGCTCAGCGCTGTACATTACAAAGGGGGACAGAACATGTGACAGAACAATACCAATACAATGCAATACATGAGGGGATCGAGGGCCCTACTCTTTCGAGCTTACAATCTAGGAGGGAGGGGATGGTGGCACAGGAGGAGATAGCTGTGGGGGATGGAGTGGTAGGAAGAGTGGAGGAGGTCGGCAAGTTAGCAGAGGGTTGGGGTAGGCTTCCCTGAAGAGATGGGTTTCAGGGTGCGCCTAAAGGAGAGGAGAGTAGGTGATAATCTGATGGGTTGGGGCAGGGAGTTCCAGAGGATGGGTGACACCCTGGAGAAGTCCTGGAGGCGGGCATGGGAGGAGGAGACCAGGGAACTAGAGAGAAGGAGGTCTTGTGAGGAGCGGAGTGTGCGTGCTGGGCGGTACTTGGATATTAGGTCAGTGATGTAGTACGGGGCAGTATGGTGGACGGTAGAGATGAGCGAAGAAATGAAAAATTTGATTCGACTGATTCGGCAAATTCGTGGACAATATTCGATTCAAGTCGAATAAATTCGCTGTGAATTTAACTTAAAAAAGGGTGTTTCTAGGCTTCAGAGAGACTTAATATTAGTGCAGAACACTGTACCTTTAATTTAAATGCCCTTGGAGTCTGCTGGGGAAGAGAAATAATACTGTCAGTCAGTATGACATGCAGATGAGTGCCGTCGATCTTAGAATCACCGCACACTTCACTCATTTGGCCAGTCACGGGGCCAAAACCAGTGTTTGGAGCCACAGTGTGGCGGTGGAGGCAGCAGCAATGGGAGGCCATACAGCAGCCTATGACAAAATGGAAACCAGCAGGAGTGTGAGGAGACCTCAAAGTGGCACATGGCAGAGTGGGAGCAATGGGAGGCGGTACAGGGACCCAGGTCACACTGTGGGACCAGCATCAGCGTGAACAGGCGGTACGGGGGCCCATGGCCGATTTGACCTCGTTCATCCCATAGTCCTGCCGACTCATGAATAGCGTGGCCTCCTCAAAGTGCCTGAGCAAGCGCAGGTGTCACGCATGAGCTGACAATGGCTGACATCTAAGTTACACAGGGAGTACCTTTATCCGCTTTTAACATCAGGAAATCTGTGATGGCCTTTCGCTGTTCGTAAAGGCGGTCTAACATATGTAGGGTTGAATTACACCTTGTTGCAACGTCACAGCATGAGGAGTCGGTACGGGGGCCCATGGCAGATTACGTGCCTGGCAGCAGCAATGGGAGGCCCGTAATCTGCCAGCACCCTATGTCAAAACATTGAACACACCAGCAGTGTGAGGAGACCTCAAAGTGGCACATGGCAGAGTGGGAGCAATGGGAGGCGGTACAGGGACCCAGGTCACACTGTGGGCTCAGCAGCAGCGTGACCAGGCGGTACGGGGGCCCATGGCCGATTTGGGGCCTGGCGGCACCTATGGAAGGCCTGTAATCTGCCAGCAACCTATGACAAAATGGAAAACCGCAGGAGTGTGAGGAGACCTCAAAGTGGCACATGGTAGAGTGGGAGCAATGGGAGGCCGTACAGGGACCCAGGTCACACTGTGGGACCAGCAGCAGCGTGACCAGGCGGTACGGGGGCCCATGGCCGATTTGGGGCCTGGCGGCACCTATGGGAGGCCCGTAATCTGCCAGCACCCTATGACAAAATGGAACCCTGGGCTGGGGCAGGCAGAACCGCCGTATCTTTATCACGTTTTTCCCAGGCCACCGAATGGCGACGCTGCATATGCTGACGCAACGCTGTAGTCCCAACATGGGCCCCCTGGCCACGCTTGACTTTCTGGCCACATAGTCGACATACGGCTACGTTTACTTCCTCGGGCGGCTTGACGAAAACTTGCCACACCGCCGAGTAGGAAACTTTGCACCCGCTACTCCTCACTGGCTGACTGCTGCTTCCTCCGTGCACACCGGCACCACTACTGGCTGTGGTGGTAGGCTGCAGTGGAGCTGCTGCTCTACTCCGTGGCCGTTTGCCTCCACTGACACAGCTGCGACCCTGCTGCCTCCTGGCAGCAGCAATGGGAGGCCGTACAGGGACCCAGGTCACACTGTGGGCCCAGCAGCAGCGTGACCAGGCGGTACGGGGGCCCATGGCCGATTTGGGGCCTAGCGGCACCTATGGGAGGCCTGTAATCTGCCAGCAACCTATGTCAAAATGGAAAACCACAGGAGTGTGAGGAGACCTCACAGTGACACATGGCAGAGTGGAAGCAATGGGAGGCCATACAGGGACCCAGGTCACACTGTGGGACCAGCAGAAGCGTGACCAGGCGGTACGGGGGCCCATGGCCGATTTGGGGCCTGGCGGCACCTATGGAAGGCCTGTAATCTGCCAGCAACCTATGACAAAATGGACAACCGCAGGAGTGTGAGGAGATTTCAAAGTGGCACATGGCAGAGTGGAAGCAATGGGAGGCCGTACAGGGACCCAGGTCACACTGTGGGACCAGCAGCAGCGTGACCAGGCGGTACGGGGGCCCATGGCCGATTTGGGGCCTGGCGGCACCTATGGAGGGCCTGTAATCTGCCAGCAACCTATGACAAAATGGACAACCGCAGGAGTGTGAGGAGATTTCAAAGTGGCACATGGCAGAGTGGAAGCAATGGGAGGCCGTACAGGGACCCAGGTCACACTGTGGGCCCAGCAGCAGCGTGACCAGGCGGTACGGGGGCCCATGGCCGATTTGGGGCCTGGCGGCACCTATGGGAGGCCCGTAATCTGCCAGCACCCTATGACAAAATGGAACCCTGGGCTGGGGCAGGCAGAACCGCCGTATCTTTATCACGTTTTTCCCAGGCCACTGAATGGCGACGCTGCATATGCTGACGCAACGCTGTAGTCCCAACATGGGCCCCCTGGCCACGCTTGACTTTCTGGCCACATAGTCGACATACGGCTACGTTTACTTCCTCGGGCAGCTTGACGAAAAATTGCCACACCGCAGAGTAGGAAACTTTGCCTCCGCTACTCCTCACTGGCTGACTGCTACTTCCTCCGTGCACACTGGCACCACTACTGGCCGTGGTGGTAGGCTGCAGTGGAGCTGGTGCTCTACTCCGTGGCCGTTTGCCTCCACTGACACTGCTGCGACCCTGCTGTCTCCTGGCAGCAGCAATGGGAGGCCGTACAGGGACCCATGAGACACTCTGGACCTGGCAGCAGCATGAAGAGGCGGTACAGGGGCCCATGGCAGATTAGGGGCCTGGAAGCAGCTATGGGAGGCCCGTAATCTGCCAGCACCCTATGTCAAAAAATTTAACACAACAGCAGTGTGTGAGGAGACCTGAAAGTGGCACATGGCAGAGTGTGGCGATGGAGACAGCAGCAATGGGAGGCTGTACAGGGACCCATGAGAGACTCTGGACTTGGCAGCAGCATGAGGAGGCGGTATATAGGGGCCCATGGCAGATTAGGGGCCTGGCAGCAGCTATGGGAGGCCCGTAATCTGCCAGCACCCTATGTCAAAAAATTCAACACACCAGCAGTGTGAAGAGACCTGAAAGTGGCACATGGCAGAGTGTGGCGATGGAGACAGCAGCAATGGGAGGCCGTACAGGGACCCATGAGAGACTCTGGACTTGGCAGCAGCATGAGGAGGCGGTATATAGGGGCCCATGGCAGATTAGGGGCCTGGCAGCAGCTATGGGAGGCCCGTAATCTGCCAGCACCCTATGTCAAAAAATTCAACACACCAGCAGTGTGAAGAGATCTGAATGTGGCACATGGCAGAGTGTGGCGATGGAGACAGCAGCAATGGGAGGCCGTACAGGGACCCATGAGAGACTGTGGACCTGGCAGCAGCATGAGGAGGCGGTATATAGGGGCCTATGGCAGATTAGGGGCCTGGCAGCAGCTATGGGAGGCCCGTAATCTGCCAGCACCCTATGTCAAAAAATTCAACACACCAGCAGTGTGAAGAGACCTGAATGTGGCACATGGCAGAGTGTGGCGATGGAAACAGCAGCAATGGGAGGCCGTACAGGGACCCATGAGAGACTCTGGACTTGGCAGCAGCATGAGGAGGCGGTATATAGGGGCCCATGGCAGATTAGGGGCCTGGCAGCAGCTATGGGAGGCCCGTAATCTGCCAGCACCCTATGTCAAAAAATTCAACACACCAGCAGTGTGAAGAGACCTGAATGTGGCACATGCCAGAGTGTGGCGATGGAAACAGCAGCAATGGGAGGCCGTACAGGGACCCATGACACACTCTGGACCTGGCAGCAGCATGAGGAGGCGGTATATAGGGGCCCATGGCAGATTAGGGGCCTGGCAGCAGCTATGGGAGGCCCGTAATCTGCCAGCACCCTATGTCAAAAAATTGAACACAACAGCAGTGTGTGAGGAGACCTGAAAGTGGCACATGGCAGAGTGTGGCGATGGAGACAGCAGCAATGGGAGGCCGTACAGGGACCCATGAGAGACTCTGGACTTGGCAGCAGCATGAGGAGGCGGTATATAGGGGCCCATGGCAGATTAGGGGCCTGGCAGCAGCTATGGGAGGCCTGTAATCTGCCAGCACCCTATGTCAAAAAATTGAAAACACAAGCAGTGTGAAGAGACCTGAATGTGGCACATGGCAGAGTGTGGCGATGGAAACAGCAGCAATGGGAGGCCGTACAGGGACCCATGAGAGACTCTGGACTTGGCAGCAGCATGAGGAGGCGGTATATAGGGGCCCATGGCAGATTAGGGGCCTGGCAGCAGCTATGGGAGGCCCGTAATCTGCCAGTACCCTATGTCAAAAAATTGAACACAACAGCAGTGTGTGAGGAGACCTGAAAGTGGCACATGGCAGAGTGTGGCGATGGAGACAGCAGCAATGGGAGGCCCGTAATCTGCCAGCACCCTATGACAAAAAATGGAACACACCAGCAGTGTGTGAGGAGACCTGAAAGTGGCACATGTTTGGGGCATGATTCATGGCGGATTTAGTCAGTTGTGTCAGGAACTGGTGGTTTGAAATCCAGACTAATCCACGCCTGATTCATTTTCACAAACGTGAGTCTCTCCACACTTTGGGTGGACAGTCGTGTCCTCCGCGGAGTTACAATACCTCCTGCCGCACTAAACACGCGCTCCGATGCCACGCTACTGGACGGGCATGACAGCCTTTCAAGGGCAAATTCAGCTAGTTGGGGCCAAAGGTCAAGTTTCGTTGCCCAGTAGTCAAGGGGATTGTCTACCTCGGTTGGCAGGGTGCTGTCCAAGAAGGCCCAAGCCTGTTGTTTGAGCTCCTGCTCCAGGTCCACCTGATGCTGCTGCTGCTGCTGCGGCTGGTTAGTAGTTTCCTCACTGCGCTGGTGAAGAAAGCTACTCATCATCGACTGCAGACTGAGGCAGCCGCTGCTGGTGGAGCTGCCACTGCTCCTACCACCCCACCCCTCCCCTGCTGCCATGGCAGCGGAACGCGAGCGCACAGGGCCCACAGTGTCTGAGGATGGACGTTGGCGCACAAAGGCAGAGACCAACTGACTACATAGGTGGTTTTTATAGTACGTAATTTTGGCCTCCCTCTCAGCAGGTGTGAAAAAGGCCACCATTTTGGAACGATAGCGAGGGTCCAACAAGGTGGACAGCCAAAAGTCATCCCTCTGTCTGATGGTTATTATTCGGCTGTCGCTACGCAAGCAACCGAGCATGCTATGGGCCATTTGTGCCAAGGAATGCGAGGGACTCCCTGCCTCCATCTCCACAGCATACTGCCACGGTGCGTCTGGGTCCTCTGTCTCCTCCTCCTCCTCCTCTACCAGATGCTCCTGCTGCTCCACTCCTGTCCGCTGAGTGGAAAAACCACCCATTTCACTCAATAATTCCGGAGCACAAATGTCATCCTCTACCTCCTCCTCTTCTTCCTGTCCTGGCCCCACAGGGGTCATGTGGCGTTGAGATCTGTGCGCCACGTCTACCGCACCCTGACCAGCCATTGTTAACAGCATTTGTTCCAGGACGTGCAACAGAGGAATGACGTCGTTCATCCCATAGTCCTGCCGACTCACGAATAGCGTGGCCTCCTCAAAGGGCCTGAGCAAGCGGCAGGTGTCACGCATGAGCTGCCAATGGCTGACATCTAAGTTACACAGGGGAGTACCTTTATCCGCTTGTAACATCAGGAAATCGGTGATGGCCTTTCGCTGCTCGTAAAGGCAGTCTAACATGTGTAGGGTTGAATTCCACCTTGTTGCAACGTCGCAGATCAGGCGATGCTGTGGAATTCCGTTCTGCCGCTGCAGCTCAAGGAGGGTGTTCTTTGCGGTGTAGGAATGGCTGAAATACATGCACAGTTTACGTGACATTTTAAGGATGTCTTGCAGTGGGATGGTGGATTTTAGGAACCGCTTGACAACCAGATTGAACACGTGAGCCATGCATGGCGCATGGCACAACCTTCCTTGACGCAGAGCAGACACCATGTTCTTTCTGTTGTCTGTTCATTACACTCAGAAGTTCCTCCCCTGTGTGACTACGTTCGCCAAGGCATACCAGGTGCAGCACAGCGTGACACCGTTGCGCCCTGCACATGTGATATGCCGGTCGGGTAATGGGACTTGGCACGGGTGTGGCGGCTGAGGACACGGCGGAAAAAGAGGTGGTAGAGGCGGACATGTTTGCTGGACCAAGGACGTGCAAACGTGGAGGCAAAAGCGTTGTGACCTGTCCAAGTTGCTGGTGCGGCTGTGCCGGCACCACGTTCACCCAGTGGGCCGTAAATGACATGTACTGTCCCTGACCGTAGTTACAGCTCCACACGTCGGCGCTGTCGTGCACTTTGGCAGAGACCGACATGCTCAAAGACTGGCCCACCATCTCTTCTACATGTGAATGCAGGGCTGGCACTGCCTTTTGGGCGAAGAAATGACGGCTTGGCACTCTCCACCGCGGCGCGGCACAAGCCATCATTTCTCGGAAAGGTGCTGAGTCCACCAGTTGGAAAGGGAGGGACTGCAGCACCAGCAACTTGGACAGGAGGACGTTCAGCTTTTGCACCGTCGGGTGCGTGCTCGCAAACTGTTGTCTCTTGGAAACGGATTCCAAGAAAGACTGTTGACGGAATCCGAGAAGAGGAGTAGCAGGAGAAGGAGCATCTGAACGAGCGGAAGATGCCAACGAGCGACAACTCCCCTCAGCAGAGGTGTTGGAGCCTTGACTGGCTGATAGAGGGTAATTGACGACGTCGGGTGACGGAGCAAGTAACGGAGCGGGTGATGGAGCGGGGGCTGGGGCAGGCAGAACCGCCGTATCTTTATCACGGTTTTCCCAGGCCACCGAATGGTGACGCTGCATATGCTGACGCAACGCTGTAGTCCCAACATGGGCCCCCTGGCCACGCTTGCATTTCTGGCCACATAGTCGACATACGGCTACGTTTACTTCCTCGGGGCGGCTTGACGAAAAATTGCCACACCACCGAGTAGGAAACTTTGCCCCCGCTACTCCTCACTGGCTGACTGCTACTTCCTCCATGCACACCGGCACCACTACTGGCCGTGGTGGTAGGCTGCAGTGGAGCTGGTGCTCTACTCCGTGGACGTTTGGCTCCACTGACACTGATGCGACCCTGCTGCCTCCTGGGCAACCCACCGACTGTTTCGCTCGCTGCCAAGCTGCCACCCTCTTCTCCTGATGATGCGGAAGAAATTGCCTGATGACGACGAGGCAGCCAAGTGCGATCAACCTCCTCATCATCAAGTACGGTCTCCGCCTCACTACTAGCCCCCTCGGCTGCGTCTGGGTCAGGAGACAGACCTGTCTCTAGACCGGCTACCGAGCCACTCTCCTCGCCAGTACTTGTTCGCCTGGCTGCTGAAAAGGCCGATGTCTCCCCCCGTTCCTGACCGCCCTCTGTTAGCTCTTCCTCACTGTACAGTGGGGCTGAGCCCACAGCATGCGATACTTCGCTTGGTGAGGGAACAGCAAAGGACAGGGGCAGGTAGAGGACATGTGATTTCAGTGGGCTTGGTCCCGGGCCATGCCAACTAACGGTTGTGTCTGACGTACCCACCGACCGTTGGCTGTAGGTGTCAGAGGTGACCTGGGAAGAGGAAGACGACCGAGCCAACCAATCGATGACGGCAGGGTTGTCGGTGGAGACACGACCGCTGGATGACACCGGGAGCACTGGCCTCCGGCTGCGAATAGTGCTGCCTCGACCCCTTCCTCTGCTGCCACGTCTGCTCGCTCTTAAAACATTGCCTCCTCTGCCACTCCTCTGCATGTTGTCTGACATACTCTTTAATTCAACGATTCTGTGTCCCTGAGTAACAATTCTGTGTCCCTGAGTAACAATTCTGTGTCTGTCCGAGTAACAATTCTGTGGCCCTAAGTAACAGTTCTGTGGCCCTCAGTAACAATTCTGTGTCCCTGAGTAACAATTCTGTGGCCCTAAGTAACGGTTCTGTGGCCCGCAGTAACAATTCTGTGTCCCTGATTAACGTTTATGTGGCCCTAAGTAACGGTTCTGTGGCCCTCAGTAACAATTCTGTGTCCCTGATTAACGTTTATGTGGCCCTAAGTAACGGTTCTGTGGCCCTCAGTAACAATTCTGTGTCCCTCAAGAAACAATTCTGTGTCTGTCCCTGAGTAACAATTCTGTTGCCCTAAGTAACGGTTCTGTGGCCCTCAGTAACAATTCTGTGTCCCTGATTAACGTTTCTGTGGCCCCAAGTAACGGTTCTGTGGCCCTCAGTAACAATTATGTGTCCCTGATTAACGTTTCTGTGGCCCTAAGTAACGGTTCTGTGGCCCTCAGTAACAATTCTGTGTCCCTGATTAACGTTTTGTGGCCCTAAGTAACGGTTCTGTGGCCCTCAGTAACAATTCTGTGTCCCTCAAGAAACAATTCTGTGTCTGTCCCTGAGTAACAATTCTGTGGCCCTAAGTAACGGTTCTGTGGCCCTCAGTAACAATTCTGTGTCCCTGATTAACGTTTCTGTGGCCCCAAGTAACGGTTCTGTGGCCCTCAGTAACAATTCTGTGTCCCTGATTAACGTTTATGTGGCCCTAAGTAACGGTTCTGTGGCCCTCAGTAACAGTTCTGTGTCCCTCAAGAAACAATTCTGTGTCTGTCCCTGAGTAACAATTCTGTTGCCCTAAGTAACGGTTCTGTGGCCCTCAGTAACAATTCTGTGTCCCTGATTAACGTTTCTGTGGCACCAAGTAACGGTTCTGTGGCCCTCAGTAACAATTCTGTGTCCCTGATTAACGTTTATGTGGCCCTAAGTAACGGTTCTGTGGCCCTCAGTAACAATTCTGTGTCCCTGAGTAACAATTCTGTGTCTGTGCGAGTAACAATTCTGTGGCCCTAAGTAACAGTTCTGTGGCCCTCAGTAACAGTTCTGTGTCCCTGAGTAACAATTCTGTGCCTGTGCGAGTAACAATTCTGTGGCCCTAAGTAACAGTTCTGTGGCCCTCAGTAACAATTCTGTGTCCCTGAGTAACAATTCTGTGGCCCTAAGTAACGGTTCTCTGGCCCTCAGTAACAATTCTGTGTCCCTGTGTAACAATTCTGTGTCTGTGCGAGTAACAATTCTGTGGCCCTAAGTAACGGTTCTGTGGCCCTCAGTAACAGTTCTGTGTCCCTGAGTAACAATTCTGTGTCTGTGCGAGTAACAATTCTGTGGCCCTAAGTAACAGTTCTGTGGCCCTCAGTAACAATTCTGTGTCCCTGAGTAACAATTCTGTGGCCCTAATAACGTTTCTGTGGCCCTAAGTAACAATTCTCTGGCACTCAGTAACAATTCTGTCTGTCCCTGAGTAAGAATTCTGTGGCCCTAACTAGCGTTTCTTTGTCCCTAAGTAACGATTCTGTGGCCCTCATTAACAATTCTGTGTCCCTGAGTAATGGTTCTCTGTCCCTAAGTAACGTTTCTCTGTCCCCAAGTATCGTTTCTGTGGCCCTAACTCTGTCCCTAATACAGAGCGGTCTGCCTCTTTTCAATGACTGCAGGCAAATGAAGAATTCCAAAATGGCCGCTATTTATAGCTCGACCATTACACAGTGCTGGCTGGCTGGCTGCTGATTGGCTGATGCGATCACATGTCGTTGAGGAATGCATTATGGGTCAGCGCGCCTTGTCTGCGTGCCTTCCCAGACATCCCCGCTCCGTCGCCGCACATGTCAGCCGCCATTTTCGGAAAAATTTCGATTTGCGCGTCCGAAGTAGGCTATTTTTCGGATTCGGCGCGAATCGAAATTTTTCCGATATTCGACTCGAATTCCACTTCGGCTACTTCGATTCGCTCATCTCTAGTGGACGGCTTTGTACGTTAGTGTTAGGATTTTTAATTTGATCCGTTGCACAATCGGAAGCCAGTGGAGGGATTGGCAGAGGGGGGTGGCGGAGACAGAGCGGTTGGAAAGGTGAATGAGTCTGGCAGCCGTATTCTGGATGGACTGAAGCGGGGATAGCCAGCGGCGAGGCAGGCCAGTGAGGAGGGAGTTGCAGTAGTCGAGTCGTGATATGATGAGGGAGTGGATGAGCTGTTTATTGTTTTCTGGGGTTAGGAACGTGCGGATTTTGGCAATGTTGCGGAGGTGGAGTCTGCACGAGTTTGTTAAAGATTGGACTTGGGGCTGGAAGGATAAGTTGGAGTCCAGAATGACACCAAGTACTCTGGCCTGCAGGGCGGGTTTGATGGTGGCGTTGTTGGATGTGATGGAGAAGTCAATGGGGGGTGGTGTCCGGGCTGGAGGGAAGACAAGAAACTCGCTTTTGGAGAGGTTCAGTTTAAGGAAGTGGAGCGACTTCCAGTCTGATATGTCGCTCAGTAGGTGTGTGATTCAGGCGGAGACCGAGGAGGTGAGGTGGGGGGTTGAGAGATAGATTTGTGTGTCGTCGGCATAGAGGTGGTAGTTGAAGCCGTGAGAGTGTATGAGTTGGCCAAGGGAGGAGGTGTAGATGGAGAAGAGAAGGGGCCCAAGGATGGAACCTTGAGGGACCCCAACAGAAAGGGGGAGTAAGGGGGAGGTGGTAGCATTATAGGTAATGCTGAAAGAGCGTTGTGACAGGTAGGATGAGAGCCAGGAGAGAGCAGAATCTCTGAGGCCGAGGGAGTGTAGTTTTTTGAGGAGGAGGGGTTGGTCGACTGTGTGGAAGGTCGCAGAGAGGTCAAGGAGTAGGAGCACTGAATAGTGGCCATTAGCTTTGGCGGTTAGCAGGTCATTGGAGAGTTTGAGTAAGGCAGTTTCGGTGGAGTGTAGGGGACGGAAGCCAGACTGTAGGGGATCGAGGAGGTTGTTGTCGTTGAGGTGAGAGCATAGGCGGGTGTAGACTAGGCGCTCAAGGAGTTTAGATGTAAATGGGAGATGGGTCTGAGGTTGTTCGGGTCATTGGGGTCCAGGGAGGGCTTTTTAAGTATGGGGGTGATGTGTGCATGTTTCAGAGGGGAGGGGAAAGTGCCGGAGGAGAGGGGGAGATTGAAGATGTGGGTGAGGGAGCGTAGGATGGAGGGGGAGGGAGGTTGTAGGAGTTGTGAGGGGATAGGGTCGAGGGGGCAGGTGGTGAGGTGGGCATCAGAGAGGATCTTGGAGACTTCCTCGATGGTAGTAAGGTCAAAGGTGCGGAGTGTTGGGGGAGCTTCAGTATGAAGAATGTAGGGTGGGGAAGTGGAGGTCAGAGCAGTGGTGAGGCCGTGGGAGAGGGGTGATGAAGGGGTAGCTGAGTGAAGGGGAACGGGGTTGGAGGGAGTTTGAGCAGCAACGAAGTCCCTGCTGGTTATGTCGAGGGGGAGGGAGGATGAGGGGGTAGCTGTGTGAGAGGGGACAGGTTGAGAGGGCATGTGAGTTGCGGCGATGTCCTTGCGGATTGTGTCAGTCTTGTTTTTGAAGTGATTGGCAATCTCAAGGGCAGTGAGTGAGGTGCTGGGTGGAGGTGGGGGTGGCAAGAGTAGAGAGTTGAAGGTGGGGAAGAGTCGGTGAGGATTTGAGGAGAGGGCCTTGATGAGGGTCAGGAAGTAGGCTTGTTTGGCTGTGTGGAGGGAGGAGGTGTAGGTGTGGAAGGCAGATTTGTAGCGGGTGAAGGCGTGTTGGGATTTGGTTTTGCGCCATAGTCGCTCCAGGGCACGACTGTGTCGTTTGAGGGTTTTGGTGTGATCAGTGTGCCAGGGCTGGAGCGGTCGGGGTTTGATGTTGTGTGTGGTTAGAGGCGCTAGTGAGTCAAGGGCTGTTGACAGCGTGTTGTTGTAGGCAGTCATAGCCAAGTCGGGCAGGACAGGAGGAGGATGCTGTCATGGAGTTGATCAGTTGCAGAGTGGAGGGGGCAGGATTAAGGTTGCGGAGGTTACGGCTGGTAGTAGTGTGACATTTGGAGGGGTAGGCGTTGGAGGACGAGGAGATAGAGAAGGTAATAAGGCTGTGGTCAGAGAGAGGGAAGGGGGTTTAAGTGAGGTTGTGGGGAGCGCAGCGGTTGGAGAAGACAAGATCAAGGATATTACCGTTGGAGTGGGTGGTGGATTGTATGCACTGTGCAAGTGCAAAGGAGGAGGTTAAGTGGAGGAGATGGGATGTGTCCGGGTTGTTGAGGTTGACAGGGATGTTGAAATACCCAAGGATGATGGTGGGTAGCTCAGAGGAGAGGAAGAAGGGTAGCCAGGAGCAAAAGTCATCCAGGAAGCGGGGTATGGATCCAGGAGGCCGGTATATCACAGCAATCTTCAGGGGGGTTGGGGAGAATAGTCGGACGCAGTGGGCCTCGAAGGAGGAGAAGGATAGGGAGGGGGGGTTTGGGAGGACTCGGAAGGTGCTCTGCGGTGACAGGAGCAGACCAACCCGACCACCTTTACGACCGTTAGGCCTGGGTGAGTGGGTCCAGGTGAGACCTCCGTAGGAGAGTGCAGCAGGGAAGGTAGAGTCAGTGGGCTGGATCCAGGTTTCTGTGATCGCTAGGAGGTTGAGGGAGCGGGAAACAAAGAGGTTGTGGATGGCGGTAAGCTTGTTGCACACCGATCGGGCGTTCAGGAGTGCACATGAAAACAGGGGGGGAGATTTAGGGAGCAGGAGGACAGATACTAAGTTGTGGGGGTTGTGGCGGGACGTGGAGGTGGGAGGGTGTTGTGCGGGTGAGGGAGGTGGTGGAGGGCCAGGATTCGGGGAGATGTCTCCCGCGGTTAGGAGGAGGAGAAGGGTGAGAAAGGTGGCATGGGAGCGGGATGTGCAGGAGCGTGAGAAACTACTAGTGGAGGTGTTGGGGTCAGTGGGAGAGTGGAGTAATAGGAGGAGGTGGTGGGTGCCGTTGAGGGGTGAAGGAAGCAGTGAGGACACAATATACAATTGTTTGGGAGGGGCAGAGGGATATAGTGAATGGATTTTGGGAATGGAGGAGAGGAAAATGAGGAGGAGAGGAAGAGGCATTTTGGGGAGGTGATGAGAGCAATAGTAGGGAGATGATAGCAATGAGGGGGAGATGTACAAGTTTTGGGGTGGAGCAGAGCGGTAAAGAAATGAGATTTGGGAACAGAGGATAGTAATATGATAAGGAGAAGAGGGGCGTATTATATAAAGGTACACGGAGTGGGACTCAGGCATGTAAGAGATGTTTCCCGGGGTGTTTGCTTGCAGTCTGTCCAGCGTGCAGTAGAGTTTCTTGCTGTTGTTGTGTCTTCCTGCTGCTGAAGTTCTCCTGCTTTAGTTCAACTGCTGTGTTTAACTGCATCGCACTCCTTCAACGCAGCACTCGCTCAATGCAGAACCCCATCGGAGACTGTGCCCCCCCTCAGTGATCTCCCCCCATGAGCTGATCTAAATTTATAGGGAGATGCTCAAATGAGCATTCAACTCCACCCCAATTAGAAGCTGATAAGGATCACATGAATAGTGGGGGATGGTTCTCAGGGAACAGGCTACAGTCGTAAACCTGAGTGCAGCTGGAGGTGAGGAATGGTCAACATACACAAATATAAATACACCATTTGTTCTGAATTTAACAGGAGTCAATGCGTTTTCCTAGTTAAGAGCGGAGATAGGAGATAGATGCATTTACCCAGAGGAAAGCAGGAGGAGTCAATGCGTTTCTCTAGTTAAGAGCAGAGATAGGAGATAGATGCATTTACCCAGAGGAAAGAGCAAATAACAACAAAGGGCCAGAAGAGAACTAGGGAAATGAGGAAATAGAATTTGTTTCCCTAAAACTTGCTTAGCTTATGTATATATTGCTGACCATCAGATTTACAGTGCTATATTTCTTTTTACATAATTCGGACAACCCCTTTAAGGTTTTTTTTGGCATTTTATATCTTAAATGCACTTATGTGAATTAATTAATAGTAATTTGGACTTTAAATTTGGTTAAAAACCCATAATATAAAAAAAAAAACAAAAAATAATTTTTTTTTTATAAATTTGAAGACAATTTTGCATTTTGTGACAAATCATGACGTCTAAGAGTTTTTTCAATATTTTATTTGTTTTCAATATTTTTTTATTTGTTTTCAGCACACCAAAATACATGGAAATTAGATGAAAATAATCAAACAGCTTTATAGTCGCAGACCTGAGTTATAAGTAAGACACACAACAAGTAAAGCCCAACTTCAGCTAACGCTTCTACAGCAGTTACAGCAACAGGTTCTCTATAAGGTCCAACCCCCCATATGAATGACAACTGACAGTTGTGAGCACCCCAAGCAGTGTTATAGGATTTGCCCCAACCCCTCCAACTGCCATTTTTCCCTAAAGACTTAGTCTTCTACAGGAAGTAGAGAAAAAAAAAAAACAATCTACTGGGAGGGACAACAAAAAATAAAACAATAAGAGACTCAGAAAAACAAAACCTGCTCTGCTAATGACAGATTTCATTATTAATGTCATTACTGATTTTGCCCATAGTTACACTTTGGTGCCAACGTTGTAATATTTCCAGGGAGAAGAAGTTCTCTTTAGAAACTTTACACCAAAAAGAGATGTGTGCACTCAGAGTGATTATTGTGAACCCCAATCAGAGGAATGTCAGTCCCCCGGAAGAAGTGGTAGGAATATGACCGCACACTCAGCACTTTGTAAGTTCAGATCTCTGGCAGTTGTATTGTGTGATTAGTCTATGGAGAGGAGTAATAGCTGGAAAGAGAAAACATGGAACAAGGATTTCTGATCTTCACCTGATGGAATCCCATTTGGCAGAACCACATGGAACACAAGTGGCCAGCTGGGCTTACGTTTTACTGCTGAATACATCCCCTAAATCAGCAGTAACTCAGTATTGGAAGGCCTGCATCAGCTTGGGATGTTGTTTTCTCACTGAACAGAGACTTATTTCTAGCTGGTGTCACAGACACAGACCTACCTGAAAGGTTGTCACCCATGAGAGGATATCCTACAACCTCACAAACACCCCCTTTCCGCTCTATGATCACAATCTCATCACCTTCACAGTCTCCTCATCTTCAAACACGTATCCCTCCAATCAGCAATCACCTGCAGAAACCTTCACAACTTGAACCCTTCTCCTTTCCACTCTGCAACTGACCAACTCTATGACAGAATCTCTCCCCTGTCCTGCCCTGACCTGGCCACTGCTGTCTACAACAGTTCACTTTCATCCACATTAGACTCACTTGCTCCTCTAACAACATGAAGCATCAGGCCCCGCCCATTACAACCTTGGCAGACTGACAACTCCAGAAATCTTAAACGACATAGCCGTGTGCTGGAGCGATTGTGGCGTAAAACCAAATCTCACCAAGCATTCACCCGATATAAATCTGCTTTCTTCACATACAATTCCTCCCTCCATGCTGCCAGACAAGCCTACTTTGTCACTCTCATCAATAGCTTGTCATCCAGTCCTCGTCGTCTCTTCTCTACTTCTAACTCTCAACTTTCTCCACCTCCACCCAGTACCTCACTCACTGCTCACGAGATTGCAAATCATTTCAAAAACATGATTGATGCAATTCATAGGGGCATTGCCACTGCACAGACATCCATCCCACTTAGCATACCCTATACTAAACCTCCCTCAACACTTTCCTCTTTTGACCTTGCTACTACCGAAGAGGTCACTAAGGTTTCTCAGAAGCCCGTCTCACTACCTGCCCCCTGGATCCTGTCCCCTCACAACTACTACGGTCACTGTCTTCTTCCATCCTATGCTCCCTCACATCTTCAATCTCTCCCTCTCTACTGGTGCCTTCCCCTCCCCTCTAAAGCATACGCACATCACTCCCATACTTAAAAAGCCCTCCCTGGACCCCACCAACCTGAACAACTTAAGACCCATCTCCCTGCTCTCATTTACTTTTAAACTCTTAGAACGCTTAGTCTACAATCGCCTGAGCTCCTTCCACCTCACCAACAACAACCTTCTTGACCCTTTACAGTCTGGTTTTCGCTCACTACACTCCACTGACACTGCCCTACTAAAACTCACTAATGATCTACTAACTGCTAAAACCAATGGCCACTACTCCATACTCATCCCAACCAATGGCCACTACTCCGTACTCATCCCAACCAATGATCACTACTCCGTACTCATCCCAACCAATGATCACTACTCTGTACTCATACCAACCAATGGCCACTACTCTGTACCCATCCCAATCAATGGCCACTACTCCGTACTCATCCCAACCAATGATCACTACTCTGTACCCATCCCAATCAATGGCCACTACTCCGTACTCATCCCAACCAATGGCCACTACTCCGTACTCATCCCAACCAATGGCCACTACTCCGTACTCATCCCAACCAATGGCCACTACTCCGTACTCATCCCAACCAATGGCCACTACTCCGTACTCTTACTACTTGACCTCTCTGCAGCTTTTGATATGGTTGACCAACCCCACCTCCTCAAAAAACTCCACTCAGTTGGCCTCCAAGACTCTGAACAAGCTCTGCAATAGGTAGGAGAACCAGGAGAGAGCAGAGTTAACTATAACTCTGCCTCCTCCTCTCCACTCCCTCTTTCCATAGGGGTACCTCAAGGTTCAGTTCTTGGACCCCTACTCTTCTACATCTACACCTCCTTCCCCTACTGCCATGGTTTTAAGTACCATCTCTATGCTGATGACACACAAATCTATCTTTCTACTCCTCACCTCACCCCTTCAGTCTCCTCTCGCATTACTAACCTACTAAGTGACATATTGGAATGGATGTCACTCCACTTCCTCCAACTCAATCTTAACAAATCTGAGCTTTTAGTATTCCCCCCAGCCCGTGTCCCCTCCCTGACTTCTCCATCAAGACCAATAACACAACCATCAGTCCCTCCCCTCATCAAAAAATATCAAAAGATAAAATATTCAAATCCCTTCTAGTTGTGTATTGATGGACATAAGCACTAAACTCAGTTCATCCAATCATTACATTCCAGTTTGCTCAGATTTTAGTGTTTCTTTTAAAGTAACATTTTATCTTTTCCCTTCTTCTCTAGCTTGTGGGATGACATTGGGGATGTGAAACTAACTTGTGACACCTGAAACTTCTTTAATATTCCTTTTCCTCCAGAATTTAATCAATGCAGAAATTTATGAAACCTCCGGTGATAGATTAGACCGGCATTAACTGTAAAACTTTGTCACATTGAGAGCATTAAAATGGCTTCTCTCCAGTGTGAATCCTCTGGTGTGTGATAAGATGTGACTTCTGTGTAAAAGCTTTATCACATTCAGAACACTGATATGACTTCTCTCCAGTGTGAATCCTCTGGTGTCTGATAAGATTTGACTTCACTGTAAAAGCTTTATCACATTCAGAACACTGATATGGCTTCTCTCCAGTGTGAATCCTCTGGTGTTTCATAAGATTTGACTTCTGAGTAAAAGCTTTATCACATTCAGAACACTGATATGGCTTCTCTCCAGTGTGAATCCTCTGGTGTGAGATAATATGTGATTTATCTGTAAAAGCTTTATCACATTCAGAACACTGATATAGCTTCTCTTCAGTGTGAATCCTCTGGTGTCTGATAAGATCTGACTTCCGTGTAAAAGCTTTATCACATTCAGAACACTGATATGACTTCTCTCCAGTGTGAATCCTCTGATGTCTGACAAAATTTGACTTCTTTATAAAAGCTTTGTCACATTCAGAACACCAATATGGCTTCTCTCCATTGTGAACCTTCTGGTGTGTGATATATTTTCTCTCCATTGTAAAATCTCCAAATAAGAAGTAGTTTGAAATGACTCCTCTTATGTATACTTGGGTTGGACTTTATTGTAAAGCCATTGTCACTTCCAGAACACTGAAATTACTTTTCTCCTGCTGGATCAATGTGGAAGAGGATCCAAACCATGACTTTTAGAACACAGATATGACTTGTATCCCGTGTGAATCCTCTAGTGAACTGTAATAAAGACTTTCAGTCAATTAAGACATCCATATGTCTTGTTTTCCATGTGACTCAGCTATATTCATGAAGACCAACATGACCGAAAACTTGGTTCATCAATCTACCTGTACAAAAAAAAAGAAAATAATTCTATATAAAGGGCTACATAAAGTTGCTTTCTATTTTTAATGTTCATTACTAAATATATCTTATGAATAGAAAGAATATGTACAGCATTATCTACAGTATTTTTTTTAATCAAATATATTTTATTAAGAAAGTTTATAAGTGTGCACAGTATTCCCAACATTCAGCCCAGACAATGGAGTCATACATTCTCACGTATAGGCGGTTGTGGCACTGTTACAGATCATACAGAACAATAACTTGCTTTGTCTAT
Organism: Staurois parvus; assembly: GCF_062004578.1. NCBI lineage: Eukaryota > Metazoa > Chordata > Amphibia > Anura > Ranidae > Staurois > Staurois parvus. The sequence continues at coordinate 83,411 of NW_028319483.1, read as the reverse complement.
GGTGTCACTTTTACCTTTTATAAACAAATGAACAGAGAAAAGAAGAAACAGCCTAGAACAATTCAGCTGTACACGGCAAGTAACTCCCCCCCAGTACATACAGTTGTGTTCATAATAATAGCAGTGTGTTGGAAAAAGTGACTAAAGCTGAAAATCCTTCTAATAGCTTTTATTTCCATCCACACAAATGCATTGGGAACACGACACATTCTATTCCAAATCAAAACATGAAGAAAAATATATCAAATTTGTGTTGTTCCTCTAAAAAAATGGAAGAAAAGTAAATATTAGACGGTTCAAAAAAAAAATGGCCGTGTTTGTATTCTTCTTTACAAACTCAAACATTCACTATATAAACTGAGAAATGTTTGAAGATTTTGCTTTCCTTTGAATGACTTCATGAATATTTGGTTGTAGTCGCACTGTTTCTGAGAACTGCTGTACATCTGTGTTGCATGGAGTCACCCAACTTCTGGCCCCTGTGATCAGGTATTCCAGCCCAGGATGATTGGACCACATTCCACAGTTTTTCTCTATTTCTTGGTTTTGCCTCATTTTTGAAGTCACCCCACAAGTTTTCTATTGGATGAAGATCCGGGGATTGGGCTGGCCACTCCATAACGTCCATCTTGTTGGTCTGGAACCAAGATGTTGCACGTTTACTGGTGTGTTTGGGGTCGTTGTCTTGTTGGAACACCCATTTCAAGGGCATTTCCTCTTCAGCATAAGGCAGCATGACCTCTTCAAGTATTCTGATGGATTCAAACTGATCCATGATCCCTGGTATGCGATAAATAGGCCCAACACCGTAGTATGAGAAACATCCCCATATCATGATGCTTGCACCACCATGCTTCACTGTCTTCACAGTGTCCTGTGGCTTGAATTCAGTGTTTGGGGGTCATCTGACAAACAGTCTCCGCCTACTAGACCCAAAAAGAACAATCTTACTTTCATCAGTCCACAAAATGTTGCACCATTTCTCTTTAGGCCGGTCAATGTGCTCTTTGGCAGATTGTAACCTCTTCAGCACACGTCTTTTTCCCAACAGTGGGACTTTGCGGGGACTTCTTGCAGATAGCTTGGCTTCACATAGGCGTCTTCTAATTGTAACAGTCCTCACAGGGAACGTCACACCTTCTTTCATCTTCCTGGAGCTGATTGTTGGCTGAGTCCTCACAGGGAACGTCACACCTTCTTTCATCTTCCTGGAGCTGATTGTTGGCTGAGTCCGCCCCATTTTGGCTATTCTTCTATCCATTCCAATGGTAGTTTTTCGCTTTCTTCCTCGTCTTTCAGGTTTTGGTTGCCATTTTAAAGCATTTGTGATCATTTTAGCTGAGCAGCCGATCATTTTCTGCACTTCTTTATATGTTTTCCCTTCTCCAATCAACTTTTTAATCAAGGTACGCTGTTCTTCTGAACAATGTCTGGAACGACCCATTTTCCTCAGAATTTCAGAGAGAAATGCACTGTAACCAGCATGTCCAACATTTTCTGCCTTCCTTCCTTAAATAAGGGCAATAATTGCCACCTGTTTTTCAAAGAATGAATGACCTCACTAATAGAACTCCACACTGCTATTATATTGAACACGCCCCTTTCAATGAATGATTCAATGACACAGAATCAGCAGCATGCATGTCATGACTGTTGGGTCTGTTGGATTTCTATGACTCTACTACACCTGCTAGGAAATTATTTGCCATGTAGAAATATCATTTCTACCAAAAATAGTGATTGATCCGGTTAGTGATGTCTGACTGCTATTATTTTGAACACAACTGTACATAGATAGCTGACACCGTTCAATGAGGCCTGTGTCTACAGGATCATACCCAAAGTATCAGTCTCCAATGTAGTCACCATTCAGTAGGATACAACTGGCCGTTCTCCTTCTATGGGGCTAAAAGAGATAAGATTTTAAAAGCCTATGAAGAACTAACCAGGAGAGAGCAAGGAGTATCCAGCCAGTTCTGCCAGACATACATCTCCTGGGGGAATTACAATGTTGGTAAGTTAGTTTTTCACATGTTGATGTGGAGATCACCTGCTCAATTCACTGTTGTCTGCTGGGAGTTTGAGATGATAGCCAAGATCGGGATATTTTTTATGGTCAAGCAGCCTCACTATTGCTATATGACTTGTAATAGGAGGAGGTGTAAATAATTCCTCCTCTATTGAGACCAAGAGGCACACCCGAGGAATATTGAACACCAACATTACAATACTGGTCATATCTTTCCACTTTTTGAATAATTTTGGACATCTCCAAAATGTGTATCAAATCCCCGACATCACCGCTACAGTTGGGGTCATAAGGGGAAATCCCTCCTGTCCTAGCTGAACAATTGAGCTGGAGTCCTGAAAGCTCTATGCAAAAGAAATGACTGAGTTTCTGTGAAGAGGACAGAGAGATGAGAGGTATGGAGGTCACAATCACCTCCCACCACTCTCTCTTATTTTCTCTGTTTCCCATTTCTTTCTATAAGTCTTCGGTAAGAGTCAAAAGACTGGAATAAATAGATGAGAGATCATTCCTTTCCCACTGGTGCCATCTGAAGCCCATTAACAAGTGTGAGAGTGATGTGAAATCTGTAGCTGATGGAAATAACAACCGATGGATGGGATCTAATGTGTCTACTAAGTCCCACCTGGTAAGATGTTGAAGTTGGGCAGCTATAATATAAAGTCTAACATTTGGTATTGCTAGGCCTCCTTGGTCTTCACCATACTGTAGAGTAGTGAGTTTGATTCTAGCTGATGGCTTCTTCTAAATGAGTTCCCCAAACTGGGAGTCTATACTGGAGAACCACTTACGAGGTGTCCACATGGGAGAATTGTGGAGTATATAGAGGAATTGTGGGGTCCATATCTTCTCTTGTTCATAGATTTTATTGGAAAGAGATAATAGTTTTACAAGGAGCTGATAACAATGTGATTGCAGGACTCACCAACAGTAAGTCAGAAGGGGTACAACCCTTAGAGGTAACGTACAGGTTGTAATTTGTACAGTACAAATAATATCTTCATACATTAAAGTGGAGTTCCAGTGAAAATAAAAAAAAAATAAAAGTCAGCAGCTACAAAAACAGTAGCTGCTGACTTTTAAAAGACGGGCACTTACCTGTCCCTCGATCTCGTGGTGTCCTCCCCACAGCCCGTTTCACCAGCCGCCCTGTGTTTCCAGTGCCGGCATCTTCAGTGTGGGCACCCAGCTGTGACAGCTTGCGGCTTCACATCCGGGTGCCCACTGAGCATGTGCGAGTATCTCTGTGCTTTGTGAATGGTCCTGTAATCTTCTAGGACCTTTCATGTGTCCCAGAAGACTACAGGGAGGGAGGGGGAGGACAACTTCTACTTCTGATCAACTAGGACAGTGATGGCGAACCTATGGCACGCAGAGCCATCTCAGTGGGCACGCCAGGAGGAAGAGAGGAAGAGGAAGAGAACGCGCTCTCCTGCGCACCTCCGGAAGCGCGCACCGGGCGATCTCCGTGATTGCTGTGTCCTGCGGACACAGCTGATCACGTGACATGGTAAAAGGCCAATCACAGCGGCCTTTTACCACGTGATCAGCCGTGACCAATGACACGCTGATCACCGGGAAATGCAAATGCCGGTTCTCGGCTGCACTTTCCTCACGCTGTCAGATCGTGAGGAAAGTACTGCCGAAAACCAGCAGTTGTCAGAACAGGGATCGGCACCGATCATCAGGGTCACTGATCATCAGTGCCCTGATGATCGGTGCCCACCTGTGCCACACACAAGTTCCGCCCACTTGTGCCCAGCAGTGCGCCCACCTGTGCCCAGCAGTGCGCCCACCTATGCCCAGCAGTGCGCCAACCTATGCCCAGCAGTGCACCCACGTGTGCCCAGCAGTGCGCCCACCTGTGCCCAGCAATGCACCAACCTGTGACCAACAGTGCGCCCACCTGTGCCCAGCAATGCACCCACCAGTGCCCACCTGTGCCGCCCACCTGTGCCCACCAGTGCCACCCACCAGTGCTGCCAGTCTGTGCCACCAGTCAGTGCCCAGCGGTTGTGCCAGTCAGTGCCCAGCAGTGATGTCAGTCAGTGCCACCTATCAGTGCTGTCTATCAGTACCCATTATCAGTGTCACCTATCAGTGCCACCTATCTGTGACACCTCATTAGTGCTGCCCATCAGTGCCACCCATCAATGATGCCCAGCAGTGCCGCCGGTCAGTGCCGTCTGTCAGTGCCTCCAGTTGGTGCTGTCAGTGCCGCTTATCAGTGCCCATCATTTCCTGCATATCAGTGCATCATCAGAGCATCCTCATCAATGCTCACCAGTGCCGCCTCATCAGTGCTACCTATCTGTGCCGCCTCATCAATGCCCATCAGTGCTGCCTATCAGTGCAGCCTCACCAACGCACATCAAAGAAGAAATATTACCTGTTTGCAAAATTTTAGAATGGAAGCAAAGGAAACCTTTTATGTTTTTAATTTTTTGCTCTTTTTTCATTTATAGTGCAAAAAATAAAACACCCAGTGGTGATTAAATACCACCAAAAAAAGCTCTATTTGTGTGAAAAAATGATAAAAATTGCATATGGTTACAGTGTTGCATGACCGCACAATTGTCTTTGTTAAGTGCAACAGCACTGAAAGCTGAAAATTGTCCTGGGCAGGAAGGGGGTAGAAGTGCCCGGTAGGCAAGTGATTAATTCCAGTGTTGGCACTTTGAAATAAAAAAGTTGGTTTTGTGTTGCAGTTTGGGCACTCGGGCTCAAAAAGGTTCACCATCACTGACCTAGGTGATTGCAGCAGAAGTGGGAGCGGGTACCTGTCAATTTCGGTTACCCCCCCAAAAGGTGCCAGTGGGGTCCTTAACCACTTGCCTACCAGGCACTTATACCCCCTTCCTTACCAGGCCAATTTTCAGCTTTCAGCATTGTCGCACTTTAAATGACAATTGCGCGGTCATGCAACATTGTACTCATATGAAATTTTTATCATTTTTTTCACACAAATAGAGCTTTCTTTTGGTGGTATTTACTCCCCGCTGGGTGTTTTATTTTTAGTGCTATAAACAAAAAAAGAGCACAACATTTGAAAAAAAAGTTCTTTGTTTCTATTATAAAATTTTGCAAACAGGTAATTTTTCTCCTTCAGTGATGTGCGTTGATGAGGCTGCACTGATGGGCACTGATAGGCGGCACTGATTACACGGATTAGAGACTAACCGTTTTTATATTTCATGTATGCACTTTGAAACGCCAACTTGGGACGTTTATCACATCTATACTCCACCATACGCCTCAGTGCGTGTATTTATTTATGTCACTATAACTGATATGGAGATCATAGTTGGTCACTTTTATATTCTCCATTGTATCTACATACATTTCATTCATGATATTTATGATTTTACATTTTTTTCATACCTTTAGCGCTGCATGTGTTTTATTTATTATTGATTAGAGGGTTTTGAGGTTCTTACCTTTCATGCCAGCTGCTCCATTTCTATGTTTATCCAGCGCTCATTTTATCTTATTGGATGAGGCAGCACTGATGAGCTGGCACTGTTAGGCAGCACTGTTAGGCGGCACTGATGAGCTGGCACTGTTAGGCGGCACTGTTAGGCGGCACTGATGAGCTGGCACTGTTAGGCGGCACTGATGATGGGAACTGATGATGGGTACCACATGTGAAGATGGGTAACTGCTTCATAGCAGCCATGAAAACAAGTCAGGGATTAGTATGGAATGAATCCAGTAATCTTGGCAGGGACCAGGTACCTGAGGGGAGAGGTCTTTGCTATAGGCAGCACTGGTCACACATATATATATATTAGGGCATCAACTCTTGTCAGCTTCAGCTCTGAGGAAAGGGACACGTCCCAGAAATGCATCAGCAGGCTGACAGCACCACCAGTCGGACTCTCTGACATCAGGTTTGGGCCATCACTGTGGCTTTTTAGGCTTTTTCATGTACATATTCTGTGAGTAGGTTTTTTGTCTTTTTTATTTTTTTTTAAATAAAGCTTGGATAATGCGCTAGGTGTTTGCACCGCCTGTGTGACTTTTTTCTTTTTTACCAGGACATGAGAGTTTTGTGGTTAGTCTCCATGGCTACTATATTTTGGGGGGAGGATTTCCAAATGTAGATTTAAATCCCATTCCTACTTGGATGTATATGGTATGAAGTGTAAGGTGGTGGAGCTGGTAGCTGTGTATATAAGGTGGAAATCAAACCTCTGACATGGGGGTCACATTTACATATGTGTTCAAACCTGGTCATGTCTGGGAGGGAGGGGGTTGGTGTGTGAGAGAAACAAAAGTGATTGATCTGAAGATATCTAAAACTTTCAGGTCTAGATATTTTGTGGGAGTCACATAGGGTTTGGAAGGGTATAAAGGAGTCTGGTGCTGTGAAATTGTAAGTTTGAACTAGACTAGCTCTAGGACAAGCATGAAAAGAAGATGGAGGCATCCATGCCGGATAACAGCCTGGAATGAGGAGGTATGCCATGAGTGGGTTATGGGGTGACTGTAAGGTGTATCAGAACTTAGACTGTCCCAGATAGATGGGTAGTGTTGAGTAATTGGGTTTTGGAGTGAGCGATGGTCTCTGGAGTGTAGCCATAATAAATTGGCAACTGATAAGGGGTCACAATCTACTGACTCTATAGTGACACATGGAGGGGGGGGGGGTCACTTTTACTGCATGATATTTAGGGAGTTGAGCAAGATGTGCAGCTTGGAAATATTTTGCAAAGTTCAGAAGCCCCAGACCACTCTAAGTTTCGGTGAGGTACGGATGGACCTGGGCAGATGCAGTTTAATAGTGCCCCATACATAAGTGGTGGGGTGACACAAATATGCAGAGAAAACAGGAAGGTATATATATGGGTAGGACCCAATAAAGGTATAATATTTTGGGCAGAATTGTCATTTTTTTACAATCATGATACAATCCATCCATGAGAGGGGTAGTCTGGACCAGGATGTCATAAGATTGGTAAGGTGTGTTAACATAGGAGGGTAGTTAGCAGAATATAGAATATTGAGGTCTGCCATCAGCTTGGGTCCTAAATCAGGAATATATTGACTGGACCAAGAGAAGGGTGGAGGACGTTGTAGTTGTGACACAGTTAAGGAGGGTAGAGAGATATTAAGAGCTGTAGACTTTTTGGGATTCACAACCAGGTCTAAAATCACTGCAAATTGGTCCAGGCATTGGAGAAGGTTGGGTGCTGAGATCAAAGGAGAAGATATGAAGAGGAGATTGTCATCAGAGAAAAAGCATAACTTATGATGATGACCGCCAAGTTCTAATCCTTTAATATTTGTGTTAGTTCTTATCAGCTGTGCTAAAGGTTCATTCGCTAGAAAAGGAGGGGGGGGGGGGGGAGGGGCAGCCTTGCCTCATTCCCCTTTGTATGAAAAAAAAAGTCTGACTTGTAACCCACATATCTCAAGTAAGCCCTTGGGGAGGTGTAAAGGGGTGATATCCATTGGAGTCAAAGGCTTTTTTTATGTCTAAGGAAAGGAAACAGCCGGGTATGCGGCGTATGCAAGCTGCATGTTCTAGCAAAATCACTCTGTGGTCTCGGCTTGGCAGAGGGGGGTTAAAACCCATCTGATCCTTGTGTATCAAGGTGCCTATGAGAGTTCAGCCATGCAGATAGGATTTTTCTAGGATTTTACCATCCAAGTTAAGAAGGGAGATTGGTGTGTAATGAAGCCATGTGGTGTGATCTGATTGGGGTTCAGGTAGCATAGAAATGACTGCTGTTAGGGAGTCTGAGCAGAAAGAATAACCTTTGAGTAAGGCATTAAATGCATTAACCAATAAAGGTGGAAGGAGGTTAGTAAATATTTGGAATATAGGGCTGTAAGCTGTCTTGGCCAGGCCGCTTATTAGACTTTAGGGACTTGATGGAGTGCAGGATCCTCAAGTTCTGTAATAGGTGTTTCCAGGGAAGAACATTGAGAAGCTGAGAGTGTTGGTAGAGATAGGCTTGAGAAAAGTTCAGTGGCCTGCGATTCATCATAGGAGCCGGTCTCAGAGTATAATTCTGCTAGATGTTTGTGGAAGACCTGTAATATTTTATTAGGATGGCTGGTGTGTGAAGTTTTTGTAATCTTTAAATGGACAAGTCTGTGTGTGTGGTCTGAGGTTCGCAGTCCCAGGGCTAGAAAAGTGTCAGGTTTGTTTGCTTTCATATAATGTTTATGTCTGGATTGGCGTAGAACTTTTTCATCTGATTCTGTCAAGAAAACATCTATTTCTAGCCTGGTCTTGTCCAGGACAATCTATGAGAAGGTGAGGGGTCTGATTGGAAGGCTTTGTTGGCCTGATGAAATTTAGTACATGAGCAATATAGGTAGAGAGGTAAGCAGAGTTATAAAACGACCAACAAAGTAACTCAATCAAAGCATAAATGGTCCTTATTGATCCAGTAAATGCCTGTGAGTTCTCCAAAGTTCCCATTTTCGGTCAAATAAATGCATCTTATCCAATAGAGTATAATGAATTCTCTCCATGAGCATCACCGCATCAACTCTGCAGAACTGTGGTCAATGGTACTGTGAGGGATTTCCAATGTAGGGCAATAGCCCATAGGGTGGATATACAAATGCTATGGATTAGCCTCATAACCTCAGTCTGAACTCCCGAGATAGGGGCTCCCAGTAGGCAGGACTGCATAGACAGATGCACTGGAGCACCTGCCACTGCAGAGGCAACTTCAGAAATTTTGTGTCACACCAATGAGAGGCTTGGGCAGGCCCACAATATATGCACTAGAGTACCAGCAAGGCCACAGCCCCGGAAACAAAGGTGGGACGTCCCTGGATACATGGCGTGTAGTCTAGATGGGGTATGATACCATCTGGTTATTACTTTGAGAGCCGTCTCACGGACAGAAAGATCTAGAGCTCTTACACACATTATCCACCATGGAATCCCAATCCTTATCAGAAAATGTGACATCACTATCAGCCTCCCATTTCTGTCTATAAAGAGGGGGTGAGGGAAAGAAAGTAACCAAAAATTGGTGATACAAATCTGAAATAAGACCCCTACCCCTAGGAGAGTCACGGCTAATACATTCAAAAAATGAAATCGGAGATGAAGGCGTAAGACCAAAATGTGAATTAAAAAAAGTTTAATCTGTCGATAATGATAATATTCACGAAGTGGGATATCAAAAAGTATGCGTAGCATCTCAAAAGTGATATAAGATCCTCCTCTCTGAAAGTCAGATGACCTAATAAAGGACCTATCATACCACCAACGGAATACCTGTGAAGATGAGAATGCTGTTATAAAATTTGGGTCACCAAAAAATGATGAACCTGGTGAGACAGAGGAGACAAGATTCAATTTAAGTTTATAACGGGACCAAAACATCAATGATTGGGCAACAATGGAATTATAGAGCAATAACGAGCGGGGGGGGGGGGATTATAGACCATAATACACCTGGTAAATAGAACGGATGTATAGACTGAGATTCAAATCTGATCCATGGGACCTGGGAAGTAATAGTCACCCATTGTGATAGTTGTGCGAAACGGGCTGACAGGTAGTAAAGCCAGAAATTGGGGAGACCTAGGCCTCCCGCCCATTGTGACCGGTAGAGGACCGATGAAGTAAAACGAGGGCGTTTGTTACGCCAAATAAAATGATTAATAATCCGTTGAAAGCGATCTAAGAACGTTTATGAGACAGGGATTGGGAGTGATCTAAATAAAGTAATTTAGGGAAGACATTCATTGTTACTGTCGTGACTCTGCCCAAGAATGAGATAGGGGATCCATGCCAGATCTTCAATAGAGGTGAGAGGCGTGACACACATGGTGGCCAATTAGCAGCAAATAATTTTGAGTATCTGGGGGTGAGGTTTATACCTAGGTATGAAATCTGATCTGTGGCCCAACGAAATGGAAAAGAATTGCGGAGAGATGCACCCAGGGAACATTAATAGGCAGAACTACTGATTTAGTAAAATTTACAGTAAGACCTGATACTGTTACAAAGTCATTCAATAATGAGCAGAAGTCAGGCAATGACACCAACAGTTTAGTAAGGAAAAGCATAACATCATCTGCATACATACAAATTGTGAAATGTGAACCAATAATGGGGAACCAGAAATGTCTGAGTGTGATTATTGCAATTGCCAAGGGTTCCAAAACAAGCGCCAATAATAAGGGTGAAAGAGGACAACCCTGACGGGTACCTCCGCCTAGTGTACAAAATACAGAATTGCAGCCTGGAAGTCTTATTCTTGTTTTGGGGGGAGTCATACAAAGCATGTACACCAGACAGAAATTCATCACTAAAGCCCATCTTCTGCAGTAATGAAAACAAGTACGGCCAGAGGACACTATCAAAGGCCTTGTTAATGTCCCGGCTCAGCAACAAAACTTCTTTAGAATGCAAATTGACGTCCTAAATAACATTTAATGTGAGAGGAATATTGTCCGTGATAAGTCTGCCTGGGATAAATCCCGATTGGTCCGGTGAGACCAAAGAGGAGATAATGAGGCCAACCGATCTGCCAGAATGCGGCTAAATATTTTCAGATCATTGTTCATCACTGAGATTGGTCTATAGTTTTGAGGTAAATGATGGTCTTTTAGGGGTTTAGGTAATAGAGACAGGTTAGCCAAGAGTATCTCCTCAGGAAACCTACCGCCCTGCAAAACATCATTGAATAATGACATCAAAGAGGGAGCCAATGTAGGAGCAAAATGTTTATAATAACTGGCCGTGAACCCATCAGGGCCGGTGCTGTGGAAGTTCTGAGTGCGCTAATCACACAGGATATTTCCTTCAAAGTACATGGGGCATTGGGAGAGGATATCTGAGAGGGTGAGAGTGGGGAGGGGTATAGAATCAAGCCATGAGCCATTTGAGGAAGCAGAAGTTGATTGCGGGGGAGCTAATAGGGTGGAATAAAAATTTTCAAAAATACTCAGGACTTCACGGGGAAGAGAGGAGATACTGCCGGATTTAGTACGTAACTTGTAGATATGTGGGGGTCATATTGAAAGGTTTAATTTCCGTGCAAACATAGTAGACGCTGAATTTCTATGTAATAAAAAGGAGGCCTTCGACCAACGTAGAGCTTTTTCAGTTTTCTGGGAAAGTAAAGTATTCAGTTCTAGACGCTTTTGCGATATCATCATTTTGTTACGGAGAGATGGATTGCCATCATGAGCCCTTAAATGTGCTTCTAATTCTTGGGTAAGTTTCTGAATTTGTTTCCATCATTCTCTATTTCTAGAAGAAGCCATAGAAATAAGGTGGCCTCGCAGGACCGCCTTATGGGCTACCCACAAGATGGCCGGGGAGATATCGGGAGTTGTGTTTGACTGAAAGTATTCTTGAATGGAAGTAACTACTTCATGGCGGGTGTTAGTATCCATAAGTATAGAGTCGTTAAGTCTCCAGGAGTAGGGAGTAGGGCTAGACCTATAAAAGTGATAGACAACGCGATAATATTATGATCTGACCAGGGGCTTAAATGAATGCAAGCTTTCCTAGAGTTAGCCAGCAGAATGGGGGAGCAATAGATATAATCTAGTCTAGCATAAGAGTCATGTGGGTGGGAGTAAAATGAATAATCTCTCACATTATGTGCCCTCCAGGAGTCTACCAGCTGAAGTGTGTCTAATTTTTTGGTAAGGGATTTTGGGAAGGCCTGGGAGGATGGTGAGGATGAGCTTTGGTCTAAAAGGGGGTTAGCTACCTGTTGTGGTGGTTTATGTAAGGATATATATTATTTATAAAGGGCGTGTCCCTTTCCCTTAGATGAAATATTACAGTGCCTCCAGCCGTTAAAATACGGCAAATATTTAATAAACCAATAATTTGGACACTTTGATAATTTGATCACCACTTATTATTATACCTTGAATTCTTTTAGCCAATATGATTTCGTACCATACACACAAAATTTGCCTTATAATAGATAAATATAAAAATTTATTTATGTACAAAAATTATGTATATATTAACACAAAACGCAAAAGACTGGTGATAAATGAATATTGGTACACACAATCAAAAATATATCCTACCAATGTAAGACACACTAATAATGTCTCTAACTAATTACATCAATCACAAATTTTAAATGATATGATATTTATTAAATTTATTAATAATTAATAATTTCGAATATCTCAAAGGTTATATTCTCGCACGCCGTGGCCATAGGATTGCAAGAAGTAAGCCCTTGATATGTGATACTCTGGTTATTAATATTCAATAAATTATGAAATATGGAAAAATTTATAATATGGCAATAAACAATTTTTTTAACAGTAACACAGTATCTGACTACAGATATCTAACTACCCAATATTGTTGTAATACACTAAGGTAATTTTATGATTCTACACAACAGAGAAAGTAATTAATACCAAATCAAATAAACCTCTCACCACACCTGGACGTCAGACTAGGCAACTCTCCCGTGGATTTAGCTGGCAGTGGAACGCCTTTAGACTGATATATAGGCAAGTGATAGATTCAATAGGGGAGAATGTAGGAAGTTATAAGTTTAGAGGTTTAAAGTTTTAGGAAGTTTGAAAAGATGGAAGAGTAGTTATTTCAGCAGAGATCTTCTTCAGATGTCAGGTCTTTCCATGAGGTCTTTATGAGGGTTCTCTTTTTTTTCTTAAAGCACATGGGCTTTTATATCCACTAGTCCATTGTTCTAAGATACCTTCCCACCAGGCTTCCTGATTGGCTAGTTGAGAAATGTGTGTACATAAGCTATTTCTCACCTGCCCGCCAGGTGGCGGTCATGTATCACAGAACAATGTGAGTATTTGAGATGACTCATACCTTGGGTGGAATCTTCAGGTAATTTCAGGAATAAAATATACGGCTCTTTCCAGATATAGCAGTGATACCTATATTATTCTAAATAGGGACCATGGAATATAGGTGTATATTCGGTTATTCCTCCTTGAAGTACCATCCTGTTTGTTTCCTGATAAGACATGTAACTAATGCTAGTTTATAATACATCTTACTTCCCATCATCTCAATACTCAAGTTAGTGATATATAGTTCCCATTGCTGAGTATTTAGTGGTGTTTAAAGTCTATGACATCTTATTTATAATCTGTTTTTGTAATACATTTTTGTAATGATATACAGTGAACTTTTAGACTTAAATGTCCTGAATTTCACCCCTTTGTTTCAGAATCAACATTTTTCTCTGTGTAGGGAAAAAACTCTCTATTTGCATGGCCCTTGTATTGGGCTCATGGTAAACAATTGTTAATGCTTTCACCCTTGGTGAACAATAGTATATGGTAATAGTTTCAGAGGTCTGTTGGTTCATCACACTCTACAAGGTTTGGGTAAGCTCTCAGACAATCAGTTTGGTTCCTCTATTGTCCTGTCCAGACCTTGTATATGTTTACCTGCTTATTGAAGTCTGAATAATGGTGTTTGATCACCTGTAGAACTTTAAAATAGTATTGTCTCTAGGAGGAAAGAAAAACAATCCCTTCACCCATTCTCTCCAGTTCTTTAACTAGAATTCTTGGTAGTTCAACCAAGACAAAATTAACTCTTAACATCCGGTTATGCTGAGCTGTTTGCCATATAATACTATGTCTTGATAAAAGTCATATTCTTGAGACGTGATTCAAAAGCCCACAACAAAATCCCCCTTTGTTTTTGGGGTATAGGCACGCGTAGAGGGGTGTCTGTATCGAAAAACATGAGTGGGGCTTTTGGGTTAGAGTGATCGTTCGTCTTCTCTGGTGAAGGGAATGAAATTCAAAAAAATATTTCGATAATAAAATGGCAGCGGTCATGCTGGTTGTTCCTCAACTTGACTCGGCGTCTTTAGATGGATACTTCCGATGACGATCCTGGTCTTGTGATGAGGCCGGCCTGGCCTGGCACATCCACCTTGGGGTCCATGGGTCCACCGCACGACAGGTCTCTTAGACGGTCTCCTAGGCGGGTCTTTTCTTCTGGACTGGCCCTTGGTGGCCTGGGACATCAGGTTATCGTCTCCGGATCGATCTCTGGCATCTGGCCTTTCCCACAGGACATTATAGCTTCCTTCTAGGGTCCGGTCATTGACACCTCCGATCGCCGGTCTGGTCATAGTCTGGGCCTTCCTTTCTAAATTATTAAAATGAACAGTTTAAGTATGGATATACATAAAATTATGTTACTGGATCCTGTAAGGCAAAAGATGAATTATATGTTTAAAGGAAATTTAATAATGATCTCAATATCTCCAGATAGGAATTGGTGGGTTCAGTCTTCCAACAACTGCAATTGAGACTTCGGATGGCAAGCACGTAATTGGTTGATGTGCACCCATCTATCACTGATTTCACCATACCGGGTAACCTGCAATTTATATGCGACCGGAGAGATTTTATCAATGATAGAGAACGGACCTTTCCAAGATGGAAGGAATTTCCGTTCCTTGATCTGGTCTCTTGCAAAGTTGTATAGATAGACCTTGTCACCAATCTCATATTCCTTCTTGGAGGTTTTGAGATCATAGTATGTCTTAGCACTCGTTGCAGCTCTTTCCAAATTTCGCTGGGCAAAGGCAAAAGCATATTGCAGATGTTTACGTAAATCCTCTATGTATTGGTGTGTGGTGGTAGCATTGATCAAATTTTGATCTGTAGTGCGATACAATAAGTGCTGGGGCAGTACCATCCGTCTACCTGTCATCAATTCAAAAGATGACATTTTTGTAACTGTATTCGGAGTAGCCCTCAACGCCATCAGGACCAGCGGGAGCTTGACATCCCAATCTTTGCCTGTTTCCTTAACAAATTTCTTAAGGACATTAACGATGGTCTGATTGTATCGTTCTACACCACCACTAGAGGCTGGCCGATAGGCGATATGCAATTTCCTTTTAACCCCCAAAATTTTCCACAATTTGGCCATCACTTCGCTAGTGAAGTGCGATCCTCTATCAGACTCTATCCTCTGAGGTAAACCAAAACGAGAAAATACATGATTTATTAGCAATGCAGCACATGTCTCGGAGCTATTATTTGGTGCTGGTATACATTCGACATACTTGGTGAATAAACATGTAACTGTTAACATATACCGATTTCCTCGGGAAGATTTTGTTACTGGCCCAATAAAATCCATCTGAAGGTCTGACCAAGGCATACATATCCCCCTCTTCTGGAGAGGTGCTCTGTGAGTTGGCTTGGTAGGTTGAAATTGGGGACATATTAGGCAACCTTGGCAGTACTCCTTCACATCACGCAACATATGAGGCCAGTAGGCATAATCCCGCAGGATCTCATACGTGATCTTCTCTCCACGATGACCGGAAGTGGGAGCATCATGGGCATGCTGTAGCATCAAACCTCTAAATTTAAGTGGGACGACCCATTGTTGTACGCCACCCTTTGAGGTTCGTATCAACAATCCCTGGTATAAAGAGAATTGGGATTTGGATTTCATTAAGATACGTAAATCCTCCTTCCCACTATATACTTCCTTATTTATGGGATTTTGGTTGGGATCTTCTATATGACTATAAAACAAGCCAATTATTGGGTCTTCTTTTTGGGCAGTAATTAAATCCTCACTAGGAGAATCGTGACTCCACTGTATTGCATTCGGATCACCAGCTGTTCTGGCCTGTTGCCTGGTGACAGCTTCAACCTGTACGGTACCTAAAAATTGGTCAATGTCTAACAGTTCACCGGTGATTGCCCCTTCCTTGGCTAGAGAATCGGCCAGATCGTTCCCTTCTTTCTCGGCACCTAGAACCTTGGAGTGGCCTTTGGTCTTCTTGAAGTGCAGGGTGAGATCATTGGACCTTACCAGTTCATCGATGTGACAAAAGAGCTTACCATGTTTCACGGGTTTGTGATTACTCTTGTTCATGTTGTTTCGCTTCCACCTAGGGAAATACTCCACAAAACTATTCCTGACATAATTGGAATCGGTTATGATGGCACACTCTCTGATGTTGAACTCTATAGCCATCTCAACTGCTCTAAGAATTGCAGTAAGTTCAGCAACCTGACTGCTCTTTGGTCCAAGTTTGTATCCCACAGAAATTGGGGTGACACCTTGGGTCCAAACGATTCCAATACCTGCCACTAGTTGGAGCTGTTCCCCTTCCTTGTGATGAAAAGCACAACCATCCACATATACACACGGCAGCTGTTTACAGTATTCTTCATCGTAAACCTTGTAGGGAGAGAACAGTTGTTCTTCCAGAAAGTCAGTGTCCGGGCCCTCCATAGTAGGCGTAGTTGCGGAACAATCATGGAGCTCGGCTAGGCCCTGGGCTACTGGACTTTCCTTGTTCTGTTTGTACCGAATTTCAAGAGGCCACCCTTGCAAAGACAAAGTCCAAGCAGTGATGCGGCTATTAGACACATTTCCTCCCTTGATACGTTCACTCTTTAAATACTGTAAAGGCTGGTGTGCCGTTTCAACAATGATTCTCTCTCCCTGAATGTAACTGCGGAAATTCTGTAATGCCCACACGGTGGACAATAGAGCTTTTTCACAGTCACTGAACTTTACTTCAACCGGGGACAAAGTTTTACTGGCATAGGCAATCACCTTACTGACATCATCACGTTTCTGGTAAAGAACAGAACTCATACTTACCTGCGTAAACCCTGTCTCTAGATAGAAATTTTTACCCCCTTCGGGATATCCGAGACACGGGGCTTGTGTGAGACGTTCCTTTAATTCCTTCATGGCGTCCTCCTGTTTCTTACCCCACGACCATTCGACATCCTTCTTCAGTAGGTGAAGCAGTGGCTTGCTTATCTCGGCGTAATTATCAATAAACTTACGCGAGTAGTTTACCATACCTAGGAAGGATCTCAATTCTTTAAGGTTAGTAGGGACTTTACAATTCAGAACCGCCTCAACTTTCTTCTTTTGTGGGTTCAAACCTTCAGCAGTAACTTCATGGCCTAGGAAGTTTACCTTCGTGCGACACCACTGGGCTTTTTGTAAGGACAGTTTTACTCCTGCTGCTTTTAATTGGCCCAGGACATGCCGAAGTTCTGTAATGTGTTTGGCCATATCCGTACTTTTGATCAGGATATCGTCCACATATGCCAACGTCCCCCTTTCGAAGGCGTCTGGCATGGCCTTGTGCATGAACACAGCAAATTCATGTCCGGAATTTATGAATCCGAAAGGCATTCGTACCCAACAATATTGTCGATTTCCAAAACTGAAAGCCAGTTTGTATTGGTCTTCCTTACTCACCTTAATGGTCCAATACCCCTGTGCACAATCCAAGGCTGTAAAAACCTGGGATCCTTGGAGCTGGGCTAGACACTGGTCTATGTATGGGACCGGCCATCCTGACATGTACACACGTTTGTTCAGCTGACGGAGGTCAGCGCACAAACGCCATTGTCCATTGGGTTTTAAAATACCCAGGATCGGGTGGTTGTAGGAGCTGTGGATGGGCCGAATTATACCCCTTTCATGTAACTTCCTGATAATCTCAGCTAGAGATTCATAGGAAGCTAATGGTAACCTATACTGTCTTACAAATACTGGTGGGGCATCTGGATCTGTTTGGATCCTAGCGATGTGTAGGTCAGTAGTCCCACAATCGTAAGAATCCTTGGCAAAGATCTCTTGGAATTCAAGGAGAAACTCTCGGAGCAATTGTCGGTCGAGATCATTGGCACATGCATCGGCGAGGGCCACCATCTCTTCCACTAACTCCTTGAATCCAGGAAAGCTTTCCGGCTGACCTATCTCATATGCCTCTTCAAGTTTTGTGGTGAGGTCATTGGGTATGTGATGTGTGTGTGTGTTCTCCTGCCATCCAGGTTCTTTGGGGTACTCTTGTTCTTTGATTGGGTGATCAAAGACAATTGATGGCTCTTCGATTCGACAGGTGCCATCTTTAGAATCGAATGGATAAATGGACTCTATGGTGAAAATACCCTCTGGTAATGAATGGAATGTTTGTTCAATTAATTGTTCCTCCGACAAATATTCATCGGGGATGAGTCCAATCACCTGGTTAGTGACCCCAAAAGTGTAATATTCAGTCTCTACCGCTAGACCAATAAGGGTCTCTTTGGGTAAGACGATGTCCTGATTGGACAGATTATGTATGTAAATGTACATCGGGGATTGATGTATGTTGACTAGGGGCGTGTGTGTAATGTTCAGTCCCTCCCCCTGCATTTTATGGGAGAGGCATACTAATGCATCTGACCCCTTCAGTCTATGTCCCTTTTTAACTTGGATGGGGATTATGAAATTATTTATGCCCTTAGGAATTGTAATCTTTTGGGCTACCTGGACTTCAACAGCATAAGGCATCTGTTGCTGGGCTTTTAAAGCTAAGTCCAGATTTTGGTATTTTTCGGGGTCCCCCTTTAGTCGACTCCATAAACAGTCATTAATTAGGTCGACTTGCATTGCAAAGCGATGTAATATATCGTTGCCAAAATAAATTTTAGTTTGGGGATTATCCAAGACTAGGAACACATGGGTGGCTGTTTTGTTTCCTACAGTGACGTTTAAGAGACACCTAGCCATTGAATTGTGATCATCAGAGTCATCAAGGGAGTCTGAAATCCAATGACGCTGAGGTGTGGAGAAACGGATCATTTCCATTTCGGTCAGGTGTTTTATCAGCCCATGGCTTACAAAGCTGTGTTCCTGTCTCAAATCTAGTTTGGCATATTTTGACCTATTAAGACCATTTATCCGGATGGGGATAAACAAGTCGCTGTTAACCCTTTCAATACCTGTCAAGAATTGGGTGTGATCTCCCCCTTTTCTTGGTTTATCCTCCTGATGAAAAGATATCGTAAGGATGTTATCTTGGAGGGAAATATCTTTTATTTTATCTTGGGGAATTCTAAAAATGTGTTCCTCATCTCTTCTGATAGGGTTACAGTCATCAGGTTTGATAACCGTTACATCAGGAAGTTGGCTGTTCCTGAAATGGATTTCTAATGATCCAGGCCTTTCTTCCACCAGGTGGCAGTGTTGTCGGGAATGGGGAGTTTTAAGTTTCCCATATTTAATTGGGGTATTTACCTGTGACCACAGGACTTGGTTCACACAGTCAACTATGGTGTTCAGCCTTTTTAGGAAGTCCATCCCAATTATCATGTGGTGCTGGGATATGCTAGCAATGATGATGGGGTGTCTCAGTTCCTTATTACCCAGTTTCAGTTTAAGCCAGGCGGTACCCATGACTTGTAACGGGTCTCCACCTACACCAATCAATGAGCTGTCAAAGCTTTTAAGTCTCGGCTTGGTGGGCATGACATTCGCCACTTTGTCAAAATGTTCCTGTGACATGATGGTTGCTTGGGATCCAGTGTCTATTAAGCCGACAATCGAAAGATCACTGGCATCCTGCACCTGTACCGTGGCATAATATCTCCCATCAGATTCAGTCAGCTCACACATGAAATTAGTGTGGTTGAAGATCTGTGGGCCCTTCAATAACATACGACTAGCTCTTATCTCACCGCATGTGGTGGACACATCACCCTTATCCTCCCTGGTGGGATTCTTGGACTGTCTCAAAACAGAAGCACAACTAGAAGTTGGTGCTCCGTCTGGCTTGTCAATCCCGACGACTTCCGATGCCGCGACTATATTAGGGGCAATAGATGGACACTGAAAAGCAGGAGAATCATTAATAACCAACAAATGGTCCCCCTTTACCTGAGAACTAACTTCTCCATTAGTAGGCCTGTCAGGGACGGGGCACACATCTCCTGTCATTTGACTCAGTGTCCTCCCCTGTTGGTTTAAGGCTTGGTTGCCTGTTAATTCTGTGACCCTTGGTTGGTCACAGGAGCTGCTCCTAAAAAAGGATTGGATGGAAATTGAGTGACAAGCCTGTCCATTTGTTCAGCCATTTTGCTGACCTGTGCCTCTATTTGTCCAATACGCTCAGAGGAGTCATTCTGTTGATTCTCCCTTTTCCTATACTTGCGCTTGTATTTTGGACGAGACTGGTAATGAGACTCAGAGTCAGAACTACTGCTCTGGTCCCGACGCCATTGTTCTCTCTGAGGTTTTGGGGTCTCCCTGTTATTAAAGGGAGCCTGGGGTACTGTATCCCCCCTTTGAGCCCGAGGGTGTTCTTGGCGTGGAGGAAATCTTTGGAAGTCAGAGTTTTTATTAAAATTGGGATTCTTATTATAATTATGGTTCCTATTGAAATTGGGGTTCCCATAAAAATTCCCATGTTGGTTTTGGCGAGGATAATAGAACCTCTGAGGATACCATTGACTCCTTTGGTTCTCATCACTGTACTGACCCTTACCATACTTTTTATTCTTCTCACTTCCACTACCGTAGTTCCCTGGCTTTTGTCTATCCTTTCTCACCCACTGGTTTTGGGGTGCAAAGTTTTGGACCTCCTTCACTTGCTGGGTTTGAGGTACAAATCTAGGGGAACCATTGGTTTTATCCCCACGGACTACTTCCGCATATGATTTCTTCTCTGCCTGCAAATTTGGACTTGGAGGGGAAACGGTAGTGGCTGCTACTATCTTGGGGCTATTTTTAGGTTCTCTTTTTATCCCGCCCTCACTGGACTGTTGGATCGAGAATAAATAGTCACTCTCTCTCACCAACCAATCAAGAGAGCATCCCTTTCTGTAATCCTTTGCAAGTCCCAATTTTATGTAAGCAGGTAATGCTTCATAGAATAGTGTCTTGAATTCTGGCTGGTTAGGATTGGGATCCTTTTCAGCCAGGAAATAGGCATTTCTGAGGACAGCCAGAAATTCTGCAGGGCTTTGGTGAGGACCACACTTTAAATTGTAGGCCGCAGCCTTGGCAGAGGTTACAGTTTTATAAGGCCCAAATTCCATGTGGCACTTATGTTTAACCTCTCTCCAGGACTGATTGGAATAGGCCCTCAAGGTCTCAAAGAATTGCCGGTATTTCTCTTCAAACACCCATGGCAGCAATTCTATTTTGGTGTGGTCATCTCTAATGCCCAGAATCTCTAACGTTTGTTCATATGTTTTCATGTGTTCGGTGATCTCAAGGGACCCTTTCTTAGAAAACATAGGAACAGTGTCCTTCAGGAACTTAATGACCTTTGGGGTGTCATATCTCCTGAATGACCCCTGGGATTTCCCTTCCTGCCTATATGAAACCTCATATTTTTCTTCAGAGCGCTCTGGAGTGTATCTTGAAAGCCTAGGAGGTGACCTATATTCTGACCCTGACTCACTATCAGATACTTCGCTGTGATGCGGGTATCTCCGCTCATCAGCCTCTGGCTTGACTGGGTTGGTCCGTCTTTGGACCCCAGAATTTATTTGGGCCGTCAACCTTATAATCTGCTCCTCCAGAGTTTTCTGCTCAGATTTTATCAAGGTAAGTTCTGACTGGTCATGCTTATCCCCTGGGTGAACTTTAATTTTGACAGGAGATAACCTCTCTGATCTGAAGTACTCCACCTCATCTTTTAAGTCCTGATACTTCTTTTGAAGTTGTTTTAATTCCTGAAAGTTTCTTTCATATAGGTCCTGAGCACTTCGAAAGTCTCCGACCAATCTATCATAATGTTTCTCGGATTCGTCTAAACGAACACCGGCATGACCAAGCTTCCCTTTCAAAGACTCAATGTCCTGATTTTTGCTTTCTAACAAGAGGCGGGCCTCTGACAACTCTTCCCTTAGAGTCCTGGTCAGCTGGGCAGCTCCAGCGGTCATGAACCATAACATGGGCCAAGCTTCTAGGAGAAGTCTGTCACGGCTTCTATCACTTTCTGCTCCAGCAAATGCTATTAAAAACCCAACAACCTGGCCCTTTTGGTTGAACAGGTCCTCAAAAGTGCTAATAGCCTGCTTTTTCTCTTCATCCACAAATTCATTATTGCTATCCCCCAAATTCAATCTCTTGCGGAGATAATTTATTACTTCATTTTCAACATACTTCTGCCAAGCACCGGCAGCTTTCCGAGCTGGCTTCATAACTTCCTGCTCAATGCCTTGAGCCGCCATATTTTCCTCGTTATGCTTGGAAGAGGTGGATCCGTGATTACTGGATGCCATTTTGATATAAAATATATGTTTGATAAAGTGTACAAATATACAATCACCAGTGCGTTTTGTGTTATGGTACGATTTCTATGACTCTCAGCAGTGCCTCCAAATTTATGTTGTGGTGGTTTATGTAAGGATATATATTATTTATAAAGGGCGTGTCCCTTTCCCTTAGATGAAATATTACAGTGCCTCCAGCCGTTAAAATACGGCAAATATTTAATAAACCAATAATTTGGACACCTTGATAATTTGATCACCACTTATTATTATACCTTGAATTCTTTTAGCCAATATGATTTCGTACCATACACACAAAATTTGCCTTATAATAGATAAATATAAAAATTTATTTATGTACAAAAATTATATATATATTAACACAAAACGCAAAAGACTGGTGATAAATGAATATTGGTACACACAATCAAAAATATAACCTACCAATGTAAGACACACTAATAATGTCTCTAACTAATTACATCAATCACAAATTTTAAATGATATGAGATTTATTAAATTTATTAATAATTAATAATTTCGAATATCTCAAAGGTTATATTCTTACAAGCCGTGGCCATAGGATTGCAAGAAGTAAGCCCTTGATATGTGATACTCTGGTTATTAATATTCAATAAATTATGAAATATGGAAAAATTTATAATATGGCAATAAACAGTTTTTTTAACAGTAACACAGTATCTGACTACAGATATCTAACTACCCAATATTGTTGTAATACACTAAGGTAATTTTATGATTCTACACAACAGAGAAAGTAATTAATACAAAATCAAATAAACATCTCACCACACCCGGACGTCAGACTAGGCAACTCTCCCGTGGATTTAGCTGGCAGTGGAACGCCTTTAGACTGATATATAGGGCAAGTGAAAGATTCTCAGTAGGGGAGAATGTAGGAGGTTATAAGATTAGAGGTTTAAAGTTTTAGGAAGTTTGAAAAGATGGAAGAGTAATTATTTCAGCAGAGATCTTCTTCAGATGTCAGGTCTTTCCATGAGGTCTTTATGAGGGTTCCTCCTTATTCTTAAAGCACATGGGCTTTTATATCCACTAGTCCATTGTTCTAAGATACCTTCCCACCAGGCTTCCTGATTGGCTAGTTGAGAAATGTGTGTACATAAGCTATTTCTCACCTGCCCACCAGGTGGCGGTCATGTATCACAGAACAATGTGAGTATTTGAGATGACTCATACCTTGGGTGGAATCTTCAGGTAATTTCAGGAATAAAATATACGGCTCTTTCCAGATATAGCAGTGATCATACCTATGATATTCTAAATAGGGACCATGGAATATAGGTGTATATTCAGTTATTCCTACTTGAAATATCATCCTGTTTGTTTCCTGATAAGACATGTAACTAATGCTAGTTTATAATACATCTTACTTCCCATCATCTCAATACTCAAGTTAGTGATATATAGTTCCCATTGCTGAGTATTTAGTGGTGTTTAAAGTCTATGACATCTTATTTATAATCTGTTTTTGTAGTACATTTTTGTCATGATATACAGTGAACTTTTAGACTTAAATGTCCTGAATTTCACCCCTTTGTTTCAGAATCAACATTTCCTCTGTGTAGGGAAAAAAAAAATTCTCTATTTGCCTGGCCCTTGTATTGGACTCATGGTAAACAATTGTTAATGCTTTCACCCTTGGTGAACAATAGTATATGGTAATAGTTTCAGAGGTCTGTTGGTTCATCACACTCTACAAGGTTTGGGTAAGCTCTCAGACAATCAGTTTGGTTCCTCTATTGTCATGTCCAGACCTTGTATATGTTTACCTGCTTATTGAAGTCTGAATAATGGTGTTTGATCACCTGTAGAACTTCAAAATAGTATTGTCTCTAGGAGGAAAGAAAAACAATCCCTTCACCCATTCTCTCCAGTTCTTTAACTAGAATTCTTGGTGGTTCAACCAAGACAAAATTAACTCTTAACATCCGGTTATGCTGATCTGTTTGCCATATAATACTATGTCTTGATAAAAGTCATATTCTTGAGACGTGATTCAAAAGCCCACAACATCTGCCAGCACCCTATGACAAAATGGAACCCAGCAGCAGTGTGAGGAGACCTGAAAGTGGCACATGGCAGAGTGTGGCGATGGAGACAGCAGCAATGGGAGGCCGTACAGGGACCCTTGACACACTGTGGACCTGGCAGCAGCATGAGGAGGCGGTACAGGGGCCCATGGCAGATTAGGGGCCTGGCAGCAGCAATGGGAGGCCCGTAATCTGCCAGCACCCAATGACAAAATGGAACCCACCAGCAGTGTGAGGAGACCTGAAAGTGGCACATGGCAGAGTCTGGCGGTGGAGACAGCAGCAATGGGAGGCCGTACAGGGACCCATGACACACTGTGGACCTGGCAGCAGCATGAGGAGGCGGTACAGGGGCCCATGGCAGATTAGGGGCCTGGCAGCAGCAATGGGAGGCCCGTAATCTGCCAGCACCCTATGACAAAATGGAACCCACCAGCAGTGTGAGGAGACCTGAAAGTGGCACATGGCAGAGTGTGGCGATGGAGACAGCAGCAATGGGAGGCCGTACAGGGACCCATGACACACTCTGGACCTGGCAGCAGCATGAGGAGGCGGTACAGGGGACCATGACAGATTACGGGCCTGGCAGCAGCATGAGGAGGCGGTACGGGGGCCCATGGCAGATTAGGGGCCTGGCAGCAGCAATGGGAGGCCCGTAATCTGCCAGCACCCTATGACAAAATGGAACCCACCAGCAGTGTGAGGAGACCTGAAAGTGGCACATGTTTGGGGCATGATTCATGGCGGATTTAGTCAGTTGTGTCAGGAACTGGTGGTTTGAAATCCAGACTAATCCACGCCTGATTCATTTTCACAAACGTGAGTCTCTCCACACTTTGGGTGGACAGTCGTGTCCTCCGCGGAGTTACAATACCTCCTGCCGCACTAAACACGCGCTCCGATGCCACGCTACTGGCCGGGCATGACAGCCTTTCAAGGGCAAATTCAGCTAGTTGGGGCCAAAGGTCAAGTTTCGTTGCCCAGTAGTCAAGGGGATTGTCTACCTCGGTTGGCAGGGTGCTGTCCAAGTAGGCCCAAGCCTGTTGTTTGAGGTCCTGCTCCAGGTCCACCTAATGCTGCTGCTGCTGATTAGTAGTTTCCTCACTGCGCTGGTGAAGAAAGCTACTCATCATCGACTGCAGACTGAGGCAGCCGCTGCTGGTGGAGCTGCCACTGCTCCTACCACCCCACCCCTCCCCTGCTGCCATGGCAGCGGAACGCGAGTGCACAGGGCCCACAGTGTCTGAGGATGGACGTTGGCGCAGAAAGGCAGAGACCAACTGACTACATAGGTGGTTTTTATAGTACGTTATTTTGGCCTCCCTCTCAGCAGGTGTGAAAAAGGCCACCATTTTTGAACGGTAGCGAGGGTCCAACAAGGTGGACAGCCAAAAGTCATCCCTCTGTCTGATGGTTATTATTCGGCTGTCGCTACGCAAGCAACCGAGCATGCTATGGGCCATTTGTGCCAAGGAATGCGAGGGACTCCCTGCCTCCATCTCCACAGCATACTGCCACGGTGCGTCTGGGTCCTCTGTCTCCTCCTCTACCAGATGCTCCTGCTCCTCCACTCCTGTCCGCTGAGTGGAAAAACCACCCATTTCACTCAATAATTCCTGAGCACCAATGTCCTCCTCTACCTCCTCCTCTTCTTCCTGTCCTGCCCCCACAGGGGTCATGTGGCGTTGAGATCTGTGCGCCACGTCTACCGCACCCTGACCAGCCATTGTTAACAGCATTTGTTCCAGGACGTGCAACAGAGGAATGACGTCGTTCATCCCATAGTCCTGCCGACTCACGAATAGCGTGGCCTCCTCAAAGGGCCTGAGCAAGCGGCAGGTGTCACGCATGAGCTGCCAATGGCTGACATCTAAGTTACACAGGGGAGTACCTTTATCCGCTTGTAACATCAGGAAATCGGTGATGGCCTTTCGCTGTTCGTAAAGGCGGTCTAACATATGTAGGGTTCAATTCCACCTTGTTGCAACGTCACAGCATGAGGAGTCGGTACGGGGGCCCATGGCAGATTACGGGCCTGGCAACAGCAATGGGAGGCCCGTAATCTGCCAGCACCCTATGACAAAATGGAACCCACCAGCAGTGTGAGGAGACCTGAAAGTGGCACATGGCAGAGTGTGGCGATGGAGACAGCAGCAATGGGAGGCCGTACAGGGACCCATGACACACTGTGGACATGGCAGCAGCATGAGGAGGCGGTACAGGGGCCCATGGCAGATTAGGGGCCTGGCAGCAGCAATGGGAGGCCCGTAATCTGCCAGCACCCTATGACAAAATGGAACCCAGCAGCAGTGTGAGGAGACCTGAAAGTGGCACATGGCAGAGTGTGGCGATGGAGACAGCAGCAATGGGAGGCGGTACAGGGACCCATGACACACTGTGGACCTGGCAGCAGCATGAGGAGGCGGTACAGGGGCAAATGGCAGATTAGGGGCCTGGCAGCAGCAATGGGAGGCCCGTAATCTGCCAGCACCCTATGACAAAATGGAACCCAGCAGCAGTGTGAGGAGACCTGAAAGTGGCACATGGCAGAGTGTGGCGATGGAGACAGCAGCAATGGGAGGCCGTACAGGGACCCATGACACACTGTGGACCTGGCAGCAGCATGAGGAGGAGGTACAAGGGGCCCATGGCAGATTAGGGGCATGGCAGCAGCAATGGGAGGCCCGTAATCTGCCAGCACCCTATGACAAAATGGAACCCACCAGCAGTGTGAGGAGACCTAAAAGTGGCACATGGCAGAGTCTGGCGATGGAGACAGCAGCAATGGGAGGCCGTACAGGGACCCATGACACACTGTGGACCTGGCAGCAGCATGAGGAGGCAGTACAGGGTCCCATGGCAGATTAGGGGCCTGGCAGCAGCAATGGGAGGCCCGTAATCTGCCAGCACCCTATGACAAAATGGAACCCACCAGCAGTGTGAGGAGACCTGAAAGTGGCACATGGCAGAGTGTGGCGATGGAGACAGCAGCAATGGGAGGCGGTACAGGGACCTATGACACACTGTGGACCTGGCAGCAGCATAAGGAGGCGGTACAGGGGCCCATGGCAGATTAGGGGCCTGGCAGCAGCAATGGGAGGCCTGTAATCTGCCAGCACCCTATGACAAAATGGAACCCAGCAGCAGTGTGAGGAGACCTGAAAGTGGCACATGGCAGAGTGTAGCGATGGAGACAGCAGCAATGGGAGGCCGTACAGGGACCCATGACACACTGTGGACCTGGCAGCAGCATGAGGAGGCGGTACAGGGGCCCATGGCAGATTAGGGGCCTGGCAGCAGCAATGGGAGGCCCGTAATCTGCCAGCACCCTATGACAAAATGGAACGAAGCAGCAGTGTGAGGAGACCTGAAAGTGGCACATGGCAGAGTGTGGCGATGGAGACAGCAGCAATGGGAGGCCGTACAGGGACCCATGACACACTGTGGACCTGGCAGCAGCATGAGGAGGCGGTACAGGGGCCCATGGCAGATTAGGGGCCTGGCAGCAGCAATGGGAGGCCCGTAATCTGCCAGCACCCTATGACAAAATGGAACCCACCAGCAGTGTGAGGAGACCTAAAAGTGGCACATGGCAGAGTCTGGCGATGGAGACAGCAGCAATGGGAGGCCGTACAGGGACCCATGACACACTGTGGACCTGGCAGCAGCATGAGGAGGCGGTACAGGGGCCCATGGCAGATTAGGGGCCTGGCAGCAGCAATGGGAGGCCCGTAATCTGCCAGCACCCTATGACAAAATGGAACGAAGCAGCAGTGTGAGGAGACCTGAAAGTGGCACATGGCAGAGTGTGGCGATGGAGACAGCAGCAATGGGAGGCCGTACAGGGACCCATGACACACTGTGGACCTGGCAGCAGCATGAGGAGGCGGTACAGGGGCCCATGGCAGATTAGGGGCCTGGCAGCAGCAATGGGAGGCCCGTAATCTGCCAGCACCCTATGACAAAATGGAACCCACCAGCAGTGGAGCTGGTGCTCTACTCCATGGCCGTTTGCCTCCACTGACACTGCTGCGACCCTGCTGCCTCCTGGGCAACCCACCGACTGTTTTGCTCGCTGCCAAGCTGGCACCCTCTTCTCCTGATGATGCGGAAGCAATAGCCTGATGACGACGAGGCTGCCAAGTGCGATCAGCCTCCTCATCATCAATTAGGGTCTCCGCCTCACTACTAGCCCCCTCGGCTGCGTGTGGGTCAGGAGACAGACCTGTCTCTAGACCGGCTACCGAGCCACTCTCCTCGCCAGTACTTCTTCGCCTGGCTGCTGAAGAGGCGGATGTCTCCCCCCGTTCCTGACCGCCCTCTGTTAGCTCTTCCTCACTGTACAGTGGGGCTGAGCCCACAGCATGCGATACTTCGCTTGGTGAGGGAACACCAAAGGACAGGGGCAGGTAGAGGACACGTGATTTCAGTGGGCTTGCTCCCGGGCCATGCCAACTAACGGTTGTGTCTGACGTACCCACCGACCGTTGGCTGTAGGTGTCAGAGGTGACCTGGGAAGAGGAAGACGACCGAGCCAACCAATCGATGACGGCAGGGTTGTTGGTGGAGACACGACCGCTGGATGACACCGGGAGCACTGGCCTCTGGCTGCGACTAGTGCTGCCTCAACCCCTTCCTCTGCTGCCACGTCTGCTCGCTCCTGAAACATTGCCTCCTCTGCCACTCCTCTGCGTGTTGTCTGACATACTCTTTAATTCAACGATTCTGTGTCCCTGAGTAACAGTTCTGTGTCCCTGAGTAACAATTCTGTGTCCCTGAGTAACAATTCTGTGTCCCTCAGTAACAATTCTGTGTCCCTCAGTAACAATTCTGTGTCCCTCAGTAACAATTCTGTGTCCCTCAGTAACAATTCTGTGTCTGTCCCTCAGTAACAGTTCTGTGTCCCTGAGTAACAATTCTGTGTCCCTGAGTAACAGTTCTGTGTCCCTGAGTAACAATTCTGTGTCCCTCAGTAACAATTCTGTGTCCCTCAGTAACAATTCTGTGTCTGTCCCTGAGTAACATTTCTGTGTCCCTGAGTAACAGTTCTGTGTCCCTGAGTAACAGTTCTGTGTCCCTCAGTAACAGTTCTGTGTCCCTCAGTAACAATTCTGTGTCTGTCCCTGAGTAACAGTTCTGTGTCCCTCAGTAACAATTCTGTGTCTGTCCCTGAGTAACAATTCTGTGTCCCTCAGTAACAATTCTGTGTCCCTCAGTAACAATTCTGTGTCCCTCAGTAACTATTTTGTGTCTGTCCCTGAGTAACAATTCTGTGTCCCTTAGTAACAATTCTGTGTCCCTCAGTAACAATTCTGTGTCTGTCCCTGAGTAACAATTCTGTGTCCCTGAGTAACAGTTCTGTGTCCCTGAGTAACAATTATGTGTCCCTGAGTAACAATTATGTGTCCCTGAGTAACAATTATGTGTCCCTGAGTAACAATTCTGTGTCTGTCCCTGAGTAACAGTTCTGTGTCCCTGAGTAACAATTCTGTGTCCCTCAGTAACAATTCTGTGTCCCTCAGTAACAATTCTGTGTCTGTCCCTGAGTAACAGTTCTGTGTCCCTGAGTAACAGTTCTGTGTCCCTGAGTAACAATTCTGTGTCCCTGAGTAACAATTCTGTGTCTGTCCCTGAGTAACAATTCTGTGTCCCTCAGTAACAATTCTGTGTCCCTCAGTAACAATTCTGTGTCCCTCAGTAACAATTTTGTGTCTGTCCCTGAGTAACAATTCTGTGTCCCTGAGTAACAGTTCTGTGTCCCTGAGTAACAGTTCTGTGTCCCTCAGTAACAATTCTGTGTCTGTCCCTGAGTAACAGTTCTGTGTCCCTGAGTAACAGTTCTGTGTCCCTCAGTAACAGTTCTGTGTCCCTCAGTAACAGTTCTGTGTCCCTCAGTAACAATTCTGTGTCTGTCCCTGAGTAACAATTCTGTGTCCCTCAGTAACAATTCTGTGTCCCTCAGTAACTATTTTGTGTCTGTCCCTGAGTAACAATTCTGTGTCCCTTAGTAACAATTCTGTGTCCCTCAGTAACAATTCTGTGTCTGTCCCTGAGTAACAATTCTGTGTCCCTGAGTAACAGTTCTGTGTCCCTGAGTAACAATTATGTGTCCCTGAGTAACAATTATGTGTCCCTGAGTAACAATTATGTGTCTGTCCCTGAGTAACAGTTCTGTGTCCCTGAGTAACAATTCTGTGTCCCTCAGTAACAATTCTGTGTCCCTCAGTAACAATTCTGTGTCTGTCCCTGAGTAACAGTTCTGTGTCCCTGAGTAACAGTTCTGTGTCCCTGAGTAACAGTTCTGTGTCCCTGAGTAACAATTCTGTGTCCCTCAGTAACAATTCTGTGTCTGTCCCTGAGTAACAATTCTGTGTCCCTCAGTAACAATTATGTGTCCCTCAGTAACAATTCTGTGTCCCTCAGTAACAATTTTGTGTCTGTCCCTGAGTAACAATTCTGTGTCCCTGAGTAACAGTTCTGTGTCCCTGAGTAACAGTTCTGTGTCCCTGAGTAACAGTTCTGTGTCCCTCAGTAACAATTCTGTGTCCCTCAGTAACAATTCTGTGTCCCTCAGTAACAATTCTGTGTCCCTCAGTAACAATTCTGTGTCTGTCCCTGAGTAACAGTTCTGTGTCCCTGAGTAACAGTTCTGTGTCCCTGTGTATCAGTTCTGTGTCCCTGTGTATCAGTTCTGTGTCCCTGAGTAACAGTTCTGTGTCCCTCAGTAACAATTCTGTGTCCCTCAGTAACAATTCTGTGTCCCTCAGTAACAATTCTGTGTCTGTCCCTGAGTAACAGTTCTGTGTCCCTGAGTAACAGTTCTGTGTCCCTCAGTAACAATTCTTTTTCTGTCCCTGAGTAACAATTCTGTGTCCCTCAGTAACGATTCTGTGTCCCTCAGTAACGATTCTGTGTCCCTCAGTAACAATTCTGTGTCCCTGAGTAATGATTCTGTGTCCCTGAGTAACGATTCTGTGTCCCTGAGTAACAGTTCTGTGTCCCTGAGTAACAGTTCTGTGTCCCTGAGTAACAGTTCTGTGTCCCTGAGTAACAGTTCTGTGTCCCTCAGTAACAATTCTGTGTCTGTCCCTGAGTAACAATTCTCTGTCCCTCAGTAACAATTCTGTGTCCCTCAGTAACAATTCTGTGTCTGTCCCTGAGTAACAGTTCTGTGTCCCTGAGTAACAGTTCTGTATCCCTGAGTAACAGTTCTGTGTCCCTGAGTAACAGTTCTGTGTCCCTGAGTAACAGTTCTGTGTCCCTCAGTAACAATTCTGTGTCCCTCAGTAACAATGCTGTGTCCCTCAGTAACAATTCTGTGTCTGTCCCTGAGTAACAGTTCTGTATCCCTGAGTAACAGTTCTGTGTCCCTGAGTAACAGTTCTGTGTCCCTAAGTAACGATTTTGTGTCCCTAAAGTATCTGTGGCCCTAACTCTGTCCCTAATACAGAGAGGTCTGTCTCTCTTGAATGACCGGAGGCAAATGGAGAATTGTAAGATGGCCGCAATTTATAGCTCCACCATTACACAGTGCTGGCTGGCTGCTGATTGGCTAATGCGATCACATGTCATGAATGAATGCATTATGGGTCAACGCGCCTTGTCTGCGCGCCTTCCCAGAGATCCCCGCTCCGTCGCCACACATGTCGCCGCCATTTTAGGAAAAATTTTGATTCGCGCATCCTTAGTCTGCTAATTTTAGGATTTGGCGCGAATCGAATTTTTCCTAATATTCAAAACGAATTCCACTTCGCCAAGTTCGATTCGCTCATCTCCAATGGGTATGTACAGGTGAGGAGTACGGAGGTATGACAGTGATCGGTATGTACAGGAGAGGAGTACGGAGGTATGACAGTGATCGGTATGTACAGGAGAGGAGTACGGAGGTATGACAGTGATGGGTATGTACAGGAGAGAAGTACGGAGGTATGACAGTGATGGGTATGTACAGGAGAGGAGTACGGAGGTATGACAGTGATGGGTATGTACAGGAGAGGAGTACGGAGGTATGACAGTGATGGGTATGTACAGGTGAGGAGTACGGAGGTATGACAGTGATGGGTATGTACAGGAGAGGAGTACGGAGGTATGACAGTGATGGGTATGTACAGGAGAGAAGTACGGAGGTATGACAGTGATCGGTATGTACAGGAGAGGAGTACGGAGGTATGACAGTGATGGGTATGTACAGGAGAGGAGTGTGGAGGTATGACAGTGATGGGTATGTACAGGAGAGGAGTACGGAGGTATGACAGTGATGGATATGTACAGGAGAGGAGTGTGGAGGTATGACAGTGATGGGTATGTACAGGAGAGGAGTACGGAGGTATGACAGTGATGGGTATGTACAGGAGAGGAGTACGGAGGTATGACAGTGATCGGTATGTACAGGAGAGGAGTACGGAGGTATGACAGTGATGGGTATGTACAGGAGAGGAGTACGGAGGTATGACAGTGATGGGTATGTACAGGAGAGGAGTACGGAGGTATGACCGTTCCCAGGGAGGAGTATCTCAGGAAGGGTCTATACTCCACCATAACTCTGGTTCTCGGAGTGTCAGGTCCCAGCGGGTTCTCCTGGTGTCTCTCCTGTTATTCTGTCTCGGACACATCAGAGGAACATGGTGGGAGATCGGCCTGAATGTCCTTCCTAGGAGGGAATACCGGAGCCATTCTGAGGCCCATTTAATAGCCGGCAATGAGGAGGAAACCAACACTGAGAAGTAGATGCTGAGATATATACAGCACGGGGCAGCACAGTGGCTGAGTGGTTAGCACTTCCACCTGGCAGTACTCGGGTTGTTGGTTCAAATCCCAACCATGGCACCACCTGCCTGGAGTTTGCATGTTCTCCCTGTGCCTGCGCGGATTTCCTCCGGGTACTCCTGTTTCCTCCTACACTACAAAGACATGCTGTAGTGTAGTTCACTCCTGTCTAAGTTGTCCGTAGTATGTGTATGTATGAATGTGAGTTGGGGCCCTTAGATTGTACGCTCCTCGGGGGCGGGGACTGATGGGAATGTACAATATAGATGTAAACTGACGGCGCTATATAAGTACCTGGAATAAATAATAATAATACACCCAGATCATCGATGACGAGGAGGAAGGTTAGGTCACAGATGATTGGTCCATCTATAGCAGGGACAGGAGCCGGGACCAGGAATAGGAGATCCACCTGACTTACCCGTGTGCTCTGACATGGAGAAGATCCCATGCTGGCCCTATGGTGGCCGTGTGTTCAGGATGGAGACCGACAATCACAGGACCTTCTAGAAGCCAATCTAAAATGGCTGACAGGAGGAAAGTGTTCCCGGGACAGGAAGTGAGACAGACAGGAAGTGACTCCAGATAGGAAGTGACTCCAGACAGATTTATACAGAGGCTGCAGTATGGAGAGCAGACACTAGATGGTGCTGGTCCAAAAAAAGCTGAATAGCATAAAACAGGGAAAAACCTGAAAAACAAAAGATGATGGCGGCTCGTAAACTTCTACGATGAATGAAACACAGTTATCACAATACAGTGCAGTGGAGTAGATATTCGTCCTCCATTTTATTGTAGCCCGCACTGTTCTCCTCTGGCGGCCATTTTCCTTTGGTCTTTTATCTATGTTTGTACATTTATCACATTACAGTGCAGTGGATTAGATCTCCCTCCTCCATTTTTTTGTAGCCCTCCTGTCCCTCCTCCGGCGGCCATTTTCCCTTAGTCTGATATGAATGCTGGCACATTTTGTCCCCTGATATTAGACATTAGCCGGGTGATTGTATACACACAGCGGGCAGATCTCAATCAATGTCACCAACTAGTCTATACTGTTACGGGGTTGGCCAGCCAATAGGCTTGTGTGGTGAATCGTTCTGGCCTTCGCAGGTCCACTCGATTGCGGCGGTAAAGACTGCCTTCTACATCCACAAGATATGATCGAGGAGCAACCCTCTGAACACAGGAACCCAGTCTCCAGCGAGCGGCCCTGTCACCTGGAAGCGGCTTCATACGGATTGGCTCTCCAATGCTTAGTTCAGGTAAGTCTTTAGCAGACACATCGTATGACAGTTTGGCAATCTGTTTCCTCTGCTGCAGTTTTGCCGAGACACCTGTAACCACAGAAGGATCAAGTAATTTGTTGGCCACAGGCAATGAAGTCTTCAGTCTCCTAGACATCAAGCGCTGCGCAGGACTACTGTCCATGCCTTCAGATGGGGTGTTCCTCCAATGTAGAATGGCCTTCCATGGATCAGTACCATCAAACTTGGCCTTCTTACAAAGATTCTTCAATATCTTGACAGCCAATTCCGCTTTGCCATTGGCTTGCGGGTGCTTCGGGGATGAGGTAACATGCTCAAATCCCCAATCTGTAGAGAACTGTCTGAATTGTTCACATGCAAATTGAGGTCCATTATCCGAGATGACTCTATCCGGCTGGCCATAACGTGCAAACTGTGCTTTACAACGCTTGATGGTAGTATCAGCAGACAGGTCAGGAAGTAGCTCAATCTCCCAAAAGTCAGAATAGTGATCAACAATTAGTAGAATATCCTGCCCAGCATAATTCAGTAAGTCCATGCTTACAATTTTCCAAGGCCGGGTGGGCAGCACATGCGACATCATAGGTCCTTTCTGTTGTGCCTGCGCATATTCATTGCATGCCGAGCAACAGCTAACAAAGTCTCTAATCTCCTTCTGCATGTTGGGCCAGTATAGGGTATCAGGTGCTTGCCTATAGCATGCTTCTCCTCCAATGTGACTGGCATGAATACGAGTCAGCATCTCCCATCTTAAAGATTTAGGAATGATGACCCTTGGCCTCTTGTACAGTATACCATCTTGGATGGCGATTTCATCTCTGAAAGTCCAATATTCTCTCACAAGTAATGGGGCTTCCAACTTGGAATCAGGCCAACCGTTCAGAACAACATATTTAAGAGCCTGCAAACTCTCATCGGTTTCAGTGTGCTGTTTTATCTAGAGATGAGCGAATTTTTCAAAAATTTGATTCGATTCGAATTTATTCGCCGCAAATTTTACTTATAAAAAGGGTTTCTAGGCTTCAGAGAGCCTTTATATTAGTGCAGAACACTGTACCTTTAATTTAAATGTCCTTGGAGTCTGCTGGGGAAGAGAAATAATACTGTCAGTCAGTATGACATGCAGATGAGTGCCGTCGATCTTAGAATCACCGCACACTTCACTCATTTGGGCAGTCACGGGGCCAAAGAAGAAGAAGGAGAAGAAGAAGAAGAATGAAAAGAATGAAAAGAAGAAGAAGAAGACGAATGAAAAGAATGAAAAGAAGAAGAAGAAGACGAATGAAAAGAATGAAAAGAAGAAGAAGAAGAAGAAGAAGAAGAAGAATGAAAAGAAGAATGAAAAGAATGAAAAGAAGAATGAAAATAAGAAGAAGAATGAAAAGAAGAATGAAAAGAATGAAAAGAAGAATGAAAATAAGAAGAAGAATGAAAAGAATGAAAAGAAGAATGAAAAGAATGAAAAGAAGAATGAAAATAAGAAGAAGAATGAAAAGAAGAATGAAAATAAGAAGAAGAATGAAAAGAAGAATGAAAAGAATGAAAAGAAGAATGAAAATAAGAATGAAAAGAAGAATGAAAAGAATGAAAAGAAAAATGAAAATAAGAAGAAGAATGAAAAGAAGAATGAAAAGAATGAAAAGAAGAATGAAAAGAATGAAAAGAAGAATGAAAAGAAGAAGAAGAATGAAAAGAAGAATGAAAAAAAGAATGAAAAGAAGAATGAAAATAAGAAGAAGAATGAAAAGAAGAATGAAAATAAGAAGAAGAATGAAAAGAAGAATGAAAAGAATGACAAGAAGAATGAAAAGAATGAAAAGAAGAATGAAAAGAATGACAAGAAGAATGAAAAGAAGAATGAAAATAAGAAGAATGAAAAGAAGAATGAAAAGAATGAAAAGAAGAATGAAAATAAGAAGAAGAAGAATGAAAATAAGAATAATTCCAGTAAAGCAAAAAGTGTTTCTGCAGAGTTCCTCTATTTCTGACAGTTCTCTGACAGTTCTTTCACATTTACAGCGATTGAAACATTGTATGTATTTGTTTCCTAATAAAAACATCTGTATCCTAAATGGAAACAAATACATACAATGTTTCAACCGCTGGAAATGTGAAAGAACTGTCAGACAGCTGTCAGAAATAGCGGAGCTCTCTGCAGGGACATTTTTGCCGGCTGTAGAAGGGATGAAAACGGCCTATCAGGAAAAATTTGATTCGACCATCCGAAGTCGGCAAAAATTCGGATTCGCCGCGAATCAAATTTTTCCTGAAATTCGAAACGAATTCCACTTCCTCTGATTCGATTCGCTCATCTCTAGTTTTATCTGAAGCAATCGTTGGTCCGTGACGTATAAATAGTCTGAATGATTAATCTGTGACAGGACCTCCAGGTCCCGCTGAACATTGCAAACTGTGTGTTGTGCATACTCAGGTGTACCACCTGCTGCTGTAGCTCTGCTAAGAGTGTCACTAATGTACATTTCAGGACCAGGTTTATAGACAACATTTAGGCAATAGTTTTGTAACGTGACAACATGCTCTGTAGACGTTTGGGTGCACACAAAAGTGGTTTCTGGAAAATAGAAATCAGAGGTTTATGGTCAGTTTCTGCCGTGATCTCGTCGTGCCCATAGAGGTAGTGGTGAAAGCGCTGGCAGGCAAACACTATACTCAGACATTCCTCTTCTATTTGTGCGTAGTTTTGTTCGGTAGAGTCAGTGCCCTTGAAGTAAAAGCGATAGGCTGGCCAGCTTGCAATAGACAACACCCAAGTCCAGTTTTGCTTGCATCACTTTGAATAGTTACAGGTTTTGTAACGTCATAGTACTTCAGGACAGGTGTGTCCGTGACCAAGCGTTTGATGTCCTGCACTGTATTATCATGCTTAGGAAGCCAATGCCAAACAGCGTCCTTGTCCAGAAGCCTTCTCAATGGCTCACAGACCTCTGAGAGGTGTGGTAGGAATTTTGCTAGGTAGGTAACAAATCCAATGAAGCGCTGCAGGGATTTCACATTTGCTGGCTGCGGCATATCCAGTATGGCTCTGATTTTTTCTGGGTCAGCCTTCAAACCCTCCCAGGTTAGAATGTGTCCATGAAAGCGGACTTCTTTGACCTTGAATTGCAGTTTTTCATGCCAAGTCTCAATTTTACCTGCCTACAACGATTCATCAGTTCCAGCAGTTTGCCATCATGATCTTGCTCTGCTTCCTCATCTGTGTCCCCACAACCAATCACAAGGATGTCATCAGCTATTGGTTCAATACCACCGAGTCCAGCCAATAGTTCATGTTGTTTACGTTGATACATCTCTGGTGCAACTGATACTCCAAAAGGCAGTTTGAGCCATCTTTTCCTGCCCCACGGAGTCCAGAAGGTTGTCATGTAACTACTTGCATCATCCAACTTACACTGTAAAAATGCATCCCCGGCATCAACAAGCGTGAACAGACGTGCCTTAGGCAGCTTGTACAAAACTTCCTCGAGAGTTGGCATGATGTAGTGAGATCGTCTCAGTGCCATATTTAAGAATTTGGGATCTATACATATTCGTAGCTTATTTGGCTTCCTTACAATCACCATGTTACTTATCCAGCCAGTTGGGTCAGTCACTGGTGCCAAGTGTCCATTGGCCTCATACTGGTCAAGCTGTGCCTTAACTGCCTGTTTTAATGCCACCGGCACATTGCGTGGTGCACATTGGACTGGAGGGACACTCACATCGAGGTGGAAATGAACTTCCCCTGGTACAGATTCTACTGGCCCAGTAAACACATCACTAAATTCCTTTATCAGCAGTTGTTTTGTCAAGGGCCCCTTGGATAGATTGTCCATCACATTGCGCTCTGCAGGGATGGATAAACGTATCAGCCCTAGACGCTCACAGGATGAGCCAGACAACAGTGGCTTTTGGCTGCTTCCACAATTTCACACTCCAGCTTGTGTGTTAGTCCACGTATGGTACATTCTGTCTTGAAGAGCCCTAGAGATTTCATCATCGCACCGGAGTGTAACTTTAATCTGGTGTCACTTGGCAGTAGACGTGCTTCTGGTGCTGACACCATTTTGTCTCTGAAGCACATTACATCCCACGTTGTTCCTGAATGGAGGTGACAGGATTGGGGCTTATTATTGACATGTAAAGTGACAAACCATTTCTTTCCTCTGGATTGCACAGCGCCGATCAATTCACTGCTGTATATAACTTCAGTGGTGTGTGTGTGGGGGGAGGTAGGTGATCTGTGTGGGGGGAGGTAGGTGATCTGTGTGTGGGGGGAGGTAGGTGATCTGTGTGGGGGAGGTAGGTGATCTGTGTGGGGGAGGTAGGTGATCTGTGTGGGGGGAGGTAGGCCCATCACTGCTGTCTATAACTTCAGTGGTGTGTGTCTCTTCCTCATATGCGGATGTGTTCTCCACGTTGTGTCATTTGCCTATTGATGGCCGTCGTTTACTTGACAAACAAACGTTAGTAAAATGGTTTGTTCTTCCACAAGACTTCCAAGACTCCCCATAAGCTGGACACGGCTCTTTAATTCTTTCATGCACAGTCCCACAGTATTTGCAAGCTGTAGGGTTGGCAGTATTTGTGCTCATCAGGCGGCGTTGCTGCAGTTTGTTCCTGTTGCCATGCTGCATTGCAATGTTTATGCTGTCGGTCTGCTGTCTGTCCTGTTCCATAACTTTCAGACGTCTGTCAGTGAGCTCTGCTGTACGGCACGTCTCAATGGCTGTGTGTAGAGTGAAGTCATGTTCTCTTATGAGGCGCCTGCGTGTGCTCTCTCGCTAGCTATACCAACAACAATTGTGTCCCTTATCAATTGGTCTCTGAGTGCCATATTCACAAGTTGCTGCCTTTTCTCTCCAGTGTGTAACAAAGTGATCCAAAGATTGTCCCTCTTCTTGTTTGCAGCATCCAAACACATCCCTTTCATAAATGACATTTGTAGCAGGTATGAGATCATCTTCCAGTACATTTACAATGGCTGTAACATTGTGTTGCTGATCTGCTGTGAGGGTCACATTGTGTTTATACACATGCCTGCATTCACTGCCCATGACTCTTCTCAGAGTTGCTGCCGGCACTCCTGCACATTTCTCATTCCAGCCTGTAGCCAGACAATAATCTTCACATTCAGCTCTGAAAGATTCCCAATTACTGCTCCAATCCCCACTCATTGTCATCCCCTCTGGGGGAGGTATGCCATTCATGGCAGCCATATTGTCAGGAAGCCTCTGAGCTATCAAATCTCAGACAATCCTCAGTCTCAGGCTGTAGTTCACAAACCTGTGTTTCCCAAAGCTGCTGCGCTCCAAACAAGAGGCTCAGTCCTGATTCCAGTCACTTCTGACACCATGTTTCATGTACAGGAATGAAGACAACACAAGCTGCTGGTGTGAGGAATCATGTTGTACAACAGAACTGCATCCAGGTCAGCATAGAACAGGAAGCAGGAAGTAGAAGGCCATGCAATATTCCCGGATACAAGTCGGGTCACAGGATTTGTACAATGACTCTATAACAGTTTCCATCTTGTTGTATCATGAATGTAGTATGGAAGATGAGTCCTATGTACTAGGAATGATCATTGGAAGGACAGAATAGGAGCCACATGATTGGCTGGCCAACCCCGTGACAGTATAGACTAGTGGGTGACATTGATTGAGATCTGCCCGCTGTGTGTATACAATCACCCGGCTAATGTCTAATATCAGGGGACAAAATGTGCCAGCATTCATATCAGACTAAGGGAAAATGGCCACCAGAGGAGGGACAGGCGGGCTACAACAAAATGGAGGAGGGAGATCTAATCCACTGTAATGTAAAAACACTATATTAGACCAAGGGAAAATGG
Organism: Staurois parvus; assembly: GCF_062004578.1. Taxonomy (NCBI): domain Eukaryota; kingdom Metazoa; phylum Chordata; class Amphibia; order Anura; family Ranidae; genus Staurois; species Staurois parvus. The sequence goes on along the minus strand of NW_028319483.1, from coordinate 43,424 downwards.
CTGCCTAATAAGGGACAGACAGGCTACAACATAATGGCGCCCGATTAGTCTATTAAGGATTATAATAGTATATATAGGCAGCTGTACGTCCGATGGCCAACTCCAGAGGAAGTCACGTGATGTGATGTAACCTGTAGAGTGGGACAATGACGTCAAGGTGATAAATAAGATGTTTACAAGCCGCCATCATCTTTTGTTTTTCAGGTTTTTTCCCTGTTGTTTTATACTATTCTGCTTTTTCACCATCTAGTGTCTGCTCTCCATACTGCACCCTCTGTATAAATCTGTCTGGAGTCACTTCCTGTCTGGAGTCTTTTCCTGTTTGTGTCACTTCCTGTCTGGAGTCACTTCCTGTCCCTGGAACACGTTCTTCCTCTCAGCCATTTTAGATCTGCTTCGAGAAGGTCCAACAGAATCGGTCTCCATCCTGAACACACGGCCACCATAGGGCCAGCATGGGATCTTCTCCATGTCAGAGCACACGGGTAAGTCAGGTGGATCTCCTATTCCTGGTCCCGGCTCCTGTCCCTGCTATAGACGGACCAATCATCTGTGACCGAACCTTCCTCCTCGTCATCGATGATCTGGGTGTATTATTATTATTTATTCCAGGTACTTGTATAGCGTCGTCAGTTTACATCTATATTGTACATTCCCATCAGTCCCCGCCCCCGAGGAGCGTACAATCTAAGGGCCCTAACTCCCATTCATACATACACATACTAGGGACAACTTAGACCGGAGACAATTCACCTCCCAGCATGTCTTTGTAGGGTAGGAGGAAACCAGAGTACCCGGAGGAAATCAACACAGCCACACGGAGAACATGCAAACTTTTCCATTTCGTTGGGCCACAGATCAGATTTCATACCTAGGTATAAACCTCACCCCCAGATACTCAAAATTATTTGCTGCTAATTGGCCACCATGTGTGTCACGCCTCTCACCTCTATTGAAGATCTGGCATGGATCCCCTATCTCATTCTTGGCAGAGTCACGGCAGTAACAATGAATGTCTTCCCTAAATTACTTTATTTAGATCACTCCCAATCCCTGTCTCATAAACGTTCTTAGATCGCTTTCAACGGATTATTAATCATTTTATTTGGCGTAACAAACGCCCTCGTTTTACTTCATCGGTCCTCTACCGGTCACAATGGGTGGGAGGCCTAGGTCTCCCCAATTTCTGGCTTTACTACCTGCCAGCCCTTTTCGCACAGCTATCACAATGGGTGACTATTACTTCCCAGGTCCCATGGATCAGATTTGAATCTCAGTCTATACATCCATTCTATTTACCAGGTGTATTATGGTCCAAAATTTCCTCCCCCCTCGTTTTTGCTCTATAATTCCATTGTTGCCCAATCATTGATGTTTTGGTCCCGTTATAAACTTAAATTGAATCTTGTCTCCTCTGTCTCACCAGGTTCATCATTTTTTGGTGACCCAAATTTTATTACAGCATTCTCATCTTCACAGGTATTCCGTTGGTGGTATGATAGGTCCTTTATTAGGTCATCTGACTTTCAGAGAGGAGGATCTTCTATCACTTTTGAGATGCTACGCATACTTTTTGATATTCCGCTTCGTGAATATTATCATTATCGTCAGATTAGACATTTTTTTAATTCACATTTTGGTCTTACACCTTCATCTCCGATTTCATTTTTGAATGTATTAGCCGTGACTCTCCTAGGGGCAGGGGTCTTATTTCAGATTTGTATCGCCAATTTTTGGTTACTTTCTTTCCCTCACCCCCTCTTTATAGACAGAAATGGGAGGCTGATAGTGATGTCACTTTTTCTGATGAGGATTGGTATTCCATGGTGGATAATGTGTGTAAGAGCTCTAGATCTTTCTGTCCGTGAGACGGCCCTCCAAGTAATAACCAGATGGTATCATACCCCATCTAGACTACACGCTATGTATCCAGGGACGTCCCACCTTTGTTTCCGGGGCTGTGGCTTTGCTGGTACTCTAATGCATATATTTTGGGCCTGCCCAAGCCTCTCATTGGTGTGGCACAAAATTTCTGAAGTTGCCTCTGCAGTGGCAGGTGCTCCGGTGCATCTGTCTATGCAGTCCTGCCTACTGGGAGCCCCTATCTCGGGAGTTCAGACTGAGGTTATGAGGCTAATCCATAGCATTTGTATATCCACCCTATGGGCTATTGCCCTACATTGGAAATCCCTCACAGTACCATTGACCACAGTTCTGCAGAGTTGATGCGGTGATGCTCATGGAGAGAATTCATTATACTCTATTGGATAAGATGCATTTATTTGAGTTACTTTGTTGGTCGTTTTATAACTCTGCCTACCTCTCTACCTATATTGCTCATGTACTAAATTTATTTTCTCTTTTTTTTTCTTTTCTCTTTTTCCCTTTATTCTACATAATTTCACCTTTGAAATGAATACTGCAGTTGTTCCTTGTTTCTGTTGTATGTTCTATTTGAAGCTGTAATGCCATTTTGAAGTCTATTTCTTAAAAAATAAAAACGTTTGTAAACAAAAAAATATATATTTAGTATAATTCTACAATTTTTGCAACTAACAGCACAATGCTGTTAGCTAAACCTTCTACCAATAGCTGGACAACAAAATAACAAACGGATCACCCTTTCGTCCAGCTGTGGTCTAATGCTGTTTAATGCCCATGATACCCAGCCAAGCATAGCCTCTTTGAACAATGCATACACTTTCCAACTGCTTATATCTGCAGGCTGACATCTTATTCCCAATAGTCTATCCTTGGCCTGACTCCTCTACCAAACAGATGTTTAATATCTTGTTTTTGGCCTCTGTGGCTTCTGAAGATGTTCACTGCTCCCCCCACATTTTCCTTGGTAGCCCGAGTTGGGCCTGCCCAGGACTTTTGTTTTCCATCCATTTATATCCCAGTGACATAGACAGATGGACAACCTACCTGTTTTCACATCATGGCCTTTTGGCCTCCTGACCTGTTTTGTCAGACATTTCTCTCTCTTTACTAACCTTGCTTCCCCCACTTCTCTCCTCCTTTCTTTCTCTTATTCCTGTCCCAGGGGTGATGATGTCACCATGATGCGACACCTACAATCAGCTATGCATCTGTCCTTTATCATGGCTCCAATAAATATACTTACCCTGAATGTTCGGGTAATAAAAAAATTAAGGCCTTCAAATCCTTTGCCCATGCCAAAGCACATGTGGTGTGCCTGCAGGAGACTCATTTCACTGCTAGCCAAATGCCGAAATATCTCAGCTCTTCCTACCCACAGGTTTATATGGCTTCTGCCGCAACTAAACACACAGGTGTACTCAAAGCTTTCCACTGCTCTACTCCCTTTACACCCAAGGCAGGGATCTGGGACCCAGAGAGCCATTATATTTTCTAATGGGTCACCTTGACTCAGAGGTCACTATACTTCATACTATGCCCCAATTGCAGTCCTAACTCCCATTTGCTACAAGTAATAGATTCCCTATGTGGCAATTTAAGCCAGCTAGTTTATCCCTTTCTAGACAAATCCCCCATAACCTCTTATCCATCCACATCCTCCTTCCTGCAACAACTCCAACAACGCTCTCTCATAGACACATGGCAAGAAGCTAACCCAGCTAGAAGACACTATACATACTACTCATATCCACATAAAACTTTCTCCCACATTGACCATATATTTCTGACTAGAGGTATGTCCCCAGCCCTCCTATCCTGAACCATCATACCTTACCCCTGAACTGGTCACAAAGCTGTCCTCTTGACCCTCTCCTCCTTAGTACCCCAACAAACTAGCAGTACATGGAGTCTAAATGGCCCACCCATCCCACAGACTGGACATTGAACTAGCCATCAAAGAATACCTGACACATAACACAACTGATGACATCTCTCTCCTGACCTTTTGGGAAGTCCATAAGTCTGTAATTAGAGGAGCCTGTATCAGCCAAGCCTCACATCTCAAGAATGGACAGCGAGCAATCCATCACCGCTTAGAAACCTCATTTCATCAGGCCAACAAAGCCTTCCTATCAGACCCCTCCCCTTCTCATAGATTGTCCTGGACAAGACCAGGCTAGAAATAGATTTTTTCTTGACAGAATCAGATGAAAAAGTTCTACGCCAATCCAGGCATGAACATTATATGAACCCAAACAAACCTGACACTTTTCTAGCCCTGGGACTGCGAACCTCAGACCACACACACAGACTTGTCCATTTAAAGATTACAAAAACTTCACACACCAGCCATCCTAATAAAATATTACAGGTCTTCCTCAAACATCTAGCAGAATTATACTCTGAGACCGGCTCCTATGATGAATCGCAGGCCACTGGACTTTTCTCAAGCCTATCTCTACCAACACTCTCAGCTTCTCAGTGTTCTTCCCTGGAAACACCTATTACAGAACTTGAGGTCCTGAACTCCATCAAGTCCCTAAAGTCTAATAATCGGCCTGGCCCAGACAGCTTACAGCCCTATATTCCAAATATTTACTAACCTCCTTCCACCTTTATTGGTTAATGCATTTAATGCCTTACTCAAAGGTTATTCTTTCTGCTCAGACTCCCTAACAGCAATCATTTCTATGCTACCTGAACCCCAATCAGATCACACCACATGGCTTAACTAGTAGCCGACCGCAGATAGCCGAATGACGGCTACACTGCGGCCGGCCAGTTCTGGGTGGACGTCATATGACGTCCGCCCAGAACGCGCTCTCCTGCGCGCCCCAGGGGGCGCGCACCCGGCGATCTCCGTGATCGCTGTGTCCTACGGACACAGCTGATCACGTGATGTGGTAAAAGGCCACTCACAGCGGCCTTTTACCACGTGATCAGCGGTGTCCAATGACACGCTGATCAGAGGGAAATGCAAGTGCCGGTTCTCGGCTGCACTTTCCTCACGCTGTCAGATCGTGAGGAAAGTACTGCCGAGAACCGGCAGTTGTCAAAGCGGGGATCGGCACCGATCATCAGGGCACTGATGATCAGTGCCCTGGTGACCGGTGCCCAGCAGTGCCACCCGCAAGTTCCGCCCACCTGTGCCCAGCAGTGCGCCCACTAGCTCCGCCCACCTGTGCCCAGCAGATCACCCACCTGTGCCCAGCAGTGCACCCACCTGTGCCACTCTGCAGTGTCACCTGTGCCCAGAAGTGCCACCTACCTGTGCCCAGCAGTGCCACCCACCTGTGCCCATCCACCAGTGCCACCCACCTGCGCCCACCAGTGCCACCCACCTGTGCCCACCAGTGCCACCCACCTGTGCCCACCCACCAGTGCGGCCCACCAGTGCAGCCCAGCAGTGCTGCCAGTCAGTGCCACCAGTCAGTGCCCAGGGGTTGTGCCAGTCAGTGCCGCCAGTCAGTGCCCAGCAATGATGCCAGTCAGTGCCGTCTATCAGTACCCATCATCAGTGTCACCTATCAATGCCGCCTATCAGTGCTGCATATTAGTGCCGCCTATCTGTGACACCTCATTAGTGCTGCCTATCAGTGCCGCCTATCCGTGCCACCTCATTAGTACTGCCTATCAGTGCCCTTTAGTGCGCCTATCAGTGCCCATCAGTGATGCCTCATCAACGCACATCAGTGAAGGAGAAAAAATACCTGTTTGAAAAATTTTATAATAGAAACAAAGAAACTTTTTTTTTTTTTTTCAAATTTTTTGCAATTTTTTATTTATAGTGCAAAAAGTAAAGCGCCCAGTGGCGATTAAATACCACCAAAAGAAAGCTCTATTTGTGAGAAAAAAATTATCAAAATTTCATATGGGTACAATGTTGCATGACCGCGCAATTGTCAATCAAAGTGTGACAGCGCTGAAAGCTGAAAATTGGCCTGGTAAATAAGGGGGTATAAGTGCCTGGTAGGCAAGTGGTTAATTACACACCAATCTCCCTTCTTAACTTGGATGTTAAAATCCTAGAAAAATCCTATCTGCATGGCTGAACTCCATCATAGGCACCTTGATACACAAGGATCAGATGGGTTTTAACCCCCCTCTGCCAAGCCGAGACCACAGAGTGATTTTGCTAGAACATGCAGCTTGCATACGCCGCATACCCGGCTGTTTCCTTTCCTTAGACATAAAAAAAGCCTTTGACTCCAATGGATATCACCCCTTTACACCTCCCCAAGGGCTTACTTGAGGTACGTGGGTTACAAGTCAGACTTTTTTTCCATACAAAGGGGAATGAGGCAAGGCTGCCCTTTGCCCGCCCCCTTCTTTTCTAGCGAATGAACCTTTAGCACAGCTGATAAGAACTAACACAAATATTAAAGGATTAGAACTTGGCGGTCATCATCATAAGTTATGCTTTTCTCTGATGACAATCTCCTCTTCATGTCTTCTCCTTTCATCTCAGCACCCAACCTTCTCCAATGCCTGGACCAATTTGCATTGACTTCGAACCTGGTTGTGAATCCCAAAAAGTCTACAGCTCTTCATATCTCTCTACCCTCCTTAACTGTGTCACAACTACAACGTCCTCCACCCTTCTCTTGGTCCAGTCAATATATTCCTGATTTAGGACCCAAGCTGATGGCAGACCTCAATATTCTATATTCTGCTAACTACCCTCCTATGTTAACACACCTTACCAATCTTATGACATCCTGGTCCAGACTACCCCTCTCATGGATGGGTTGTATCATGATTGTAAAAAATGACAATTCTGCCCAAAATATTATACCTTTATTGGGTCCTACCCATATATATACCTTTTTTGTTTCCTCTGCATATTAGTGTCGCGCCACCACTTATGTATGGGGCACTATTAAACTGCATCTGCCCAGGTCCATCCGTACCTCACCGAAAGTTAGAGTGGTCTGGGGCTTCTGAACTTTGCAAAATATTTCCAAGCTGCACATCTTGCTCAACTCCCTAAATATCACACAGTAAAAGTGACCCCCCCCCCCCGTGGGTCGCTATAGAGTCAGCAGATTTTGACCCCTTATCAGTTGCCAATTTACTATGGCTACACTCCAGAGACCATCGCTCACTGCAAGACCTAATTACTCAACACTACCTGTCACAGCTGCCCTCCCCCCCTACTTCTCAGCCCCTTCTCTGTCCCTGCTCTCTGCCGTCTCTCATCCATGCCCCTCCCCCCCTTCCTGCAAATATGAAACAAATTCCTAAGGCAAGCTTGAGCCACCCTAGCTCTGGGGCCCCCCCCCCCCGGTTGCCTAGGTGACTAGGGGGGTCCGACCAGTTTTAAGAAGCTAATGCAGAGCTCCCAAGGTATTCACCGCTGGGTAGCTGATGGGAGGAGCCCGAGAGCTGTGGCCGGGACCTTTTGTGGCCAGGCTTGGCAGAGACCCAAGGCTGCCTAGGACCCCCCTTCTCCCAGAGCTGGGGAAGACTTTACTTGCTACAGAGACTCTCCTTTGGCTCTCGGTGCTGGACTTTAAGTGTGTTGGTCCTTCCGTGTCATCCTGGACTGGCGTATTCACCCTCCCTGTGAACTCCCCTATTCGGTGTTTGTCTCAATAAAGCTTTGTGCGTTTGCCATCTACTGTCAGGGATCGCGGCGGCAAGTGACTCCGCGCATGCGCGGAGCACCGATCCATTCGATCTGACGGACTCTGAGACCTGTACGCCAGCGGCCGCGCATGCGCACTCGCGATTGCGGCCGTTTGCCCGGCACCAATAGCAGGGCAGGGCACACTATTTAAATCTGCCCTGCACTGATACCCATTGCCGTATGGTCTTTTCTCCATGTTCTTGTGTTCTGTGATCCTAAGATTTGTTGCTGACCCTGCCTGAACCTAACCTCCGCTGACTTCTCCTGCTCTGATCCCTTGGCTAGTCTGACCTCTCTTCTGCATATTCCATACCTGATCTGAACTCCTGCTGCCGACCCCTGCAAGTGACCTGACTATTCTTCTGCCTGCTGCCTTGTACTACGCTGATCCCACTGATACTGACCCGGCTCATTGACCACGCTTACTACTCTGCCATCCATCCATCCGCTCGGATCCAGTCTTCCACCTCTTCACATCAGGCTCTCTACCTGCATATACCTCTGGCGGGTCCCTCTGCCACGGACAGGGGTACTCAGGGGTCGTGACCTGGTCCTTGTCTGCTCCAAGCCCATCCCCACCATCAGGGGCTCTGGTGAACAAGCAGACTGGGGCTTAGACTCCGCGCCCTGGGGAATCCTGTCCTGTGGACTGCTAGAGGCCCCGCTAGGTGGTTCATAACAGAACCATACGGCCATGACGGAGCCTGGAAGAGGACCATCCCCACTGGAAGACATATGCCAGCATTTGGCGACACTAACCCAAGCCGTTCAATCGCTGCAGGAGGGTTACACACACATCGATGGCCGGATTCAGACATTGTCCGCACCAGAGGCTCCACCCCAATTCTTGGGTTCTGCCACTGCAGCAGGAGAACCCTCAGAACCTCCCAGCCGAGCAGTAGTCACGTTGCCTCGACCGGAGCCTCACGTGCCGGAACGCTTCAGCGGGGATCAAACATAATTCAGGGCCTTCCAGAACGCCTGCCAGTTGTACTTTAGCTTGCAGCCCCGGACATTTTCTTCTGAAGCAGTGAAGGTGGGTTTCATCATTTCCTTACTCCTGGATCAGCCCCAGGGCTGGGCCCACCGGCTGATGGAGACCCACGACCCCCACCTAGGGTCCGTGACTGACTTTTTCAACACGATGGCAGTCCTCTATGACAATCCGCAGTGGGCATCATCCGCGGAATCAGCTCTGTATTCTCTCTGGCAGGGCCACCGGGCAGTAGAGGAATATGCAGCTGAATTCAGACGCTGGATGGGGGACACCCGGTGGAATGATGCCGCATTACGCCACCAGTTCCGCATGGGTCTGTCTGAAGCACTTAAAGATGAGTTAGCCAGGGTGGGCCCGCCTGACTCTCTGGAAGATCTCATCACCCTGGCCATACAGATCGACCGCAGACTGCGGGAACGCAGGTTAGAGAGGTCAAGCCCAGAACCAGGACCCCCATGGGTACTAGCCCGCACTCCAGTCCAAACCCTGCCAGGAAGAGGCTCGAACTTGGATCCTGGGGGAACACCAATGCCTAGGCAACTCGGACGGGCACGGCCATCACTATCATTGGAGGAACACCAGAGACGATGGGAGAACAACCTCTGTCTATACTGTGGGGAAACTGGTCATGTAGTGCGTTCTTGCCCAGCGAAATGGGGTAAGTGCACTTCCATTTTCTCTACTGTTTCCTCTAAATGTAGTAATCACACCAATTATTTAGCCATACCCGTGTCTTTTCAACTCCCAGGGAGAACTGTGTCAGCAACATCAATTATCGATTCCGGGGCTTGTAGTTGCTTTATTAAATTAGATTTTGCCACCCAACAGAATATTCCTCTCCAGACCAGGGAACATGGGCTTAATATCTTTTTAGCAGATAGGTCACGTATTAAGTCAGGGCTGGTGGACCGGGAGACCCCACTTATCCGTACCACAGTGGGTAACCATCACCGGGAGCTCCTTCGTTTGGATGCTATTTCATCCCCTCTGTTTCCAGTTATCCTGGGACTCCCGTGGTTGCAGACACACAATCCCCAAATTGGTTGGAAGACGGGGTCTGTCCAGTTCCCCTCTGTGGTTCCCCAGTCGCTTTTCTGTATCAACGGGGACACCGAGCTTATCCAGATCATTCCCCCGGCCTACCACGACTACTTAGACGTTTTTAGTAAGCGAGGTGCTGACACTCTCCCTCCACATCGGGCCTATGACTGACCCAGATCCGAGATTCCGTTTGGACGGATTTTCCCCCTATCAGAGCGAGAGTTGGAGGTACTCAAAGAGTACATTGATGAGAACCTCGAGAAGGGGTTTATCCGTGCCTCCACGTCACCGGCCAGGGCGGGAATCTTCTTTGTCGAAAAAAAAGATAAGTCCCTCAGACCCTGTATTGACTACCGTGACTTGAACAGGATTACGGTTAAGAATCGTTACCGCCTCCCTTTGGTCACAGAGCTGTTCCAAAGGTTAAAGACGGCAGCCATATTTACCAAGCTAGATTTGAGGGGCGCATATAACTTGGTGCGCATAAGAGAGGGGGACGAGTGGAAGACTGCATTCCGCACAAGATTCGGGCACTTCGAATATCTTGTCATGCCCTTCGGATTGTGCAATGCCCCAGCCACATTTCAGCATTTCATCAATGACATATTCCGAGATTATCTGGATGTTTTTGTGGTAGTATACTTGGATGACATCTTGATCTTTTCCCCTTCTCTGGAAGACCATAGGGGTCATGTCAGAAAAGTGTTGGAACGTTTACGCCAACATGGGCTGTATGCGAAAGCTGACAAATGCAGAACCGCGGGCACAGAGTCACCTGGCAAGTCAGCGGGCACCGAGTCACCGGGCATGTCAGCAGGCACCGAGCCATCTAGCAGAACCGCGGGCACAGAGTCACCTGGCAAGTCAGCGGGCACCGAGTCACCGGGCATGTCAGTGGGCACCGAACCATCTAGCAGAACCGCGGGTACCGGGTCACCAAGCTCGACAGCGGGCACCAAGTCAACTTGCATGACAGCAGGCACCGAGTCATCAGGCATCGGGTCATGTGGCTCAACAGCGGGCATTGGGTCCTCAGGCATCAGGTCATCTGGCTCGACAGCGGGCACCGAGTCAACTGGCACGACAGCGGGCACCGAATCATCAGGCATCAAGTCATCTGGCTCAACAGCGGGCACCGAGTCAACTGGCACCGAGTCAACTGGCACCGAGTCAACTGGCACGACAGCGGGCACCGAGTCACTGGGCACCGAGCCATCTAACAGAACCGTGGGTACCGGGTCACCAAGCTCAACAGCGGGCACCGAGTCAACTGGCATGACAGCGGGCACCGAATCATCAGGCATCAAGTCATCTGGCTCGACAGCGGGCACCGAGTCAACTGGCACCGAGTCAACTGGCACGACAGCGGGCACCAAGTCACTGGGCACCGAGCCATCTAACAGAACCGTGGGTACCGGGTCACCAAGCTCAACAGCGGGCACCGAGTCAACTGGCATGACAGCGGGCACCGAATCATCAGGCATCAAGTCATCCGGCTCAACAGCGGGCACCGAGTCAACTGGCACGACAGTGGGCACCGAGTCAACTGGCACCGAGTCAACTGGCACGACAGTGGGCACTGAGTCAACTGGCACCGAGTCAACTGGCACGACAGCGGGCATCGAGTCAACTGGCACGACAGTGGGCACCGAGTCAACTGGCACCGAGTCAACTGGTACGACAGTGGGCACCAAGTCAACTGGCACGACAGCGGGCACTGAATCATCAGGCATCAAGTCATCTGGCACGACAGCGTGCACCGAGTCAACTGGCACCGAGTCACGGGCATCAAGTCATCCAGGTCAACAGCGGGCACCAAGTCAACGGGCACGACAGGCACCGAATCATCAGGCATCAAGTCATCTGGCTCGACAGTGGGCACCGAGTCAACTGGCACGACAGCGGGCACCGAATCATCAGGCATCAAGTCATCTGGCTCGACAGCGGGCACCGAGTCAACTGGCACCGAGTCAACTGGCACGACAGCGGGCACCAAGTCACTGGGCACCGAGCCATCTAACAGAACCGTGGGTACCGGGTCACCAAGCTCAACAGCGGGCACCGAGTCAACTGGCATGACAGCGGGCACCGAATCATCAGGCATCAAGTCATCCGGCTCAACAGCGGGCACCGAGTCAACTGGCACGACAGTGGGCACCGAGTCAACTGGCTGAACCACGGAAGGCGGGTTCTCAGACGACAGGCTGACCGGTTTCGATACTGGCAGGATGGTACAGCGAGTGGGAGCAGGGGACTGACATGTGGCAGACAGCAGGGCATACTGGGCTGTCACCGGGGGCGCTGTCAGGAATGCAGGGAGAGAGCTTTGAACAGAGGAATGATGAGAAGCAGGACTGGTTTGTTGCAAGCAGACTGAGGCTAGCTGTAACAAGTCTGACCATGTCTGCAGTAAGGGTTGGACAACGCTCAGCTTACACAAGGCCTGTCTGGTCGAAGATTGCACTGCGTTTATACACTTCTTTAGCACATGTGGTGAACATGCTGAATAATGCTCCAAGAAGCAATCCGGATCATCCTCCAACAACCATACCAGTGATATTATTTGACTCACCCTGAATGGAGGAAGGAATTCATCCCTGCTTTCAGGGGTACTAGATGAAGCCAACTCAACACAAGCCTGAATCAATGGTTGCACCTCAGAGAGCTTTAGGACCTGATCTACTAGGGAATGAGCGACCCGTATGCACTCTAGCAGCTGATCCCTGGTATACTCCCGCAGAGTCTGATAGGCATATTCTCTGTCATCAAAGACTAGCATAGACAAATACACAACCTCATCAGGATGCATCCTTCACAACAAGTCAAGATGGCTTCCCTGTGCAGCCACTTCTGGTCAGGATAGGCCTTGGTGTGATGTCAGGAATCTAGGAATGACCAGAAAGGTGTGGACTGACACAGGGAAATGCAGGTTTCAGGTATAGTATAATAATACAGTTTACTATTAGCCACCCAGATATATATATATATATATATATATATATATATATATATATATATATATATATATATATATATATATATATATATATAAACGCACAGTGAACAAACCAACCTTCCACTAATCTTAGTAGGTGCAGGAACACAGGTGTAGACAGGGCTGGAGAGGTGGAACGGTCAGGCCGGCCGTAGGGTTCTGTAATAACCGTTTGGTGGTACCTCTAGTGGTCCCCAGGACAGGATTCCCCAGGGCGCGGAGTCTAAGTCCCAGTCTGCTTATTCACCAGGGCCCCTGATGGTGGGGATGGACTTGGAGCAGACAGGAACCAGGTCGCGGCCCCTGAGTACACCTGCTAGTGGTAGAGGGATCCGCCAGAGGTATGTGCAGGTACGGCTGGATCCGTGCAGGATGGATGGATGGCAGAGTAGTTAGCGTGGTCAGATGGGCCAAGTCAGCAACGTGCGGGCAGCAAGGTACCAAAGGAGCAGGCAGAGAATGGTCAAGGTCACAAGCCGGGTTCAGTAACTCACGGGCAGCGCAGTACAGAGGATCAGGCAGAAGGATGGTCAGGGATGAGCCAGTAGTCAGAACAGGAGACGGTCAACAGGAATCAGGATCAGGCAGGGTCGGCAACAAGGTATCTTCTCACAGGAACTAGGAACAGGATACAGGGGCTCATGGGAAAACATACACCAAGGCCCAGATCACAGGCCTGGTCATGCCTTAAATGCACCTTTCTGCAATCAGCCCCAGGTTTGGCTGATTGCACGTGTGAGCTTCTGGCTGCTGAGAGCACCCGCTGGTCAGCTCTGGTACTGCAGCCCACACGGCAGATGAGTCCCACCACCAGTGCTGAGTCCATTCCTGACAATTAAGCTTGCAACCAGGAGACCAGGTCTGGCTAGCTACTACCAATTTGAGGATGTCTTGCCCCTCAAAAAAGTTGGGACCAAAATTTATGGGCCCATTCCGGGTGAAACGGAGGATCAATGAGGTGGCATACGAGCTGGCACTCCCAGGAAACTTCAAGATTCACCCAGTGTTTCATGTGTCGTTACTGAAGCCAGCAACGCCAGATCCCTTCCCGGACCGAAGGTCCAGGCCTCCAGAGCCTATAACCATTAACGAACAGGAAGAATTTGAGGTTGAGGCAATCATCGATTGCAGGAAAAGAGGCGGTCAGACACAGTTCCTAATTAAGTGGAAGGGCTATGGCCCTGAAGAGAATTTGTGGGAACCGGCCCAAAATGTCCATGCCCCTAGACTGGTTCGGGAGTTCTATCGTAAACACCCACGGAGGAGAGATCGGTTGGGCATCCGGAGGATGCCCGTAGGGGGGGGCAATGTCAGGGATCGCGGCGGCAAGTGACGCCGCGCATGCGCGGAGCACCGATCCATTCAATATGACGGACTCTGAGACCTGTACGGCGGCGGCCGCGCATGCGCACTCGCGATTGCGGCTGCTCGCCGGCACCAATAGCAGGGCAGGGCGCACTATTTAAACCTGCCCTGCACTGACACCCATTGCCGTATGGTCTTTTCTCCATGTTCCTGTGTTCCTAAGATTTGTTGCTGACCCTGCCTGAACCTGACCTCCGCTGACTTCTCCTGCTCTGATCCCCTGGCTAGTCTGACCTCTCTTCTGCATATTCCATACCTGATCTGAACTCCTGCTGCCGACCCCTGCAAGTGACCTGACTATTCTTCTGCCTGCCGCCTTGTACTACGCTGATCCCACTGTTACTGACCCGGCTCGTTGACCACGCTTACTACTCTGCTATCCATCCGCTCGGATCCAGTCTTCCACCTCTTCACATCAGGCTCTCTACCTGCATATACCTCTGGCGGGTCCCTCTGCCATGGACGGGGGTACTCAGGGGTCGCGACCTGGTCCTTGTCTGCTCCAAGCCCATCCCCACCATCAGGGGCTCTGGTGAACAAGCAGACTGGGGCTTAGACTCCGCGCCCTGGGGAATCCTGTCCTGTGGACTGCTAGAGGCCCTGCTAGGTGGTTCATAACATCTACTCTGTGTGTTCTGTCCTGCCTACGCTCCGTCACACTATCTATCTATCTGGGACAACCTAAAGTTCTGATACACCTTACAGTCACCCCATAACCCACTCATGGCATACCTCCTCATTCCAGGCTTTTATCCGGCATGGATGCCTCCATCTTCTTTTCATGCTTGTCCTAGAGCTAGTCTAGTTCAAACTTACAATTTCACAGCACCAGACTCCTTTATACCCTTCCAAACCCTATGTGACTCACACAATATCTAGACCTGAACTTTTTAGATATCTTCAGGTCAATCACTTTTGTTCCTCCCACTTACACACCAACCCCCTCCCTCCTAGACATGACAAGGTTTGAACACTGTAACGGGGTTCGCTCGGCAGCAGGTGTGTGTGACCCCCTGGATGGGTGCACAACACAAAACACAGGCACAGCACAACAGTGGAGGTGAAAAAAACAAAAAGGTGCAGTTTATTTACAATATTTACAGATAAACGTAAAAAAAAATAACATCAAATCCTGGCCAACTTGGATACTTACTGTTCAACATAGCTTCCCTAGCTATCCAGCAGGTATAGCCTGATGCTATACCTAGCCCCTGTTAGTTGGAGGCTTAGCCGCACAGGCTTTTGTCTCACTGCACACAGATAGGATGTTGTCCCCAGTCAGTTCAGGCACAGATCTGGTTCCAGGATGGAGCAACTCACTAAGCAGGCTGGGAAGTTTTATAAAGGCCTTAATGAGCCCACTATCTTCAGCTGGGCTCATTACCTCAGTGCTGAAGGACTCAGCACTTCCCCCCCTAATGGAACAAATCCCCATATAGCAGGGGTGGCCAACCTGCGGCTCTCCAGCTGCTGCAGGACTACAAGTTCCATCATGCCTCTGCAAGTCAGTAACTTCCCATCTTTGCAATGCCTCATGGGAAATGTAGTTCCACAACAGCTGGAGAGCCACAGGTTAGCCACCCCTGCCATATAGTTTAAACCTTGGACAAATGTATCTTCCATCCAGGACGCAACCAGGTGATTTCACCTGCCTACTGTCACATAACATATGTAAATGTGACCCCCATGTCAGAGGTTTGATTTCCACCTTTATATACACAGCTACCAGCTCCACCACCTTACACTTCATACCATATACAGTTGTGTTCAAAATAATAGCAGTGTGTTAGAAAAAGTGACTAAAGCTGAAAATCCTTCTAATAGCTTTTATTTCCATCCACACAAATGCATTGGGAACACGACACATTCTATTCCAAATCACAACATGAAGAAAAATACATCAAATTTGTGTTGTTCCTATATAAAAATACATAAACTGAGAAATGTTTGAAGATTTTGCTTTCCTTTGAATGACTTCATGAATATTTGGTTGTAGTCGCACTGTTTCTGAGAACTGCTGTACATCTGTGTTGCATGGAGTCACCCAACTTCTGGCCCCTGTGATCAGGTATTCCAGCCCAGGATGATTGGACCACATTCCACAGTTCTTCTCTATTTCTTGGTTTTGCCTCAGAAACTGCATTTTTGATGTCACCCCACAAGTTTTCTATTGGATGAAGATCCGGGGATTGGGCTGGCCACTCCATAACGTCCATCTTGTTGGTCTGGAACCAAAATGTTGCACGTTTACTGGTGTGTTTGGGGTCATTGTCTTGTTGGAACACCCATTTCAAGGGCATTTCCTCTTCAGCATAAGGCAGCATGACCTCTTCAAGTATTCTGATGTCATCAAACTGATCCATGATCCCTGGTATGCGATGAATAGGCCCAACACCGTAGTATGAGAAACATCCCCATATCATGATGCTTGCACCACCATGCTTCACGGTCTTCACAGTGTACTGTGGCTTGAATTCAGTGTTTGGGGGTCGTCTGACAAACTGTCTCCGGCCACTAGACCCAAAAAGAACAATCTTACTTTCATCAGTCCACAAAATGTTGCCCCATTTCTCTTTAGGCCGGTCAATGTGCTCTTTGGCAGATTGTAACCTCTTCATCACGTTTTTTTCCCAACAGTGGGACTTTGCGGGGACTTCTTGCAGATAGCTTGGCTTCACATAGGCGTCTTCTAATTGTAACAGTCCTCACAGGGAACGTCACACCTTCTTTCATCTTCCTGGAGCTGATTGTTGGCTGAGTCCGTGCCATTTTGCCTATTCTTCTATCCATTCCAATGGTAGTTTTTCATTTTCTTCCGCGTCTTTCAGGTTTTGGTTGCCATTTTAAAGCATTTGTGATCATTTTAGCTGAGCAGCCGATCATTTTCTGCACTTCTTTATGTTTTCCCCTCTCCAATCAACTTTTTAATCAAGGTACGCTGTTCTTCTGAACAATGTCTGGAACGACCCATTTTCCTCAGAATTTCAGAGAGAAATGCACTGTAACCAGCATGTCCAACATTTGCTGCCTTCCTTCCTTAAATAAGGGCAATAATTGCCACCTGTTTATCAAAGAATGAATGACCTCACTAATAGAACTCCACACTGCTATTATATTGAACACGCCCCTTTCAATGAGTGATTCAATGACACAGAATCAGCAGCATGCATGTCATGACTGTTGGGTCTGTTGGATTTCTATTGTCTTGGAAATTTGCTTTGAATGAATTTCTCCTTACCGTGAGTACTCGCAGTTGGATGCGTAGAAATCCCCCATAAAGCTGTGCGAATCTCGCTTACCATGACTGCAGCTAAACTCCATGATTCCTGCCCCTCCAACTGGGTTAGCTATCTTGAGATGTGGGGAAATAGAGTTTCGGTTACCCAGGAATGATCAGGCGACACTCTCAGGTTGCTGTTGGAATTCACATAGAGGCAGATCCAACCCCAGCCTCCGATTTTTATTTACAAGCAGACACACGCCCCCCTCATGAATAAGGTCAATCCCCTCCCACAGAACAATGCATGGGGAATGCCTATACACAGGATGTACATTCCGATTGGAGCGTAGCCTTTCCTCTTATCTATCACCGGTCCTCCCCCCATGAGCACATCACTCCCATACTTTAAAAACCCTCCCTGGATCCCACCGACCTAAACAACTTAAGACCCATCTTCCTGCTGCCATTTACATCCCAACTCCTTGAACGCTTAGTCTATAATCACCTGAGTTCCCACCTCACCGACAACAACTCCTTGATCCCCTACAGTCTGGCTTCCGTCCCCTACACTCCACCAAAACCGCCCTACTCAAACTCACCAATGACCTGCTAGCCTCCAAAGCCAATGGCCACTACTCAGTGCTACTACTCCTCAACCTCTCTGCAGCTTTCGACACGGTCAACCACCCCCTCCTCCTCAAAAAACTATACTCTTTTGGCCTCAGAGACTCCGCTCTCTCCTGGCTCTCTTCCTATCTATCACAACGCTTCTTCAGTGTTACCTATAATGCTGCCACCTCCCCCTCTCTGTTGGGGTCCCTCAAGGTTCTGTCCTCGGGCCCCTTCTCTTCTCCATCTACACCTCCTCCCTTGGTCAACTGATACACTCTCACGGCTTCAACTACCATCTCTATGACAATGACACTCAAATCTACCTCTCTACTCCCCGTCTCACCCCTCCAGTCTCCGCCCGAATCACTAGCCTTCTGAACGACATATCAGACCGGACATATCAGACTCCAATTCCTCAAATTAAACCTTGCCAAAAACTAGCTCCTAGTTTTCCCCCCAGCCCGTGCCCCCCCTGACCTCTTCATCACGACCAACAACATCACCATCAGTCCCACCCCGCAAGCCAGAGTATTAGGTGTCATTCTAGACTCCAATCTGTCTTTCCAGCCCCAGGTCCAATCGCTGACAAATTCATACAGACTCCACCCCTGCAACATCTCCAAAATACGCACGTTCCTAACTCCAGAAACTACAAAGCAACTCATTCACTCCCTTATTATATCACGACTTGACTACTGTAACTCCCTCCTCACCGGCCTACCCCAACACAGGCTATCCCCGCTTCAGTCTATCCTGAATTCTGCAGCCAGGCTCATCCACCGTGTACTGTCTCCCATTATAATGTACAGCGCTGAGCAAACTGTTGGCGCTATATAAATACTGTATAATAATAATAAAAGTGTTGTTGATCTTGATGGAGAAGTCGGGAGGGGGGGCACGGGTTGGGGGGAATACTAGAAGCTCAGTTTTGGAAAGGTTGAGTTTGAGGAAGTTGAGTGACATCCAGTCCGATATGTCACTTAGTAGGCTGGTGATGCGATTGGAGACTGAGGGGGTGAGGTGGGGGGTAGAGAGATAGATTTGTGTGTCATCGGCATAGAGATGGTAGTTGAAGCCGTGGGAGTTTATCAATTGGCCAAGGGAGGAGGTGTAGATGGAGAAGAGGAGGGGTCCGACGACAGAACCTTGAGGAACCCCGACAGAGAGAGGGAGTGAAGGGGAGGTGGTAGTGTTATAGGTAACACTGAAGGAGCGCTGTGATAGATAGGAGAGCCAGGAGAGAGCGGAGTCTCTGAGACCAACTACATTGGAGACCCATACTTGGGGTATGATCCTGGAGACACGGGCCTCATTGATCAGTGTCAGCTATCTATGTATGTACTGGGGGGAGTTACTTGCCGTGTACAGCTGAATTGTTCTAGGCTGTTTCTTCTTTTCTCTGTTCATTTGTTTATAAAAGGTAAAAGTGACACCATAAACAAAGCAAGTTATTGTTCTGTATGATCTGTAACAGTGCCACAACTGCCTATACGTGAGAATGTATGACTCCATTGTCTGGGCTGAATGTTGGGAATACTGTGCGCACTTATAAACTTTCTTAATAAAATCTATTTGATTAAAAAAATACTGTAGATAATGCTGTACATATTCTTTCTATTCATAAGATATATTTAGTAATGAATATTAAAAATAGAAAGCAACTTTATGTAGGCCTTTATATAGAATTCTTTTTTCTTTCTCTACAGGTAGATTGATGAACCAGGTTTTAGGACATTTTGGTCTTCATGAATACAGCTGAGTCACATGGAAAATAAAACACATGGTTGTCTTAATTGACTGAAAGTCTTTACTGCAGCTCACTGGAGGATTCACACGGGATACAAGTCATATCTGTGTTCTAAAAGTCATGGTTTGGATCCTCTTCCACATTGATCCAGCAGGAGAAAAGTAATTTCAGTGTTCTGGAAGTGACAATGGCTTTACAATAACGTCCAACCCAAGTATACATAAGAGGAGTCATTTCATACTACTTGTTTGGAGATTTTACAATGGAGAGAAAATATATCACACACCAGAAGGCTTGCAAGGGAGAGAAGCCATATCATTGTTCTGAATGTGGAAAAACTTTTATAAGCAAGAGATACCTTATAATACACCAAAGATTTCACACTGGAGAGAAGTCATATCAGTGTTCTAAATGTGATAAAGCTTTTACTCGGAAGTCACATCTTATCACACACCAGAGGATTCACACTGGAGAGAAGCCATATCAGTGTTCTGGATGTGATAAAGCTTTTACTCAGAAGTCAGATCTTATCAGACACCAGAGGATTCACACTGGAGAGAAGTCGTATCAGTGTTCTGAATGTGATAATGCTTTTACACAAAAGTCACATCTTATCACACACCAGATTGTCCACACTGGAGAGAAGCCATATCAGTGTTCTGAATGTGATAAAGCTTTTACTCAGAAGTCAAGTCTTCTCACACACCAGAGGATTCACACTGGAGAGACGCCATATCAGTGTTATGAATGTGATAAAGCTTTTACTCAGAAGTCAAGTCTTATCACACACCAGAGGATTCACACTGGAGAGAAGTCATACCAGTGTTCTGAATGTGATAAACCTTTTACTGAGAAGTCAAAGCTTATCAGACACCAGAGGATTCACACTGGAGAGCAGCCATATCAGTGTTCTGAATGTGATAAAGCTTTTACTGAGAAGTCAAATCTTATCGCACACCAGAGGGTTCACACTGGAGAGAAGTCATATCAGTGTTCTGAATGTGATAAAGCTTTTACACAGAAGTCACATCTTATCAGACACCAGAGGATTCACACTGGAGAGAAGCCATTTTAATGCTCTCAATGTGACAAAACTTTTTCAGTTAATGCCGGTCTAATCTATCACCGGAGGATTCACAAATTTCTGCATTGATTAAATTCTGGAATAAAAGGGATATTAAAGAAGTTTCAGGTGTCACAAGTTAGTTTCACATCCCCAATGTCATCCTACAAGCTAGAGAAGAAGAGAGAAGATAAAATGTTACTTTAAAAGAAACAAACTAAAATCTGAGCAAACTGGAATGTAATGATCGGATGAACTGAGTTTAGTGCTTATGTCCATCAATACACAACTAAAAGGCATTTGAATATTTTATATTTTGATAATTTTTTTAAGATAAGCATCAATAACTGAACAGCTTTCCTCATGATTCTCATCTTTATCTTTATCATGGAGCTTTGAATGAACATGCAATGCATTTTCATGATTCACCAACTGAGTTGTGTTTCCAAGCATTTTCTTCATTTCTGGATCCTGAGGTAATACATGACCAACACTGCCTCAGTACCAGAGACTAGGATGGGGTCTATTGTCATCTTACCAAGTCTCTGAAGCCTCAGTGGGAGAGTCCATTTCAGGTTCTTCTGACTATTGATACATGATCAGCCAGGCTTGAGGTCTCCAGCTAAGCCCACCTTGTCCACTCCTCCCATTACATGTTCCATCTCCTCTCCCATTATCAATGCCTTCTTTCCACATTTCATCTCTCATTAATATTATTATTATTATACAGGATTTATGGTGCCAACAGCTCAGCGCTTTACAATATAATGGGAGACAATACAGCAACAATACAGTTTAATACAAGAGGGATAGGAGGGCCCTGCTCCTCGGAGCTTACAATCTAGGAGGGAGGGGCTAGTGGTACAAAAGGTAGTAACTGTGGGGGATGGACTGGTAGGAGGAGTAAAAGATTCCATTATTAGCTGAGGGCAGGATAGGCTTCCCTGAAGAGAGAGTTTTTCAGAAATTGCCTAACAGTGACCAGAGTAGGCAGTAGTCTGATAAATTGGGGTAGAGAGTTCCACAGGATGGGGGAAGCTCTGGAGATGAGCATGGGAGGAGGAGACCAGGGAGCTAGAGAGCAGGAGGTCGTGCGAGGAGCGGATATATGGTTTGGGTGATATTTGGAGACAAGATTGGTGATGTAATTTGGGGTGTGTGGTGGTTTATGTAATAATTTATTCTAAGTACGTAGGGCGGTGTCCTCTCCCTTAAACAAAATATTGCAGTGCCTCCAGCCGTTAAAATATGGCAAATGTTTAATGAATCAATAATTTGGACACCTTAATAATTTGATCACCACTTAA
The DNA here is from genome assembly GCF_062004578.1 of Staurois parvus. Classification (NCBI taxonomy): domain Eukaryota; kingdom Metazoa; phylum Chordata; class Amphibia; order Anura; family Ranidae; genus Staurois; species Staurois parvus. The sequence goes on along the minus strand of NW_028319483.1, from coordinate 21,564 downwards.
TAATATACCTCGAGTTCTTTTAGCCAGTATGATTTCGTACCATATACACAAAAATTGCCTTTTTGATAAATAAATAAATAAATTTATTTATTTATGTACAAAATTTATATATATATAATAATACAAATGCAAAAGACTGGTGATAAATGTATACTTGTACATACACTCAAAAATATGACAGGCTAATTTCTATATGATCCAACAATATATGATTATAGATTATAGTAAATAGAGGAAAAATCGGGTTTAGATATAAGTTGTAACCTTATAGTGCTTCAGAAATTATTTCAAATTTCTCGTGGCCATAGAGACAAAAGAAAGATATCTCTGATAAATTGCACTACAACAAACTACTGATCAGTTAAATATGCAATATATAATTTCAATATCAAACAATTTTTAGTGATAATTATGTATGTAATCTTAATATTCCTAAACACACAATACAAATGCTATAAGTCTTTGGAAAATTGGAAATATCAAATAAAATACAATATCCTAGCAGTCTCACCACTCCTAGAACCTTGATTTTTAGGCCTCCCCAGTGGGATGCAGTTGGGCCTTCAAATGGTCCTCAAGACAAAATGGCAGCTGGACTCCTTCAGAAAAATGGCCGCAGGTAGCAAGTGAGAGTGCAGTAGTTGTTAGCAATAGGATAGATGATATATGTTGGAAGTTATAGCAGCCTGGATTGCAGTGTTATAGAAGAAGTGTAGAAGTTCAGAGGTTCAGAAGTTTAGCAGAAGTTTCAGATTGTAGATTGCCTTAGATCTTTTCAGCTTCTTCAGATTCTTAGCTTTCTTTAGATTTTTTCCAGATCCCCTTTTTCAAAATCTTTCTAAGTGTGAGGTGTATGGTCTTTTTATACCATACAATCCTTTGTTTCAAGAGACCCTCCCAACAGGCTTGTTGATTGGCCGGTCGAGAAATGTGTGTACATAAAGATATATCTCACCTGTCCACTGGGAGCAGCTAGGGATCACAAAACAATTTGTGTAGTAATGATGACTCATACTTTGATTGAAATAACATGTCTTCAGGTATCAAATATATATGTATCCTATTCCAGTATAGTCGATTGTACTACTACTCTTGGATGAGGACCATAGAAAGATACACATACATTTGGTTTCTCATTTCCCTGACATTTAAACTGTTTTGAAGCATTTGATTTCTTTTGGAAATGAATAATTGACACCAATTCATGAATCATCTTATTCTTCATCATTTCACACTTAATTGAGTAATATGCAATACCTAACCTTCTCAAAGATATTTTCTCTAGATAAAAATTGTTAGTAATATGCCTTTTGATAATGTCTCTGTGGGTAGATATATCACGTTTTTAGCTTTAGATGACCTAAGTTTCACCTTTTTGTTTAAGGAATTAAGTTCCTATGAGTAGGAAAAACTCTCTGTTTACCTGTTTATTGTGTGGGAATTAGGGTAAACAGCCAGTTATATTTTGACCTCAGTATCCAATAGCTATTGTGACAGTTCAAGAAGTTTGTTTATTCATCACACTTTCCAAGGTTTTGTGTGAGCTCTCAGACAATCAGGTTTCCATCTCATCATTGTCCTTTTTGGTTAGATGTGTTGGCTCACCTGTAGAAGTCCAAATAGTGGTGTTTGACTTTATAATTAAGTTTTCTGCAGATGAAATGTCCTAGCTTTCCATAGACCATGACACTTGTTTAGGAAACATATATCTGCCAGGTCTTAGACTAACCAAATCAAGATCCCCCATTGTCTTTTCTGGGACTTTGTTTGATCACCTGTAGGAATTTCAATAGTAGTGTGTGTCTCATTGTCTTTCAAACAAGTTTCTTCCACTCACTGGTTTTTGTAACTTCCTAGAAGGTCATTTGAATTTCAACCAAGAATGTTAACCCCTGACAGTCAGCTGGGATTCCAAATTTTTGGAATAAAATCATTTCTTAACAAATAATCCCCCAAAAGTCACTACAGGCAGAGCTATAAATGGCTTTATATGTTATTGTTAGTATTTTGAATTGTATCCATTGGGCAATGAGAAGCCAGTGACGGGATTTGCATAGTGGGGTGGAGGACACTGAGTGGAGGCCAGCGGAGGGATTGGCAGAGAGGGTGGAGGCCAGTGGAGGGATTGGAAGAGAGGGGTGGAGAATACTGAATGGAGGCCAGTGGAGTGATTGGCAGAGGGGGATGGAGGACACTGAATGGAGGCCAGTGGAGGGATTGGTGGAGGACACTGAATGGAGGCCAGTGGAGGGATTGGCAGAGAGCTGTGGAGGGATTGGCAGATAGGGATGGCTGATACAGAATGATTAGTAAGGTGGATGATGACAGCAGCATTCATGATAGACTGAAGAGGGGATAGCCTGCAATGAGGTCGGCCAATGAGGAGGGAATTACAATAGTCAAGGCGAGATATAACAAGGGAGTGAATAAGTTGCTTAGTGGTTTCCGAGGTTAAGAACGGCCATATCTTGGAGATGTTGCGGAGGTTGGAGATGTTGCCGAGGTGAAGTCTACAAGATTTGGACAGTGAAGGGATTGGCAAAGAGAGGTGGAGGACACTGAATGGAGGCCAGTGGAGGGATTGGCAGAGGGGGATGGAGGACACTGAATGGAGGCCAGTGGAGGGATTGGTGGAGGACACTGAATGGAGGCCAGTGGAGGGATTGGCAGATAGGGATGGCTGATACAAAATGGTTTGTAAGGTGGATATCAGCAACATTCATGATAGACTGAAGAAGGGATAGCCTGCAATGAGGTCGACCAATGAGGAGGGAGTTACAATAGTCGAGGCGTGATATAACAAGGGAGTGAATAAGTTGCTTAGTGGTTTCCGAGGTTAAGAACGGACATATCTTGGAGCTGTTGAGGAGGTGAAGTCTACAAGATTTGGACAGTGATTGGATTTGGGGCTGAAATGACAGATGGGAGTCTAGGATTACACCTAGCGCCCTGGCATGAGGGGAGGGACTGATGGTTGTGTTATTGATCTTGATGGAGAAGTCAGGGAAGGGGGCACAGGCTGGGGGGAATACAAAGAGCTCAGTTTTGGAAAGATTGAGTTTGAGGAAGTGGAGTGACATCTATGCCGATATGTCACTTAGTAGGGTAGTAATGCGAAAGGAGACTGAAGGGGTGAGGTGAGGAGGAGACTGAAGGGGTGAGGTGAGGGGTAGAAAGATAGATTTGTATGTCATCAGGATAGAGATGGTACTTAAAGCCATGGGAGTTTATCAAGTGACCAAGGGAGGAGGTGTAGATGGAGAAGAGTAGGGGTCCAAGGACAGAACCTTGAGGGACCCCTACAGAAAGAGGGAGTGAAGAGGAGTTAAAGGTAATGCTGAATGAGCTCTGTGATAGGTAGGAAAAGAACCAGGAGAGAGCGGAGTCTTGGAGACCAAGAGAGTGGAGTTTTTTGAGGAGGAAGGGATGGTCAACCGTATCAAAAGCTGCAGAGAGGTCAAGTGGTAAGAGTAAGGAGCAGTGAGTGGCCATTGGTTGGGATGAGTACGGAGTAGTGGCCATTGGTTGGGATGAGTACGGAGTAGTGGCCATTGGTTGGGATGAGTACGGAGCAGTAGCCATTGGTTTAGCAGTTAGTAGATCATTAGTGAGTTTTAGTAGGGCAGTTTCAGTGGAGTGTAGTGACCGAAAGCCAGACTGTAAAGGGTCAAGAAGGTTGTTGTCAGTGAGATGGGAGGAGCTCAGGCGATTGTAGACTAAGTGTCCTAAGAGTTTAGATGTAAATGAGAGCAGGGAGATAGGTCTTAAGTTGTTCAGGTTGGTGGGGTCCAGGGAGGGCTTGTTAAGTATGGGAGTGATGTGCGCATGCTTTAGAGGGGAGGGGAAGGCACCAGTAAAGAGGGAGAGATTGAAGATGTGAGTGACGGAGCATAGGATGGAGGGGGAGGGTGACCGTAGTAGTTGTGAGGGGACAGGATCCAGGAGGCAGGTAGTGAGACGGGCTTCTAAGAAACCTTAGTGACCTCTTCGGTAGTAGGAAGGTCAAAAGAGGAAAGTGTTGAGGGAGGTTTAGTATGAGGTATGCTAAGTGGGATGGATGTCTGTGCAGTGAAGATGTCCCTATGAATTGCATCAATCTTGTTTTTGAAATGATTTGCAATCTCGTGAGCAGTGAGTGAGGTACTGGGTGGAGGTGGAGAAAGTTGAGAGTTAGAAGTAGAGAAGAGACGACGAGGACTGGATGACAAGCTATTGATGAGAGTGACAAAGTAGGCTTGTTTGGCAGCATGGAGGGAGGAATTGTATGTTAAGAAAGCAGATTTATATCGGGTGAATGCTTGGTGAGATTTGGTTTTACGCCACATTCGCTCCAGCACACGACTATGTCGTTTAAGATCTCTGGTGTTGTCAGTCTGCCAAGGTTGTAATGGTCGGGGCCTGATGCTTCGTGTGGTCAGAGGAGAAAGTGAGTCTAATGTGGATGAAAGTGAACTGTTGTAGACAGCAGTGGCCAGGACAGGGGAGAGATTCTGTCATAGAGTTGGCCAGTTGCAGAGTGGAAGGGAGAAGGGTTCAAGTTGTGAAGGTTTCTGCAGGTGATTGCTGCTTGGAGGGATAAGTGTTTGAAGATGAGGAGACTGAAGGTGATGAGACTGTGATCATAGAGAGGAAAGGGGGTGTTTGTGAGGTTGTAGGATATCCTCTCATGGGTGACAACCTTTCAGGCAGGTCTGCGGCTGTGACACCAGCTAGAAAGAAGTCTCTGTTCAGTGAGAAAACAACATCCCAAGCTGATGCAGGCCTTCCAATACTGAGTTACTGCTGATTTAGGGGATGTATTCAGCAGTAAAACGTAAGCCCAGCTGGCCACTTGTGTTCCATGTGGTTCTGCCAAATGGGATTCCATCAGGTGAAGATCAGAAATCCTTGTTACATGTTTTCTCTTTCCAGCTATTACTCCTCTCCATAGACTAATCACACAATACAACTGCCAGAGATCTGAACTTACAAAGTGCTGAGTGTGCGGTCATATTCCTACCACTTCTTCCGGGGGACTGACATTCCTCTGATTGGGGTTCACAATAATCACTCTGAGTGCACACATCTCTTTTTGGTGGAAAGTTTGTAAAGAAAACTTCTTCTCCCTGTTACAGAAGGTGGGAAAATAACAGATGTACAGACAGGACCAACAGCTGATACAACTATGTTGCAGAGGGAACTCTGGGAATGCTAATGACAGATTGCATTACACATTCAGTTAGCAGACTTCCTGCTGTTGGTCTGATGTTTGAATTGTGTTCTGATATTTACTGTCCTGCTGTAAAAGGTGTAAATGATCGCCCGCATGTTTCCTGTAGTAGCAGGGACTACAAACTCATATCAGGAATAGTAGGATGATAAAATGTAAGTTAATAGATAGGGCCCCGCCCCTACAATAAGGTATATCTATATAAATTATATATTAGATTGTTATTAATAAACACTGGCCTGATTTTATCATGAATAATTCACATATGAAAATATAAGAGAAATCCTTATAAAGTACAGCAAAAAGATTTTCTGGATATTTAAGTGTGAATTTTTTTTTTTTTTTTAAATAAGAAATAAATAATAATTATGCATAATAGAAAAATATATAAAAAATAATAACAAAAAAATAAATAAAAATAAAAAATATAAATGAAATATAATCACAAAATTTTGAAAATGAAAAGATGAAAAAGAATGTAAAAATGAAATGGTGTCCAAAGTCTATGAATAATAGCGGAGTATTCTATTCGTGTCCACAATAGTAATTGCTGTATATAAGGAACTGTAGAAATAAATCCTTGCTTGAATATTGACCCTTTTATGGGCTCACCTTCTTGTTCGCCTATTGCTGGGCTGACACAGCTTTTAAGAGGTTTGTATTGATGAGATCCTTTGGACCTCCCCTGGGTTTTCCTGGATTGGTCACTTCTAATGTGCTTGTATGGACATGATGATCTCTGCTTCCTTCTGATGCTGGATGTGGCTCCATCTCCCTATTTTTCTCCTCGTTAGTATAGTGGAAGAAAGAAGAGATATTTGGTGCCTTATCGTTTTAATAAAAAGATTTATTTAATGCCCTCTATATGACCTCACATGTCAATAATTTCAATGCGCTTTGTAATAGATAAAACCGCTAAATGCGGATGTGACAGGCTTCCTCCGTGTGTCTACACACACTGTCTATACTCGCCGTTACTGAAGTTGGGTTGCCGTGGTGATTAGAGATGAGCGAAGTATTCAAAAATTTGATTCGACTGATTCGGCGAATTCGTGGAAAATATTCGATTCGAGTGGAATATATTCGCTGTGAATTTAACTTAAAAAAGGGTGTTTCTAGGCTTCAAAGAGACTTAATATTAGTGCAGAACACTGTACCTTTAATTTAAATGCCCTTGGAGTCTGCTGGGGAAGAGAAATAATACTGTCAGTCAGTATGACATGCAGATGAGTGCCGTCGATCTTAGAATCACCGCACACTTCACTCATTTGGCCAGTCACGGGGCCAAAACCAGTGTTTGGAGCCACAGTGTGGCGGTGGAGGCAGCAGCAATGGGAGGCCATACAGCAACCTATGACAAAATGGAAACCAGCAGGAGTGTGAGGAGACCTGAAAGTGGCACATGGCAGAGTGGAAGCAATGGGAGGCGGTACAGGGACCCATGTCACACTGTGGACCCAGCAGCAGCATGACCAGGCGGTACGGGGGACCATGGCCGATTTGGGGCCTGGCAGCACCTATGGGAGGCCTGTAATCTGCCAGCAACCTATGACAAAATGGAAAACCGCAGGAGTGTGAGGAGACCTCAAAGTGGCACATGGCAGAGTGGGAGCAATGGGAGGCAGTACAGGGACCCAGGTCACACTGTGGGCCCAGCAGCAGCGTGACCAGGCGGTACGGGGGCCCATAGCAGATTTGGGGCCTGGCGGCACCTATGGGAGACCTGTAATCTGCCAGCAACCTATGACAAAATGGAAAACCGCAGGAGTGTGAGGAGACCTCAAAGTGGCACATGGCAGAGTGGGAGCAATGGGAGGCGGTACAGGGACCCAGGTCACACTGTGGGCCCAGCAGCAGCGTGACCAGGCGGTACGGGGGCCCATGGCAGATTTGGGGCCTGGCAGCACCTATGGGAGGCCTGTAATCTGCCAGCAACCTATGACAAAATGGAAAACCGCAGGAGTGTGAGGAGACCTCAAAGTGGCACATGGCAGAGTGGGAGCAATGGGAGGCGGTACAGGGACCCAGGTCACACTGTGGACCCAGCAGCAGCGTGACCAGGCGGTACGGGGGCCCATGGCAGATTTGGGGCCTGGCGGCACCTATGGGAGGCCTGTAATCTGCCAGCAACCTATGACAAAATGGAAAACCGCAGGAGTGTGAGGAGACCTCAAAGTGGCACATGGCAGAGTGGGAGCAATGGGAGGCGGTACAGGGACCCAGGTCACACTGTGGGCCCAGCAGCAGCGTGACCAGGCGGTACGGGGGCCCATGGCAGATTTGGGGCCTGGCAGCACCTATGGGAGGCCTGTAATCTGCCAGCAACCTATGACAAAATGGAAAACCGCAGGAGTGTGAGGAGACCTCAAAGTGGCACATGGCAGAGTGGGAGCAATGGGAGGCGGTACAGGGACCCAGGTCACACTGTGGGCCCAGCAGCAGCGTGACCAGGCGGTACGGGGGCCCATGGCAGATTTGGGGCCTGGCAGCACCTATGGGAGGCCTGTAATCTGCCAGCAACCTATGACAAAATGGAAAACCGCAGGAGTGTGAGGAGACCTCAAAGTGGCACATGGCAGAGTGGGAGCAATGGGAGGCGGTACAGGGACCCATGACACACTGTGGACCCAGCAGCAGCGTGACCAGGCGGTACGGGGGCCCATGGCAGATTTGCGGCCTGGCAGCAGCAATGTGAGGCCCGTAATCTGCCAGCATCCTATGACAAAATGGAACCCAGCAGCAGTGTGAGGAGACCTGATAGTGGCACATGGCAGAGTGTGGCGTTGGAGATAGCAGCAATGGGAGGCGGTACAGGGACCCATGACACACTGTGGACCTGGCAGCAGCGTGAGGAGGCGGTACAGGGGCCCATGGCAGATTAGGGGCCTGGCCGCAGCAATGTGAGGCCCGTAATCTGCCAGCACCCTATGACAAAATGAAACACACCAGCAGTGTGAGGAGACCTGAAAGTGGCACATGGCATGACACACTGTGGACCTTGCAGCGTGAGGAGGCGGTACAGGGGCCCATGGCAGATTAGGGGCCAGGCCGCAGCAATGTGAGGCCCGTAATCTGCCAGCACCCTATGACAAAATGAAACACACCAGCAGTGTGAGGAGACCTGAAAGTGGCACATGGCATGACACACTGTGGACCTTGCAGCAGCGTGAGGAGGCGGTACAGGGGCCCATGGCAGATTAGGGGCCTGGCAGCAGCTATGGGAGGCCTGTAATCTGCCAGCACCCTATGACAAAATGAAACACACCAGCAGCAGTGTGCGGAGACCTGAAAGTGGCACATGTTTGGGGCATGATTCACGGCGGATTTAGTCAGTTGTGTCAGGAACTGGTGGTTTGAAATCCAGACTAATCCACGCCTGATTCATTTTCACAAACGTGAGTCTCTCCACACTTTGGGTGGACAGTCGTGTCCTCCGCGGAGTTACAATACCTCCTGCCGCACTAAACACGCGCTCCGATGCCACGCTACTGGCCGGGCATGACAGCCTTTCAAGGGCAAATTCAGCTAGTTGGGGCCAAAGGTCAAGTTTCGTTGCCCAGTAGTCAAGGGGATTGTCTACCTCGGTTGGCAGGGTGCTGTCCAAGTAGGCCCAAGCCTGTTGTTTGAGCTCCTGCTCCAGGTCCACCTGATGCTGCTGCTGCTGCTGCTGCGGCTGGTTAGTAGTTTCCTCACTGCGCTGGTGAAGAAAGCTACTCATCATCGACTGCAGACTGAGGCAGCCGCTGCTGGTGGAGCTGCCACTGCTCCTACCACCCCACCCCTCCCCTGCTGCCATGGCAGCGGAACGCGAGCGCACAGGGCCCACAGTGTCTGAGGATGGACGTTGGCGCACAAAGGCAGAGACCAACTGACTACATAGGTGGTTTTTATAGTACGTAATTTTGGCCTCCCTCTCAGCAGGTGTGAAAAAGGCCACCATTTTGGAACGGTAGCAAGGGTCCAACAAGGTGGACAGCCAAAAGTCATCCCTCTGTCTGATGGTTATTATTCGGCTGTCGCTACGCAAGCAACCGAGCATGCTATGGGCCATTTGTGCCAAGGAATGCGAGGGACTCCCTGCCTCCATCTCCACAGCATACTGCCACGGTGCGTCTGGGTCCTCTGTCTCCTCCTCCTCCTCTACCAGATGCTCCTGCTCCTCCACTCCTGTCCGCTGAGTGGAAAAACCACCCATTTCACTCAATAATTCCTGAGCACCAATGTCCTCCTCTACCTCCTCCTCTTCTTCCTGTCCTGCCCCCACAGGGGTCATGTGGCGTTGAGATCTGTGCGCCACGTCTACCGCACCCTGACCAGCCATTGTTAACAGCATTTGTTCCAGGACGTGCAACAGAGGAATGACGTCGTTCATCCCATAGTCCTGCCGACTCACGAATAGCGTGGCCTCCTCAAAGGGCCTGAGCAAGCGGCAGGTGTCACGCATGAGCTGCCAATGGCTGACATCTAAGTTACACAGGGGAGTACCTTTATCCGCTTGTAACATCAGGAAATCGGTGATGGCCTTTCACTGCTCGTAAAGGCGGTCTAACATGTGTAGGGTTGAATTCCACCTTGTTGCAACGTCGCAGATCAGGCGATGCTGTGGAATTCCGTTCTGCCGCTGCAGCTCAAGGAGGGTGTGCTTTGCGGTGTAGGAATGGCTGAAATGCATGCAAAGTTTACGTGACATTTTAAGGATGTCTTGCAGTGGGATGGTGGATTTTAGGAACCGCTTGACAACCAGATTGAACACGTGAGCCATGCATGGCGCATGGCACAACCTTCCTTGACGCAGAGCAGACACCATGTTCTTTCCGTTGTCGGTCAACATGGTTCCGATTTTCAGTTTGCGCGGAGACAGCCATCTGTCGATTTCTCTGTTCATTACACTCAGAAGTTCCTCCCCTGTGTGACTATGTTTGCCAAGGCATACCAGGTGCAGCACAGCGTGACACCGTTGCGCCCTGCACATGTGATATGCCGGTCGGGTAATGGGACTTGGCACGGGGGTGGCGGCTGAGGACACGGCGGAAGAAGAGATGGTAGAGGCGGACATGTTTGCTGGACCAAGGACGTGCAAACGTGGAGGCAAAAGCGTCGTGACCTGTCCAAGTTGCTGGTGCGGCTGTGCCGGCACCACGTTCACCCAGTGGGCCGTAAATGACATGTACTGTCCCTGACCGTAGTTACAGCTCCACACGTCGGCGCTGCCGTGCACTTTGGCAGAGACCGACATGCTCAAAGACTGGCCCACCATCTCTTCTACATGTGAATGCAGGGCTGGCACTGCCTTTTTGGCGAAGAAATGACGGCTTGGCACTCTCCACCGCGGCGCGGCACAAGCCATCATTTCTCGGAAAGGTGCTGAGTCCACCAGTTGGAAAGGGAGGGACTGCAGCACCAGCAACTTGGACAGGAGGACGTTCAGCTTTTGCACCGTCGGGTGCGTGCTCGCAAACTGTTGTCTCTTGGAAACGGATTCCAAGAAAGACTGCTGACGGAATCCGAGAAGAGGAGTAGCAGGAGAAGGAGCATCTGAACGAGCGGAAGATGCCAACGAGCGACAACTCCCCTCAGCAGAGGTGTTGGAGCCTTGACTGGCTGATAGAGGGCGATTGACGTCGGGTGACGGAGCAAGTAATGGAGCGGGTGATGGAGCAGGGGCTGGGGCAGGCAGAACCGCCGTATCTTTATCACGGTTTTCCCAGGCCACCGAATGGCGACGCTGCATATGCTGACGCAACGCTGTAGTCCCAACATGGGCCCCCTGGCCACGCTTGACTTTCTGGCCACATAGTCGACATACGGCTACGTTTACTTCCTCGGGCGGCTTGACGAAAAATTGCCACACCTCCGAGTAGGAAACTTTGCCCCCGCTACTCCTCACTGGCTGACTGCTACTTCCTCCGTGCGCACCGGCACCACTACTGGCCGTGGTGGTAGGCTGCAGTGGAGCTGGTGCTCTACTCCGTGGCCGTTTGGCTCCACTGACACTGCTGCGACCCTGCTGCCTCCTGGGCAACCCACCGACTGTTTCGCTCGCTGCCAAGCTGGCACCCTCTTCTCCTGATGATGCGGAAGAAATTACCTGATGACGACGAGGCTGCCAAGTGCGATCAACCTCCTCATCATCAAGTAGGGTCTCCGCCTCACTACTAGCCCCCTCGGCTGCGTCTGGGTCAGGAGACAGACCTGTCTCTAGACCGGCTACCGAGCCACTCTCCTCGCCAGTACTTCTTCGCCTGGCTGCTGAAAAGGCGGATGTCTCCCCCCATTCCTGACCGCCCTCTGTTAGCTCTTCCTCACTGTACAGTGGGGCTGAGCCCACAGCATGCGATACTTCGCTTGGTGAGGGAACAGCAAAGGACAGGGGCAGGTAGAGGACACGTGATTTCAGTGGGCTTGCTCCCGGGCCATGCCAACTAACGGTTGTGTCTGACGTACCCACCGACCGTTGGCTGTAGGTGTCAGAGGTGACCTGGGAAGAGGAAGACGACCGAGCCAACCAATCGATGACGGCAGGGTTGTCGGTTGAGACACGACCGCTGGATGACACCGGGAGCACTGGCCTCTGGCTGCGACTAGTGCTGCCTCGACCCCTTCCTCTGCTGCCACGTCTGCTCGCTCCTAAAACATTGCCTCCTCTGCCACTCCTCTGCATGTTGTCTGACATACTCTTTAATTCAACGATTCTGTGTCCCTGAGTAACAATTCTGTGTCCCTGAGTAACAATTCTGTGTCTGTCCCTGAGTAACAATTCTGTGGCCCTGAGTAACAATTCTGTGTCCCTCAGTAACAATTCTGTGTCCCTGAGTAACGTTTCTGTGGCCCTAAGTAACGGTTCTGTGGCACTCAGTAACAATTCTGTGGCCCTCAGTAACAATTCTGTGTCTGTCCCTGAGCAACAATTCTGTGGCCCTAACTAACGTTTCTGTGGCCCTAAGTAACGGTTCTGTGGCCCTCAGTAACAATTCTGTGTCCCTCAGTAACAATTCTGTGTCTGTCCCTGAGTAACAATTCTGTGGCCCTAAGTAACGGTTCTGTGGCCCTCAGTAACAATTCTGTGTCCCTGAGTAACAATTCTGTGGCCCTAAGTAACAATTCTGTGTCCCTCAGTAACAGTTCTGTGTCTGTCCCTGAGTAACAATTATGTGGCCCTAAGGAACGGTTCTGTGGCCCTCAGTAACAATTCTGTGTCCCTGAGTAACAATTCTGTGGCCATAAGTAACGGTTCTGTGGCCCTCAGTAACAATTCTGTGTCCCTGAGTAGCGTTTCTGTGGCCCTAAGTAACGGTTCTGTGGCCCTCAGTAACAATTCTGTGTCTGTCCCTGAGTAACAATTCTGTGGCCCTAAGTAACGGTTCTGTGGCCCTCAGTAACAATTCTGTGTCTGTTAGGATCCGCCAGGCAAAGCCCTCCGTCTGCCAGCTGGTAGACCTACCCAGAGCGTGGGGTCTAAGCCCGGGCTGTGCTTTCACCAGGGCCCCTGATGGTGGGGATGGACTTGAAACAGTCCCGGGCCAGGTCACGACCTCTGAGTGGGCCACCAGCGGCCGAGGAGGCCTCCGGGGATGTATGTAGGTACCAGGAGAGCCAGCTGTGAAGAGGATGGCGGCCCCAGCAGGGTGGTACGGATAGTGGCCCCGTGGGGTAAGCGGGGTACCGAATCAGCGGGCTAGGAGTAGTCGGGTCACACGCAGGGTCAGCCGGGTAAATCAATCCGTAGGAACAGTCGGGATAAGCCGAGTCAAAACGCAGGAGCAGGCAGAATAGTCAGAACAAAGCCGGGTCAATCACAGGAGCGGGTAGAATAGTCAGAACAAAGCCGGGACAATCTCAGGGGCAGGCAGCGTAGTCAGGGTCAAAAACAGGGTCACAGCAGGAGCAGGTATTCAGGATCACACATAGACCTTGCGGCAATTTGTGACAGTGCAGGGCATCTTTAAATAGTGCGCCCTGCACTGTCATTGGCTGGCTAGGATGCGCCCCCGGCTGTCATTGGACGCCTTAAGCGCGCCCGCGGTTTCTACTGCGCATGCGCGGCGTCCTGTCAGCCGCGGCTCGCCGGGACCTAGTTCCTGTGTCCCGGCGTGATCTGCCGCCAATGCGCATGCGCGGGGGACAGAGCCGCGATTGCGGCAGACGGAGCCGGGATCCCTGACATTGCCCCCCCCCAACGGGCACCCTCCGGGAGCCCCACTGATCTCTCCACCGCGGGTGAGCACGAAAAAACTCCCGGATGAGCCTAGGCGCGTGAACGTCCTGGGCGGGTTCCCAGGAGTTCTCCTCAGGACCATAACCCTTCCATTTTATCAGGAACTGAGTCTGGCCCCCCCTCCTTCGGCAACTGAGGATAGCTTCCACCTCAAATTCCTCCTGGTCACCTATGGCGATTGCCTCGGGAGGTCTGGATTCTCGGTCTGGGAAGGGATCCGGTCTGGACGGCTTCAGGAGAGATACATGAAACACAGGATGTATTTTGAAAGTCTGCGGAAGCTCGAGTTCGTAGGCCACCTTGTTGACCATTCGTTTAACAGGAAATGGGCCAATGTACTTGGGTCCCAGCTTCTTTGAGGGGCACAGCATCTTCAAGTTGGCTGTTGCCAGCCAAACCAGATCTCCTGGTTGAAGCAGTAAATCTCCTCTTCTCTTTCTGTCGAAAGCCTTCTTACTGTCCTCCTGGGCCTTAGCGATGGCTTCCTGAATAGTCTTGTTGTTGACGGAAAAGAAGTTCAAGATGTCCTGCGACGCCGGTACCAGATTTTCAGGCATTAGATCAGGGGGGAATGTGGGGTGATACCCGTAATTAGAAAAGAATGGCGATTGACCCGTAGCTGAGTGACTTGAGTTGTTGTATGAGAACTCCGCAGAAGGCAACAACGTCAGCCAGTCATCCTGGAGATAGGAGGTGTAGCATCGTAAATACTGTTCCAGCGTTTGGTTGGTCCTCTCGGTTTGACCGTTGGTCTGCGGGTGGTAGGCGGATGAGAGCGACAGCTTGATTCCCAGCGCTTTACATAGGGCGTTCCAGAACCTGGAGGTGAATTGCACCCCCCGATCCGACACAATGTCTTCGGGGACTCCATGAAGCCTTACCACTTCCCGAATGAAGATCCGTGCCGTTTCCGGTGCCGATGGGGTCTTCTCCAGGGGCACGAAATGCGCCATCTTCGAGAAGCGGTCGACGATCACCATTATCGCCGTGTGGCCTTGGGATGGTGGGAGTTCGACCACAAAATCCATGGCTATCATTTGCCAGGCCCGCTTGGGTATAGGTAATGGACGTAAAAATATTAATACCTCCTGCGCTTCAGATGAAGAAAAACCTACACTAAGCTGCCAACACCCTCCTTTAAACCAAAAAGTACGTATATAGACAAGAAAAATTGGTGTGGCGCTAAGGCAAATAACACTAATCCCACATATCATATAAAATATAATATATATACATAAACAGATGATTATATATAGTCATGCATAAAACCTCTAACATAACCCCCAACTGGGGCACGTGAATAGATGCTAGTGATGGTGACACAAAACACCATGCAAAGGAATGTAAAATTCCTACAAGTGACAGAGGTGCATAAATTACAGTCCACTACACACAAAGACTGTGATCCTTGAACAAGCGTGAAAGTGCCACTGGTGTCACTGGTGTCACAATCCAGAAATGGTAAGAGTGCCTCCTCACCTCCCCGCACTGACCACAAGGGCCAATACGCCTTTGCACCTTATAGGTGTAATCCTCGAGTGCCAGCCGGTAAGGTCCACACTGGATGCTACCTCAGACGCTGTAATCCCAAATGCCAACTCCAGCTGCTATATAGTGGTGGTATGAAAAGAGTAAGCCACAGAGCCACGACACGGCACCCTGATCATCTGTGGTCCTAACTCTAAAATTTATCAATATTAAATTTTAGAGTTAGGACCACAGATGATCAGGGTGCCGTGTCGTGGCTCTGTGGCTTACTCTTTTCATACCACCACTATATAGCAGCTGGAGTTGGCATTTGGGATTACAGCGTCTGAGGTAGCATCCAGTGTGGACCTTACCGGCTGGCACTCGAGGATTACACCTATAAGGTGCAAAGGCGTATTGGCCCTTGTGGTCAGTGCGGGGAGGTGAGGAGGCACTCTTACCATTTCTGGATTGTGACACCAGTGACACCAGTGGCACTTTCATGCTTGTTCAAGGATCACAGTCTTTGTGTGTAGTGGACTGTAATTTATGCACCTCTGTCACTTGTAGGAATTTTACATTCCTTTGCATGGTGTTTTGTGTCACCATCACTAGCATCTATTCACGTGCCCCAGTTGGGGGTTATGTTAGAGGTTTTATGCATGACTATATATAATCATCTGTTTATGTATATATATTATATTTTATATGATATGTGGGATTAGTGTTATTTGCCTTAGCGCCACACCAATTTTTCTTGTCTAGGTAATGGACGTAACAATCCCCATGCCCTACTCCTGGAGGGTTTGTTCCTTTGACAGGTGGGACACGTCCGGACGTAACGCTCACAATCCTTGATCATATCCGGCCACCAGAACGAGCGCCGTAGCAGTTCTAGAGTCTTCGTCACCCCGAAGTGACCTGCCATTGGATGGTCGTGGCAATGCCCTAGGACCAAGGTTCGCACCTCTTCTGGGACCATGATTCGGTCTTCCTTCCAAAACAGGCCACCGTGGCTCTGGAGGGGTGAACCAGACGGAACGGGTAGCCTTACCGAAGCATCAAGAAGCCGGGAGCGCAGTTCCGTTTGTAGCGCGAGGAAGCTTCCAGAAGGCAGGATGGTGTCTGGTACCGCAGCGTCGTCGGGGTCCTCAAACATGCGGGACAGGGCGTCTGGTTTGGTATTCTTAGTACCGGGTCGGTACGTTATATGGAATGAGAATCGAGAAAAGAAAAGAGCCCATCTCGCTTGGCGTGGTCTCAGTCGTTTTGCCGTCCTTAAATATTCTAGGTTTTTGTGATCTGTAAATATTAGGATGGGGTGAGTGGCCCCTTCCAGTAAATACCTCCATTCTTCCAGAGCGGTTTTAATGGCCAGGAGCTCCCGATCTCCAATGTCATAGTTGCGCTCCGCTGGTGTCAGCTTCCTGGAGAAGAACGCCACAGGGTGCAGTAGTTCCTTGGTACCATTCCTTTGGGACAGAACCGCTCCTACCGCGTTTTCGGAGGCGTCAACTTCCAACACATATGGGAGCGAAGAATCCGGATGGCAGAGAATGGGAGCAGAGGTGAACAGTCTCTTGAGCTTATCGAAGGCCGACTGAGCTTCGGAGGTCCACTTAAAGCGGACCCCTTGTTTCGTCAGTTGCGTGATCGGGGAGACCAGACCGGAGAAGTTCCTAACGAATTTTCTGTAAAAGTTAGCAAAGCCGATGAAGCGCTGTACCCCCTTTTTGTCGGTGGGTATTGGCCAATCTAAGATCGCCGTGACCTTCTGGGGATCCATCGCGACCCCCGCGGAAGAGAGAACCAGTCCCAAGAATGTGATTTCGTGCTGTTCAAAACAGCACTTTTCAGCCTTAGCGTATAGCCCGTGTTGGCGCAACCGTTCTAAGACCCGTGACACGTGACCCCGATGAACCTCCAGTGAGGGGGAAAAAATTAGGATGTCATCCAAGTAAACTACCACGAAAATATCAAGAAAATCGCGAAAAACATCATTGATAAAATGCTGAAAAGTCGCCGGGGCATTACAGAGCCCGAACGGCATCACCAAATATTCGTAGTGACCGAATCTTGTACGGAACGCCGTTTTCCACTCATCCCCCTCCCTGATACGAACAAGGTTATAGGCCCCCCGCAGGTCTAATTTAGTGAAAATCGTTGCTGATCTCAGTCTCTGGAGGAGCTCGGGGACTAGGGGTAAGGGATAACGATTCTTTACCGTAATTTTATTTAGGTCACGATAGTCTATGCAGGGCCGTAACGATTTGTCCTTCTTCTCTACAAAGAACAACCCGGCCCCGGCTGGGGATGTGGAAGGACGAATAAAGCCCTTCCGAAGGTTTTCGTCGATATATTCCCTCAGCACCCCCGATTCCATTTCGGACAAGGGGAAGATACGGCCGAAAGAGATTTCCGACCCGGGTAGGAGGTCAATGGGGCAGTCGTAGGGACGGTGTGGAGGTAGAACGTCAGCTCCCCGCTTACTAAAGACGTCCAAGAAGTCATGATAGGCCGGGGGAATCACCTGGGATAGATTGGTGTCTCCGTCCAAGCACAGGAGGAACCGGGGAACCATGGGTCCTGTGACGTGGCAGTGACTCAAACAATAGGGTGACCAAAAATGAATCGTTCCCTTTTCCCAGTCAATCTGGGGGTTATGGGCCCTCAGCCAAGGGAGCCCCAGAATGACTGGAAAAAGGGGGGAGGCGATGGCGTCCAAACGGAGGAACTCCTGGTGATGGTCTGCCATAGTGGTGAAAATGGGTGGCGTCTCCTGGTCCACCACCCCAGATTTTATACTGGACCCATCTGCCAAGAAAATGTTGAACCCCCTTTCTTTGGTCTGGAGAGGGATTTTTTGCCGGTGGGCAAAAGTCAGATCAATAAAACAGCTACAGGCTCCTGAGTCAACGATCGCGGTCACCGACAATATTCCTCCGGGGAGCTGTAAAGACACAGGAATGGCCAGGTAACTAGACTGATCATCCCTGCCTGCAGGTAAGGAACAAGAAACGGGCGTGGACTTACTCGTTTTTGCAGGACAGGAGCGCACCTGGTGACCAGCTTCCCCGCAGTACAGACACAGGTTCAGTGAGCGCCTCCTCTGGCGTTCCTCGACCGATAAGTGGGAACGGGCCAGTCCCAGTTGCATGGGTTCCGAGTTGTCTCCCATCTCCGTGTTTCGCGGATGGTTCCCTGGGGCTGGAGTTGTATCTCTTGATGGAATCCATGCCACCCTTTGACCCTGGCCGCTCCTTTCCTGTCGACGTTCCCTTAGTCTACGGTCAATTTGAATGGCCAATTCAATCAATCTTTCCAGGGAGTCAGGTAGGCCTACTCGTGCGAGTTCGTCCTTGAGAGGCTCAGACAGTCCAATGCGGAACTGGTGACATAAAGCCGCATCGTTCCATCTGGTGTCTCCCATGCTACGCCTAAAATCGGACGCGTATTCTTCCGCTGCCCGGCGGCCCTGTCGCAGAGAGTATAGGGTAGCCTCTGCGGAAGCAGCCCGCTGAGGGTCGTCATACAAAACGGCCATGGCCTGAAAGAACTCGGTCACGGAGTCAAGATGGGGGTCGCGCCTCTCCATCAGACGGTGGGCCCAATCCTGGGGCTCATCCTGAAGGAGAGAGACTATAAACCCCACCTTGACAGTCTCGGAGGAGAATGTGCGAGGCTGCAAGTTAAAATATAGTGTGCAAGCGTTCCGAAAGGCTCGGAAACGGCTCCGGTCCCCACGGAATCGCTCCGGCAGGGGAACGCGGGGTTCAGGAGCTAAGGGTGTGGCAACCGCTCCGGATACTGGGGTAGCGGGAGGTTCCACAGACGAGGAACTCTGAGCAGGGGGAGTCTGGGGGGCTAATGTCTCCATGCGGTCTTCCAGTCGGGCGCAGCGACTGTGGAAGTTCTGGAAAGCCTGGGTCAAAGTTGCCAGGTGCTGGCAAATATCCTCTAGGGACGCCGGTCCACTTCCTGGCTCTGTCATGGCCGCAAGGTACTGTTAGGATCCGCCAGGCGGAGCCCTCCGTCTGCCAGCTGGTAGACCTACCCAGAGCGTGGGGTCTAAGCCCGGGCTGTGCTTTCACCAGGGCCCCTGATGGTGGGGATGGACTTGAAACAGTCCCGGGCCAGGTCACGACCTCTGAGCGGGCCACCAGCGGCCGAGGAGGCCTCCGGGGATGTATGTGGGTACCAGGAGAGCCAGCTGTGAAGAGGATGGCGGCCCCAGCAGGGTGGTACGGATAGTGGCCCCGTGGGGTAAGCGGGGTACCGAATCGGCGGGCTAGGAGTAGTCGGGTCACACGCAGGGTCAGCCGGGTAAATCAATCCGTAGGAACAGTCGGGATAAGCCGAGTCAAAACGCAGGAGCAGGCAGAATAGTCAGAACAAAGCCGGGTCAATCACAGGAGCGGGTAGAATAGTCAGAACAAAGCCGGGTCAATCTCAGGGGCAGGCAGCGTAGTCAGGGTCAAAAACAGGGTCACAGCAGGAGCAGGTATTCAGGATCACACATAGACCTTGCGGCAATTTGTGACAGTGCAGGGCATCTTTAAATAGTGCGCCCTGCACTGTCATTGGCTGGCTAGGACGCGCCCCCGGCTGTCATTGGACGCCTGAGGCGCGCCGGCGGTTTCTACTGCGCATGCGCGGCGTCCTGTCAGCCGCGGCTCGCCGGGACCTAGTTCCTGTGTCCCGGCGTGATCTGCCGCCAATGCGCATGCGCGGGGGACAGAGCCGCGATTGCGGCAGACGGAGCCGGGATCCCTGACAGTGTCCCTCAGTAACAATTCTGTGTCTGTCCCTGAGTAACAATTCTGTGGCCCTAAGTAACGGTTCTGTGGCCCTCAGTAACAATTCTGTGTCCCTGAGTAGCGTTTCTGTGGCCCTAAGTAACGGTTCTGTGGCCCTCAGTAACAATTCTGTGTCCCTCAGTAACAATTCTGTGTCTGTCCCTGAGTAACAATTCTGTGGCCCTAAGTAACGGTTCTGTGGCCCTCAGTAACAATTCTGTGTCCCTGAGTAGCGTTTCTGTGGCACTAAGTAATGGTTCTGTGGCCCTCAGTAACAATTCTGTGTCCCTGAGTAGCGTTTCTGTGGCCCTCAGTAACAATTCTGTGTCTGTCCCTGAGTAACATTTCTGTGTCTGTCCCTGAGTAAGAATTCTGTGGCCCTAAGTAACGGTTCTGTGGCCCTCAGTAACAATTCTGTGTCCCTCAGTAACAATTCTGTGTCTGTCCCTGAGTAACAATTCTGTGGCCCTAACTAACGTTTCTGTGGCCCTAAGTAACAGTTCTGTGGCCCTCAGTAACAATTCTGTGTCCCTGAGTAACGTTTCTGTGGCCCTAAGTAACGGTTCTGTGGCCCTCAGTAACAATTCTGTGTCTGTCCCTCAGTAACAATTCTGTGTCTGTCCCTGAGTAACAATTCTGTGGCCCTAAGTAACGGTTCTGTGGCCCTCAGTAACAATTCTGTGTCCCTGAGTAACAATTCTGTGTCTGTCCCTGAGTAACAATTCTGTGGCCCTAAGTAACGGTTCTGTGGCCCTCAGTAACAATTCTGTGTCCCTCAGTAACAATTCTGTGTCTGTCCCTGAGTAACAATTCTGTGGCCCTAAGTAACGGTTCTGTGGCCCTCAGTAACAATTCTGTGTCCCTGAGTAACGTTTCTGTGGCCCTAAGTAACGGTTCTGTGGCCCTCAGTAACAATTCTGTGGCCCTCAGTAACAATTCTGTGTCTGTCCCTGAGTAACAATTCTGTGGCCCTAAGTAACGGTTCTGTGGCCCTCAGTAACAATTCTGTGTCCCTGAGTAACGTTTCTGTGGCCCTAAGTAACGGTTCTGTGGCCCTAAGTAACAATTCTGTGTCCCTGAGTAACAATTCTGTGTCTGTCCCTGAGTAACAATTCTGTGGCCCTAAGTAACGGTTCTGTGGCCCTCAGTAACAATTCTGTGTCCCTGAGTAACGTTTTTGTGGCCCTAAGTAACGGTTCTGTGGCCCTCAGTAACAATTCTGTGTCCCTCAGTAACAATTATGTGTCTGTCCCTGAGTAACAATTCTGTGGCCCTAATTAACGATTCTGTGGCCCTCAGTAACAATTCTGTTTCCCTGAGTAACGTTTCTGTGTCCCTAAGTAACGGTTCTGTGGCCCTCAGTAACAATTCTGTGTCCCTGAGTAACAATTCTGTGTCTGTCCCTGAGTAACAATTCTGTGGCCCTAAGTAACGGTTCTATGGCCCTCAGTAACAATTCTGTGGCCCTCAGTAACAATTCTGTGTCTGTCCCTGAGTAACAATTCTGTGGCCCTAACTAACGTTTCTGTGGCCCTAAGTAACAGTTCTGTGGCCCTCAGTAACAATTCTGTGTCCCTGAGTAACGTTTCTGTGGCCCTAAGTAATGGTTCTGTGGCCCTCAGTAACAATTCTGTGTCTGTCCCTGAGTAACAATTCTGTGGCCCTAAGTAACGGTTCTGTGGCCCTCAGTAACAATTCTGTGTCCCTCAGTAACAATTCTGTGTCTGTCCCTGAGTAACAATTCTGTGGCCCTAAGTAACAGTTCTGTGGCCCTCAGTAACAATTCTGTGTCCCTGAGTAACGTTTCTGTGGCCCTAAGTAACGGTTCTGTGGCCCTCAGTAACAATTCTGTGTCCCTCAGTAACAATTCTGTGTCT